>NC_133349.1:34408891-34742225 GCF_030506205.2 Paramisgurnus dabryanus | reverse complement strand
TAAAGGCTCTTTTAACATGAGAGAATAAAGGAAACGGCAAAGATTTTGTAGCTTGCATTTGGCAACAAATGGTTTGCAATTAGCTTCAGTCATCTAGCATGGGTTTAAACAGCAGTGTTTCCCGCTTCACAGTTTTGTATTCATCTTTACAAAAGAGCCTTTATACAGCAACTCCTTCCTCACTCCAAATATATGGTCTGTTCTCCTCCCATTGACCTCTCTGTTACCTCTCTCTCCATCCTGGTCCCACACTCTCTGGCTGCAGTCATCTGCTCCATCGCCCTCCATGTGCGTTTATATGGCTTTATTACAATTTATATCTAACAACTGTTTCCCGATGTTATGATTCATCTCTTGCCGCATGCTGGATTGACTCCCTGAAGCCACTGGAAAGGCCTGGTCTGGGAATCTCCACAGTTACAGTCGCCAATGTGATTATGCGCCATGCCACAACAAAACATGATTTTTTATATTCTAATCATCAAAGCTGTCCAAGTACTCAGTGCAGATTGGATGTGAAATGTGACAGCGATTAAATAGCCGGAGATTGACAAATCGCAGTACTGTTGGCATTTATTTTTACCAGAATACAGGAGTGCATCAGGAGTCACTCCCATCGGTATTTTTCACAGGTGTTTGATGTAACTAGCAATGCTATATTGCGATGTTAAACAGGTTTCCTAAACAATTTTTCCATCCTATAATGTTCAACCAAACAGGCAGTCCCACCTCAAACTCAACATTTGTTGAGGCAAAGTTTTATAGTGGGATGCTTGAACAAACAGAGAAATGTTTGGATAGTGTTCACACTTTTCAACAAACAAACGAATAAAAAATAGTTTAATTAGAGTAGCCTGTATTCTCTGTTCCTTCGTCTCGTGTCCAATGAACTACTACAGTAGCTTATTAACTCCGTCTCCTAATAGTTTTGTCCTTCATTGTCTAAGTACTGATGTTATGATAATCATTCTGTCATGAGGGGTGTGGACAGAACCCAATTGCAGACAGCTCTTAACCAAATAGACTTATTAATAACAGAAAATACCCTTGAGGGGCAAACAAAGGCATCCATGTCATGTCATGTCTGTCGACACAGGGTAGGACGGGCCAAGATGAGACAGGAACACTCAACAGCATCAAAAGATGCACAACGATCTAGCACAAGACAGCAGACACAATAGGCACAATAGACAGAACCGACAGCCAGATGACGTCAAAATACTGTGAGAGCGAGACGAAAGTAGACTTCGTATGATTTCTGTAATCGTTCTCGCTGAATTTAACGTTTTCTGGCTGTCGGTTCTTGTGGCGCCGCATGAAGTCGAACAACCCTAATGGCATTAAATAGGGGAGAACTAAACTAGGGAACGAGGACAGACAGCGCCCTGGCCAGGATTTCAAGTGCGTCTTCCGGAAGTCGTATTTGTCGACCGCATACGTCATAGAGGATTATTATTATTACAGAAAAGCAACCGTTACATTTTAAGGTAAGAATGAAACTATGATTGTTTGTCTTATGTTTTTTAACTGAATGGCATATGCGGTCAACAAATAGGACTTCTGGATGACGCACCGAAATCCTGGCCAGGAAGCGTCCGGGAAGAATGGCACGTATGGTCACCCTAACTTAGGTTCAATGACAAACACATGACAGTGACTGTAACGCTTTTATACGCTGATGTCGTGTTGTATGAGCTGTTTCTGGATGAAGGCAGGCTGCTGGCTGCAAGTTGTGTTGACAGAGTTCAGGGAAAACGTCCAAATGTCAAGTTTAAAACGAATTTGCGTTTAAGGTGTGTGACAAAAACACACGCACTACAATTAGTGCGATATAGATGCGATAAAAGTGTACACTCCACCTGTTTTAATACGATTATACTTGCTGCGATTGTGACCTTAATCACATTATTTTTATCGCAGTATTATGTTTACATGAGGTAAAGTACAATCACAATATAGCCAAAGTCCCATTATAATCGCATTATGAGGTTCATGTATCAAACATTGATACTGACTACGGTCCAGGATTTTCTCTCATATTGCTCGGGAAAATCAGTAATAAATCTTCCTAAAACTCTTGTAGTCTGAGCCATACTTAAGGTAAATTCTTACAGAACAGGGAAAAGAGAGTCTAATCTATGCAGACAACATTTTAAGTTATCGTTCAAATAAATAGCGTAAACATTAATGACACAATGTATGACAAAAACAAAACTACATTATCATCAAAACTATCATTATGGGAAGATGTACTTGAACTTTGAAACAAATCCACAAGGCCATTTGAGGACCCAAGCATGTCCTAACATATTTCCTCACCAATTATAAAAGCATAGCCTACATATTTCATGCAAAAACAATTTGACAGACACAGTGTGGCTTTTTATGTAATAAGGGTTTGTGCCTGTCCAGGATTATGTACAACTAAAGGCTCAAGTGGCGGCCAAGGCGTAAGGAAGACAGTGTTTGTGTTATTGTGTGTTAGGGACGTTGGGTGGGACTGCAGCAGGTGCCTGCACGTCGGACAGCTCATTGAGGAGAGGCGACGGCCTCACATGCCTCAGATTTGGCACATAAATCCACCAGCTTCACACGCTACAGCGGACAGATCTTCTTTCAGCACCGACACTTCTGACACTTCTTCTAGTTTCTGTGGAGTTAATGGCACTGCATGAACATGGCTCTTGATCCCAGATATTGTTATCATTTGTGGTATCCTCATAATCCTGTATTTAATATTATTTTAGGATTTATTATGCCAAAATCACTTTTTTACAATGTACTGGGTTATTGTACAAAGACTTGGTGGACTGGAATAGGTTTTCATATTTGATGTCAAATCAGGGGTGGTGATGGTGCAGTGGATAAGACATACACCTTTGGTGTGAGAGACCCGGGTTTGAATCCACTGTGACACACACCATTGTGTTCCTGAGCAAGACACTTAACCCCTAGTTGCTCCAGAGGCGTGTGACCTCTGACATATATATCAATTGTAAGTCGCTTTGGATAAAAGTTTCATACTAAATGAATAAGTAAGTAAGTTGATGTCTGCCTTTAATGCTCTGTTTAGCTTCGGCTTCTTCTGAAACTCTTATGCTGCGTCCGAAACCGCCTACTTCATACTATATAGTACGCGAAATGCAGTAGGCGAGGCGATTAGTATGTCCGAATACATAGTATTCGAAAAACAGTATACGAAAAGTACCCGGAAAACCTACTACTTCCGGCTAGATTTTGCAGTGTGCATACGATGGTCACTTCACTATCCCATGATGCCCCTGAGAGGAGTTATCCAACGAAGAAGAAGAGGCATGCAGCTGTTTTCGCGCCGGAATGACATGACGTGACGACGACGTATGTCACGTGATGTAGCAACATGGTGGATGTAGTACGTCCAAATCTCATTCATACTACCAGGATTCATACTATACAGTCTTCATACTTCATCTTATTCAGTACCTACTATACAGTATGCGGTTTCGGACACAGCCTTAGTCTTCTCTGATTGGAGCAGACAACAATCTGTTGTTATTAGTCACTGCTGAGAGTGTGTTTCGGAAATGTCCCACCCAGTACAATACCTGCGACCTATAGCTTTGTCACAATAGCAATGGATGCATTAAAGTTCACATATTGGCAAAACTGAAATTTTGTGGCTTTTTTCATGATAACTGAGGTAGGGGCTATGTAAGTACCATATAAGTTTCTAAACAGTCTATTAACAGTCAAAAGCACACAGCCTGCTTGAATTAGCTGTGAGTTAAAACGGTTAGTTTGTACTTCCTTAAAATTGTGATGTCACAAATACACAGTCGCAGCCTTCAGTCTCCACCACGAGCACAAACCCCTAAGGAATCCCAGCTAAAAAAAACAGCATACCAGCAAGACCAGCATATGTTGTGTTTTGGTGCTGGTTTGCTAGTGAACACCAGCTAAACCAGCACCAAACCAGCATCAGCAACCAGCACCGGCTCCCAGTTGCCGCTTCTGAAAGCAGCTGATAGTGATTTACTACAAATCAATGAACCGGCTTTACTGACGAGGTGCGCGAGACAATTGCATGCAATTTATCATGCAGCCCTAACTTTAAGTTACATTATGGAGCCAGAGAAAAATGAAATGATATATTGTAAACAGTTATGCAACGCTAATGTGATGCTAACACGTTGTTTTGTAACATTAAATTCTTTGGTAGCCACAAGTTTTGATTGAATATCTGTTGGAAATGAGACACTGTTTGTTTCAAAAACGTTGAAGACCCCTGCCATAGAGGATTTTCAGATGACCTCCTATCTTTTGGACTGATTTGTTAAAACAGTGAGACATACTGCTGCTCACCTGGCAAGGGCTGACCAGGGTTACATCTGAATGGGGTGTGGGTGACAAAATGTGACCCGTCACGGAAACCAGGGACTCAAGTCGGCAGCACAAGTTTCGAGAAAATGAGAAACAAAGTTTTTTTTTCGAAATTTGTGATTTTCGTTTTATTGCAGAATCTGTTAGTTGAGATCACGAAGAAGCCTCTCCATGTTTGAGATAGCAGTTTTTGTATATTTAAAAGCGTACATTTTGCTGTTAAAATAGGCTTGTTTTTCCGGAGATTCTAGCGTGCAGCGGGGGGCGTCATTGTCTGTGTGTATATTTACATACTGTATAAGCTTGTGTTTTCGCCTCCGCCCACAAAGGGAACAGCGTGACTACTAAATAAGGATAGTTCGCCCAAAAATGAAAATAATGTAATTAATGACTCACCCTTATGTCGTTCTAAACTCGGAAGACCTCCGTTCATCTTCGGAACACAGTTAAAGATGTTTTATCGTTAAATTTAGTCCGAGAGCTTTGGTCTTCATTGAAAATCTATGTATGGTTTCCATGTCCAGAAAGTTAATAAAAACATCATCAAAGTAGTCCATGTGACATCAGTGGGTCAGTAAGATTGTGTTGATGCATCGAAAATACAGTATATTAGCAGAATTACGACTTTATTCAGCATTGTCTTCTCTTCCGGCTCGAGCGTGAAGTCACGTGACTGTAGTGACGCGCTGCCCTGTTCCTCAGACATGTTTGCTAAGTTTTTTTTTTTTTTTTCAAACTTATAGCCTGCGTCTCCCCAGACTGTAAAGCTCGGGCGCACAAAACAAAAGAAAAATAAAAGAAGCTGGGGCGGAACAAATAACAGTCAGCCGCATCGTACGTCAGCCGCGTCACTGACTTTATGCGGCGCCGCAGTCGGATGACGTCAAAGTACCGCGAGAGCTCTTCAAGAAATCTTACGGAGTAGTTTAATTTCGACTCGCTCTCGCGGTACTTTGACGTCATCTGTATGTCAGTTCTTGCAGCGCAGCATGAGTCCAAACACACAGAAGTTACACAGATATAGTTGTATTCTTCATATAATTGGCTACATGTTTTGTCTATCAATATTTTCCATGAAGTCATTGGCTGATGGAGGAACGAGCGAGCCATTGGTAACCTCTCTAAAGGATGTCACGTTTTCGACGGCGCTGTTTGGATGATCTATTATACTACTTCCCTATTTTAAATACAAACTTTGAAGGCGGGTTCATGTGTTTAACGGAGTGAAAGCTCATATACCCTTACATGTTACGATTTAAATAGTCTTCAGATTATATATTATATTGTATTACCAGACATTCATGCGAAATCTGATGTAAACAATCTATATTTCACGGATTATACGCATTTGTGGACAAATATGGACATTGGATAATCTGAAACAGACTGGATTCGACTTGTGATCCCCACAAAGGTAAAAGAGTCATGTTTATTTTTGCGGGTTGTCATTTGGTCATAAAATACTACATATGATGCTAGAACATCTCAAAAAGGGTTTTACAGGGGGCATGGCTTAGCTAAATGAGATGTAAATGAGCCATATTGTCTCCCCCAGCTGAAAAGAAGAGTCCCTTTCGTCTCGATTTTCTCGGTTTGAGTATTTCTGAGTTCCTATATTCAAATGGCCACAACTTCTCCAAATCTTATCAGATTTCCATGTGTTACACATCGTTGGAAAGCTTAGAAACTGCACTTTCAGAATCTGTGAATAACTCAAAATGCCCAGATCCGACTTGTGTCCCTACTTTCCGTGACTGGTCACAAATTGTTGCTTACGCACAGCATTGTAAAAAGACAATGCCAGAAACATTGTTTCAGCCCTAAAAGATCTCCACTGGGACCACAACCTTGTTTCGCCGATATGCTGAACCTAACTTTCAGGGCTGGACTGAAAGAGGTCCAACACCTATTACAAAAGGTTAAGATGATAATTGAATACTTCCACAGTTGCTTCAGACAAACTCAAGGCCACACAAAAACAGATGGGTCAAGAGAAATTACTAAACCATTTTGGAGGTCACCATCAAAGTGAGCGCAGAAAAGTAATTTAACATTTTTATTAACATTCCATTTAAATCCACATTTCAAAATTTATATTTCATGATGCAAGTTTACTTGAAGCCTTACATGTATTTTTAACAGAAGAATGTACTGTATACAATTGATATTGATTTTGTTATTAATTAATAATGTAATTATGTATGTCAATATAATTAATACAATAATGACTTATATAATTATTTTATGTCAACATCTGTTAATCTTCATAGGTTTCCAATTTTTAAAAAGCAAGCCCTTATAAACCCTAGGCAGCAGAAGAAACAGCAAGGAAAGTTACAGCATCTACAGCAGCTGCTAACTCAACTCAAAGCGAAGAGGAGAATCCTTCAGATTCTGGTATGACTGCCACTGCAGGGGACGTGTTTTGAGAGTCCTTTAATGAGAGGATAGCAAGCCTAAGGCCTTTTCCTACCATTTCAAATTCATCAGATGCTATGGTGGAAATGCAGGCATACCTTGCAGAACCACTCGGTGCAGGCATGGAGATGTTCAACCGTCTACAAAAGCCTTGTTCTGAGGTCATAAAGGCTAGACTTGTGTATTCAGGTGTATTGTGGCCACATCTGTGCCATCTGAAAGAGTTTTTTCTAAGCTTGGGGAGATAATCTCAGACAGACAAACAGCCTCAGCCCATCCAGGTCCAGGTGCTTGTCACGTGACAAATGAACGAACCAACAAACGACTTTTCTCGGATCCGAAGACTCAAAAGGTGAACTAATCCATTCTGTTTCCTGTACAGACTGAAGCGTATTGGAAAGAATGAACGACTCGAGGCTCAGACCCGAGACTTGAGAAGTGCACTAATCTATTCTGTTTCCGGGACACAGACCGCATGGCCTATTGGAAATAATGAACGACTCTGACTCGAGAGGTAAACAAATCAATTCTGTTTCCGGTATAAAACGAAAGGCAAAATTATACATGTTTAAATACAAGATTTTATTATACAGCTTTTTTTCTGTAAAAAGTGGTGACGTCGTCCTCCATTGCGCTGACACGTCTTAAAATGGGAATATCTGATCTGTCCTCGTACATTGCAGGCACTAATGCATATATCCAATTCATATCCCATTATTTTCCATTCATTTCCAGATATGAAGGAATATGGAAATGTTTACACGTTCGTTCATGGGTCATATCCAATCTGTGCCACGTGAGAGAAAAAGATTTGAATTGTGTCTTTTCTGTGTAAATGCGGCCTTGATTACTTTCTTTCTGGTGACATGACTAAACAACATCTCTCTGAATTAATTATTTAAAAAAAAATTTTTTAAAGTTCATCCATGGCTGCTGATATGGAAGGTTCTTACACAAGTTTGTATTCATTTAATTCCCATTCAGACAAGTTACACAGCTAAAAGCAGCTAGCCTGACCTGCTTAAACCAGCTATCACCAGCCATCCTGACCAGCTAAAACCAGCTAAGTCCAGCTAAAACCAGCCTAACCAGCTAAAAAAGTGGTCAAAACCCTTCTTAAACCAGCATGATAAACCAGCTATGACCAGGCTTGGAGACCAGGTAAAACCATCTTGACCAGTTTAAGCTGGTTTTAGTTGTTTTTTCAGCAGGGAACTGAGCAGCCACTAACTGCATCAGGAAAGTGTTTAGGTTTAAGTCGTTTAAACTCGCAGACTTCCGACAAGCTTTATTATTCTGGAGGAGCACAGCATTGATTTGTGTGTTATGTTATGTTGTGACCCCGAATAAATGATTGAGCTGCCAAGTAAATATGTGAAATAGCCAGCTTTAGACGCTGCAAAAATTTTACATTTATACCAAAGACGACTGAACAATGTCCACACAACTGAATGAGACACAGTGGGCAGGGTTCTGGTGTCTACGCCAAATTTGGCTCAATTTCACGTTTCCACCAATGAAAAAGCAGATTCTGGAGCTAAACCTGCTGGTCTCAAACCAGGAATTACTAATGTCAGTAGCTAGGGATAGGATAATGTCTTCAACAAAGTCAAGTTTTTAAAACAATGACTCAGTCTGGCTACAAAGCAAAACTACAGCACTCACATAACAATCAACAACACTGTCTACACCAGGAAACACCTGCTGCGTCTAAATCATTGATAGACGCTATATCAGCATTTGAAGTTCCACCAAAAAAATATGTTTTTATTTACTACTACAGTATAAAATGTGTGGGTTGCCAATGTTATGAATGCACACTCATTCAAAAACAACAGACATTCTTTCAAATGTTTTCTTTTGTAATACAGTTTTGACATACACAATAACAGGTTTTTTTTAGGTAGCGTCTGGGCTTCTCCTCGGTATCCCTCTAATCTCTGGCACACATTTTAGTTTCATCTCTCGAGACAGTTCAGATCAAAAGAACTACTCACCGTCTCTTAACTGTGAGACAATGAGCTTTGTGAGTTAGCACACGTCCAACACCCACTACAGACCGTGCACACTCTGGATTCTTCCACTGCTTACGAACCTCTTCAGCTGTCCTCCGCCCCCATCATACCTGAGAGATTATTCTCCATGGCCCAAACGCTGTGAATTGTTCACATTCTTTCCCCGTTTTCATAATGCTCCGGAAAAGTGAGACGAGAGCTTAGTGGGGAAGGCCAAAAACGTCCTCTGAAGTTACAGGGTTCATCCCTGGTTCATTGTGTTTGTTTGGAGATGTGTTAATGTGTGAACGTAGAGAGTGATTTAAATCGAGCTGGAATGTAAGAACGAGTGCTTTGCTTATCGGTGGAGTGAGTTAATCGCCATTTAATGTCCGTCTGAAATTACAGATGCACGATGGTCGGCCATTTTCCAAACTCTTGATGGTGTGAGTTCTTTTCTCTGGGATTTTCATGAAAGGTTTTGGCATGTCACAGCTGAAGAGTGGGATCCCGTACAGTTGAGTCCAGGTGAATGTTATCGCTCAGCAGCTGGCCAGAAGATGACATCAGATCAATTCAAAAATGTGTTCTGAAGGGAATCTCAGGTCACGGAGACTGGGAGGAAACAAAGGGAGAAACAGGCGTAATGAAAAACAACTGTGCATTAAAGTAGCAGCCTGTCTAACGTCTACTGTACACTACAGAGAGATAACCTACGACCCTGGCTTCCTGTTTATGGAGTAACACGACCCCCTTTTAACCCGACTGAAAAGACCAGCATGACTACCCATGAGGCTGGATCATGCTTGTTTGATTCTGGTTTTCACCTGATAGACCAGCACAGCTAAGCTCCCCACCAGCACAACTGAAAACATGGTCTTTGTGTGTTTGTTTCATTAAGGAAATCTTGATTTGTTAAAGGAACAGTTCATCTAAAAGTTTAAATGCTTAGTTTAGTCTCTAATTTCAATTTGAAAAGACACATGTGTCCGCCACAGGACAAACACGTCATCGTCTGAAACAACGTAGTGACGAAACACACTCTGTAGAGTAGTATCCGTTTAGTTTGTCCCAATCCTGGGGCCTTATTTATGAAGCGTGCGTACGCACAAAACGGGGCTGAAAACGTGCGTACGCCAGTTCCCACGCAAAGGTTGTGATTTATAAAAAAACAAACTTTATGGGAGAATGGGTTTGCAGGGTGGGATATTAGGATGATTCATGTACGCACACTTGCAGGTGATCTGTGATTTATAAAGGGAACACTGCTTTGTTTTATAAGTCTTCATAATTTTTGGTGTATGCTATTTTTGGCTTTTTGTAGACTTTTAGCAAGGTTCCTACGCACAGTTGAATGAGGCCCCTGGTTGTTGCGTACCACTTCTCAGAATGTTTTAGATGTCTTTTTGTGATTCAACTCAGCAGCCTCCTTCCAAAATGGTTAACAGCATTATCCAAACAGCATTTATGCACCCATGAGGGGCCCTTCGTGAAGGGGACGCCATTTGTAGGGACGTTTCACACAAAAGTGATCTTGAGTTTTTGCAATGCATTAAAAAAAATATGGCTGGGAAATTATTCAGTTTGTCTTGATTTTAATTTAACCCCGGAGAACCCATGGGGTCAAATTTGTTCAATAGAAGAAATGGGTTTTTGGATTCTCCTGGGTTCTCCAGGGTTAAAGGCTAGTTTAGATTGTAGGAAAGTGTTTTATAACTGCAGCTGTGTTTTATTGCTATATCTACTTTAAACACCAAGCAGATAAAAAATCAGTTTTAAATAAGACAAAAATAAACAATATTTGACAATAAGTAATAATATTAATGTGCAATAACTGAATCATGGATTCCATGCACACGAGTGGCGTTGTCAATGTTGGTTTATTATTCAGAATCTTACACCCTTCAAAGAGCTCACTCCAAGGGCTCTGCCCTCCGAAGGGAGTAAGGCATAGGGATGCTCACTTCACCCCTGGAAATCACCCCCCTGTCCCCTGATGAGTTGAAGCAAATTTTTTATATAAGAGACATCAATAACATTCTGGCAGCGGGGACGCGAGGACCAGGATTGGGAGACACTGATCTATTTCGTCGCTGTCCGATGAAAACCACGTATGTCCATTTTGCCAATTTTGAGATTTTTCGATGGATTAAATGTCCAGGTTCATTTCTGTATACAGTATGCTTCACATATCTAAATGGCCAATGAAAAGTTGTGAAATCATTTTGTCGTATATCCATTTGGTGTCAAAGCTGTCAATCACGCCGTGTATCTCCCGCCCAGTGGAAGCATCTCGCCGGTTTCGTGAAGTTTCATCGGAGCTCAGCACTGGATAGCCGAATAAACATAGCCTGGTGAGACAATGACTTTCCTTCATCGAGGTAAACGTTTCCCCCTGATGCCAGACGTACGTCTTGGAATGACAAAATTACGGTAGGACTGTGTAAACAAAGTATCTGTCTAGCATTACCATGTCAGTGTATTGATTCATTGTCCCTTCATAGTTTGCAAGAGACATTTGATTTAATAAATGTATAATTAATATTAAATAAACTAAGCATATTTAATAAACTAAGAAGTAGGCTATTTAATAAACTGAGCGTTTTCATTGCGTATTCATGTATTCAAGAAAGCGTATCGACCACCGTTACTGTAAAATATGCAAGTATGTCCATTTAAACTTAATTTTGGTAAAATGTGGATTATATCATTACACTGGCAAGAATATGGTTACATATAAAGATGCCGTACCAAGTATGACAACGCTACATTCAACTGCTTTTGAAATACTGTGTTTTTTTTTCACTTCCTGAAAAGTAACCGTTTTGGAGTTTCATCGGGCAGCGACAAAATGGTAGTTTTGTGTGAGGATTATGTAAAAAAAAATGTAAATCACTGTTTACTGAAAATCTCCAATTGCAGCTCAAATGTTAGTTTTTAGCAACACATAGGGCACACTTGCTTATGACACATGCCACAACTGGTTGTCATCAAACTTGCTGTTGTACATATGTGTCACTTCTGAATCTAAATGTTTACACAAATATAGGAGAATAAACTTTTAGTATGAAAATATTGGTTTGTTCTTGCTATTGCATGACTTATACCCCACATGGACTTTACTTAAACGGTTCATTTTGGCGCTTGAGAGCTTTGTGAAGGCAAAACACTGGGAAAAATGATCGCAGCACTCGTGTTCACAAAGCATCGTTTTAGGTCACACGACCGGTAATTTCTGTATAAGGGCATGACAATATAAATGTGTCAAATGTTATTTGAATGGCTTAACAAACAACTATGTTTTATTGAAAGTGTAAAACTACAAAAATGTTTCTGCGAGGGGTTAATGAATAGTAAATTTCATTAGCTCAGTATGAAAACAATTACACCAATGGAAAGTTCTTGCAAACCATATATGCTGGCCTGGCAGGGATGTGTGCATGTGTGTGCTTGCGAGATGATGGTATGGGAAACCTACAGTACGTTCTCATGCCACTTTGACTCGGTGGCTAATGGCAGGAAAAGCTCCGACCTTCACACAGGAAAGCAACTTTGTCTGCTCCACTTGTTGGCAGTCCAGCAGACACACAACAGTGGCCTTGATCAAACACACACCCCTACATATAGACCATCACACACTGTGTCTCTCTGTTCTGTCTGCCTCCCACACACTGTCTGTCTATAAAACTGACCGCAGGCACAGAGAAACGCACAAAGCTCAGAGCTTAAAGTGTTTGGATAAGATATGGAGGCGAGGGGCTTTCCCTGCTGAAGTGAAGAACATCAGACGCCTTCTGTCAGACCAACAACAGCCCTCTCTAACTCTCCATTAAAAACACACAGAGCTCTTTGATTCCCACAGGAAAGAAAAATTACAAATGAGATCTCCGATATCTCAATTCTTACTTCTAGAAATGTGTTTCTAATCTTTTTTCCCTTTGACTCCTATATAGTTTCAGAACCAGAAAGCTTAATATCTGAAATTGCTCAGATTTGCCAAGATACCAAAGTCATCAAAAATCCATCAAAAAGATTTCAATATAAATGCAAACATTTCATTCTCCTAAGACCAGATGATTTAAACTACGCTCCTATAGTCTTCTAAGCTATGAACGAGAAACAAAAGAAGCACTAAACTAATCCCCTGGCTTTGTCTGCTGAAATATAAAACTACTGGGTTTAATATAGAAGACCCCTTCCTACCCTTTTAGAAATTTCTGAATAATACACCACACACACACACACACACACACGCACGCACGCACGCACGCACGCACGCACGCACGCACGCACGCACGCACGCACGCACGCACGCACACACACACGCACACACACACACACTCACACACACATTTTTTTGGAAATAATAATCAATTTTGCTGTAGCCAGCCGCATAAATCGTTAATTTTGTGACAAAGCAAGCATATTACATTTCATACGCAACAGTGACAAAGTTAAGCAGAAGCTTCTGCCAGCCAGTTGCACTGACAATGGGCCAAAAGTAAAAGGTAAACCTTATGGTTAGCATTCACTTAGAGGCCTTTCAGCAAATTTGCTGGGACGGCTGGCCAATGAGTAAGGAATAATTGACGACAGGCCGTTAAATTATAAGAAAGTAACGCACACCCAAGGTGGTTATGGGGCACGATGCGCAGGGGAGTGACGTTACACTGCGGGTGTGCATTATTTTCGAATAATTCAAAGGACCAGAGTCAATTATTCCACCTATACCACGGTTAACAAAAATATTGCTTGGGTGCCTATTTTTAGGACATCAACACCCATTGAACATTTCTTAGCCAATCAGAATAAAACTTTCAACAGCCCCATGGTATAACATTGAAGAACAAAGATGATAATATTCACTTGACCCCCCAACTTTTCACATTGTTCCTACAGGCTTTCTCAAGAATCATTTCTCTAAAACCAACAAAAGCTACTGAGATTTGCCAGGCGATTTTTCAGCTCCCACCATGATTTGTGTACAGTTGGGTGGGAGTAGTTTATGTAAGAAAGTTAACTGTTATTTTATGTTTGTTTATCAGATAAGAGACTTTGTCAGTGGTTAGAGTTACTACAGTATCTGGAGATTTGGATGCTGGTTATTTTGGGGGTTCCCAATGTCATGATGAGTTAAGTCATGTTTGGGTCAAAAGCAGGATTTGCCAGCCAAATAGAATCAGCTAACGTTGTTCGCTAAAAGTGGCGGGTAATGTTGTCAAATCACTAGCCAATATAATTTTATAAATTATGTTCAATGGTTAATTTCTTTGTAAAGTTGTGTGTACATAAAGGGTGTGTGCTTTCCCCACAGCTTTTAAAGACTCCCGGATAACCCTTCTGCTGAAGAAACCCAAATTTTGGGCCAATCCCATTTCTCTATCTTACCCCTTCCCCTTACCCCTTAGTTTTGCACGTTCACGAGAGTGAAAGGGCTATCCCGATTGGTCCTTACTCTTACGTGAACATGCAAAACTAAGGGGTAGGGGTAAGGGGTAAGACAGAGAAATGGGATTGGGCATTAATCCTGCAATGTTAGAAAACTCTATCTACTCACCGAGTATCTCTCCTTCCCTTCATTGCCAAGACTCTTGAGTATGTGGTTTTTGACCAGCTCACCTCCTTCTTTAAACAAAATAACCTTCTGGACAGCAACCAGTCGGGTCATTTCACTGAAACTGCACTGATTTCAGTCATTGAAACCCTGAGGCAGGCAAGGGCAGCCTCTAAATCATCATATTGATCCTACTGGATCTATCTGCTGCTTTTGACACTGTCAATCACCACATCATCCTGTCGACCCTCAAGGCTATGGGTGTCTCTGGAACGGCACCACTATGGTTCAGGTCTTACCTCTCAGGTAGTTAATTTAGAGTATCCTGGACGTCTCTGAACCTCAACATCTTAATACTGGGGTACCTTAAGGCTCAGTGCTTGGACCACTGCTCTTTTCTATATACATGACATCCCTGGGTCATTCAGAAACATGGCTTTTCCTACCACTGCTATGCAGATGACACACAACTCCACTTGTCATCATCGTATACTAATACAACATTAATTAATTTCATTATACATTGGGACACTTGATAACTTATTTTCCGGTGACGTGTTTATTAAAAGAAGACATCACCACTGAAATTTAAAAGCAATAAGGAGAAACAACATCTCTCGGACAATAAAAAAAAACTGGTTAAAGAACAGTATGAAAAACACTTTAATTATTATTCTCTTCATGTAGTAAAAGAATAAAGTCCAGTAAAACAAGACAGTGCTCTAGTACAGGGATAAGATGAAACAGAAAATCTATTTAGTATATTAAATTAATATATAAATGATAGAAAGTATTCAATGCTTTATTTATTGTTTATTGTACTGTGTTGATTTTTTTACCTAAAACAGTTTTAGTGAAAAGGACAAGGATGAAAGTAAGGGAGGAGATGGCAGGATGACAGCATTTTGTTTGAATAATATGCAATTTAGATTTTATAATAAATTATAATGAAATGTTTAACAAATTAATATATCTTTTTTGCTAGTACAAGTTGTAAATGACCAGTCACTTACAAATTAAGTAGTGTGTATGGATCTATTTGCAGAAAGTGGGGCTGTGAGAGAGCGAGTAACATCAGTAAATGCTCTCGAGGGTCGTGAATAACAAGTCATTAGCCGATTAGGTCAATGCCTGTCTGATTATTCACTCTTTCTCTATCTCTCTCAAATTTAAACATTTACATCGTCCATTCACACGCCCCTGACAACCTCGCATTCAATCCCCCATCATAACTCACACCTGTGCCCGGGAGGCGTTCTTTCAGTGTCAATCACAGCAGCCTGGGAAGAAGTGCGTGAGTTTATCGTCTCAAACCACCCAGCAAGAGTTACAGGTACCGTACATCATTACGAGTGAAGATAGTGTCATCTCTGGAAGTCAGGGAAGGCCGCCAACAGGTACTACACCCTGAGCAAACCACCCAGGACGCACCGCTAACATCTGTCAACGGCGGAGTCGGTCAGTCTCACTGCGTGTGAATTATGGAGGAGGAAATCTGGGTCGACACCGGGGCAGAAAGAGACAAAATGTGCTAATATATAGTACTCGACAACATTTTACTACCATAAATTGCACAGAAAATTTTTATTTTACATTGCAGAATAATTGCTTTATGTGTGACTTTGTGAACAAACATTTGGGCCTTTCAGTCTTGAAGCTTTAGTGCTGCAGCATTGCTAATACAAAGTAAATTTAAAAACAAAAAATTTTACCGCTTTACTCGTTTGTTGGTTATTGTCAGAACGTTGCCATGGCTGATTGCTAACAGAAGTGTTCTGACTGTTTTTAGTCTATGGTAGATTGATATTGATGTGTGACATGTTCAAAATAATAAAAAATATGCAAGAAATTCAAACTAAAGCTTATCTGCTTGCATACAACCACATATTTGTAACAGAAAAACTGCCATGCACAGCCAGTCACATTTTTATAAGTGACATCGTGCCTCTTAAATCCTGTTAAAGGGACCATATTATGCCACATGTCTCAGGTGTGCCTCAAAGTTTCAGCTCAAAATACAAAAAAGTGCATGTGTGTTTTCATGTGTCTGCCTTTAAATGCAAATGTGCTCTTGCTTTCGGTTATAAATAGATCTGATTTTCTTTTAATACAGTCAGGTTATATTTAGCTGCATTAGTGCTACAATGTGCTTACAAACACATTTAAAAAAGGTTTTGTTTAAGGTTAACCAGTCAGTCAGTGGCTGTGGGCGGGGCTTAGTTTGTGTGACATCATATTTACAAGAGAATCAAAACAACATGTCTAATGAGACTGGTCTGGTTGGAGTGGTTGGATTTTTTTATTGTAGGGTGGTTGTGTTCACACATTTAACTCCTTGTTAAGTGAAAATATGCTGTTATAAGCAATAATTTTTCAGCTGCTTGGTTCACCCTTATGCAACAAACATATATTTCTCAATATATTACATGACAATATATTTAATGTGTCTCCATATATTGTGAAATTTACAAAGTAATATATATCATGATATATTATATAAAAATATATTATATATATGTAAGTGATATATTGCAATATATTATACAATACTGCAATTATTGCCGTTTTCATATATTGATTAAATACATCTCATTATACTATTTAATATATCCCATAATATATTGGAAATATATGAAGTAATATATTGATGCATATATTCTAAATGCATGTAATATATTGAAGTATATATTGGCAATATATGTAGTAATAAGTTGATAAATATACTCTTAATGCATGTAATATATTGCAGTATATATTGGCAATATATGGAGTAATATGTTGATAAATATACTCTTAATGCATGTAATATATTGCAGTATATATTGGCAATATATGGAGTAATATGTTGATAAATATACTCTTAATGCATGTAATATATTGCAGTATATATTGGCAATATATGGAGTAATATGTTGATAAATATACTCTTAATGCATGTAATATATTGCAGTATATATTGGCAATATATGGAGTAATATGTTGATAAATATACTCTTAATGCATGTAATATATTGCAGTATATATTGGCAATATATGGAGTAATATGTTGATAAATATACTCTTAATGCATGTAATATATTGCAGTATATATTGGCAATATATGGAGTAATATGTTGATAAATATACTCTTAATGCATGTAATATATTGCAGTATATATTGGCAATATATGGAGTAATATGTTGATAAATATACTCTTAATGCATGTAATATATTGCAGTATATATTGGCAATATATGGAGTAATATGTTGATAAATATACTCTTAATGCATGTAATATATTGCAGTATATATTGGCAATATATGGAGTAATATGTTGATAAATATACTCTTAATGCATGTAATATATTGCAGTATATATTGGCAATATATGGAGTAATATGTTGATAAATATACTCTTAATGCATGTAATATATTGCAGTATATATTGGCAATATATGGAGTAATATGTTGATAAATATAATCTTAATGTATGTAATATATTGCAGTATATATTGGCAATATATGGAGTAATATGTTGATAAATATACTCTTTATCTATGTAATATATTGCAGTATATATTGGCAATATATGGAGTAATATGTTGATGCATATATTCTTTATGTATGCAATATATTGCAGTATATTGTAAAATACATGAGTAATATGTTGATACATATATTCTATATATATGTAATTTATTGCAGTATATTGATAAATATAAATAATTGTCGCTTTTAATATATTGCACGTGAATATAATATATGTGTTTATATATCTCAAAATATGCAATATTATATTTACAAATATCCACCATATTGTATTCCGATTGATATGCAAAAATGTATTAACAATATATGTACAGATATAGTGTCACATGTATGTTTACTATATTGTAGAATATATTTTAAATAATATGTAAAATTATATAGAAATATATACATAAAAATATGTACACACATTTATACCACATATTAACACAGACTAATGGATAATCTATCAAAAGCCACCTTTATTTTCTTTTAATCAGGCACACATACTAAAACTAATTTGAGGTAGAGAGCTAAACAGACCTAGTACAACCACAAGAGATTTTGCACATGGTCAGACAATGTGGTTTGCTTTACATTACATAAATGTCTTGCATTACATTAACATAAATTACATTTTAAAAGAGTGACATAAAACAGAAAATATACAAAATATAAATGAAAGCAATTTAAATTACAAATGTCTATTTATTTCAAACTTTCAGCAGTGCCGTTATACAGTTAAAAATACAATATAAACAAAATGCACAGACAATAATAGATAAATAAATAATAAACAAACTTTCAAGGAGCTTTGGCAATGTGAAAAAGCAAAGACATAAATTACCAAAAGAACAGGCCTTTATCCTGGCTAGGAGTCCATCTTGGCTCTTCACTGGTTTAAATTACTTATATACCCATGCTTTTGCACTTCACCTGGTGTCTTAGCTCGCATATTCTACTGTTGATGGATTTTCTAACATCAGCTTCGGCCGTGGAAACTGGTTTAAAACAGCATCTGTGGAACAAAACAACAACGATTACTCTCTCCCTTCTCACTCCTTCCCCTCTGGTTCACAAAAATCTCTCCTGGAAGAGATGCAATCAAAACTGGAAAGCACCACCTCTGAAAACTATGTACCTTGTAAAGCTTGAAGTTTTTCCTGGGTTGAGAGCATGCCAACGATCAGTCTCCTTCTCAAGTTTTACTGGTGGTTAGCAAACAACTTTTAGGTGCATTACCGCCACCTACTGATTAGGAGTATGAGTTAGGACTATAGGTCAGGACCAGAGATGTATAAAGTACTAGGGACCCAGACTTGAGTAAAAGTACAAGTGCTCTATCAAAAAAGTGACTTGAGTAGAAGTTGAAGTGCTCTTTAAGCACAGCACTTAAGTGGAAGTACTAAAGTATTAAACATGTTTTGTACTTAAGTATTGCAAGTAGTTTATTTTAAAATATACTACTCAAGTACTGAAAGTAAAAGTACAAGTATTGTGTAATGTAGTTATTAAAGAAAACAGTCAAAAGTTTGAATATAATATTGTTTATATTATTTCAAATGTTTTAGCTAAAGGACACTCACAATTCCTTTGGCTGTAGCAGGAGTACAAAGACAGGACTGTTCAGATAATTTAGATTAATTTAACCAAATAATTAAATATTAGTCGATATAATGGTAATAGGTACAGTAAAGGTACAAGGTGTTTCAATGAACTTAAGTTTCCTTCTTTCACGCACACTCGCCCTTTCTCACGCATTCTCTCTCTCTCTGTCTTTCTCGCGCACTTTGGTTCTCTATTTGCTTCACTTTGTCCACAACCCCGGCTCATATTTGGGAGTGAGAGGGAGGGAGGGGTCCGCCCTTCACTATCTCCGATTGGTTTAGAACACGATCTGTGTGTGTTTCTAATGTGTATCACCGCTCTGGCAGTGATAATGTGGGTTTGGAATGATTCGTAACATTTGAGTGTAACGAGTAACTATGCAGCACATAAAAAATGTATCGGAGTAAAAGTATTAAACTCATCGAAAATATGTACTGAAGTAAAAGTGGAAGTAGGAGAAAAATATATACTTCAGTAGAGTACAGATACTGTCTTTTAGTACTTAAGTACAGTAGTGAAGTAGTTCTACTTCGTTACTATACATCTCTGGTCAGGACCTATCAGCCTCATTGTTGCTAGTCACAGGTATGTGTCCTTGTCCTCTCCTCGCGCCTGAATCTCAGCTTCCTACTCAAGCATTATGCTCCATCGCCTTTGGCACGCATTCTGGTTGAAGCAGTCGGTGCTGAGTAGAGTACTGACAAATGTAGAAAATGAAAGAAAGGTCTCTGCTGTTTCAATAAAACTGTTATTTGTGTAATGCAGATTTTTGTCTTTAATATTTTCTTTAGGCTATATGCCATGCATATTCATGAATATGCTGTAGTTGTTTATTTGGAAAGAAAAAAAAATTGTTAAATCATATATACATACATACATACATACATACATACATACATACATACATACATACATACATACATAGCACATCCATATATTCATGGGCATTGCTAGATATAAAGCTCTACTGGGGCACAGGCCCCCCATTTTTTGCTGACTTTTTTGAAAGCCTGCTGTGTGCAAGAAGTGTGCAACACTTCTATACAATGTCCTTTGCTCAACCCACTATTCTACAGTTCAACAGTTACTGCAAAAGATACATATATACAAGTATAATCTTCGTTATACCTAACATTATTACACATTTCTTGAAACTATGCCTCATATTCTCAAAACAGTAAAGACAATTCCATAAAGTCTCACACAATACTCCAAACATCATATTTTCAGGTCAAAATGAAGCTCTACACTCAAAACCATTCACTCTTACTGAAATACCAAACTTTTCCCTCAGACAACACACACAAGCTTTCAAAAACACACACACTACAATATAGTATTACACACTTGTGCAATCAATTCAAAACAATATATCCAAAACTGGTAAGTTGCTTGTGGTTCTCCCCCTCAAAAACCTTTTCACATGACCAAAAAGACACAATCAATGTATGCATTTTTATTCATTCATGTGCTATACACAGCACAACTGTAAATTGTAATATTTCGCCTCAACATCCCGTCTTAGTTCTGGGTCAGGCCAGAGAATCTCATCCACATCACAGGCTATATTGGTCCTAGCCAAACAGCAAGGGTAAAATCCTCTTGCCTGATCCACTCCTTGCATTCATCTGCTGATATGTCTATCTGTATGGAAGGCAATTTGATGCATTTCTTTATTCCAGTAGCATAGTCCAACAGTGTATGCACACTAAAGTTACTGTATAGAGCAGTCTTACTGTAAGTACACCTATCTGTTTTCCTCCCTGAAGGCTCTGAAGATGGAGGCATAAGTAAAGCGACTCAAATTAGGCTTTACTCGTTGCTCAGCCTCCCTCATAGTCATACCATGGACCAGGACATGGTCAACTAGAGTGGCTTGTATTTCACCTTGAAATTGCTTGTCACCTTGCCCTTCATCTCCTTCCTCCTCTTTCACCACGTCCTCCTCCTCTTCCTCCTCCTCCACTATGTCCTCTTCCTCCTCCTTCACCACGTCCTCCTCCTTTCCCTCCTCCTCTCCCTCCTCCTATTCCTCTCCCTCCTCCTCCTCGACCTATTTCTTCATCATGTCCCCTCCCTCCTCCTTTACCATGTCCTCTTCCTCCTCCTCCTTCACCACGTCCTCCTTCTTTCCCTACTCTTCTGCCTCTTCCTCTCCCTCCTCCTCTTCCTCCTCCTCCTCGACCTATTTCTTCATCATGTCCTCTCCCTCCTCCTTTACCATGTCCTCTTTCTCCTCCTTCACCATGTCCTTCTTCTTTCCCTCCTCCTCTTCCTCCTCCTCTTCCTCGACCTATTCCTTCATTTCTCTGTGGATCCATTGTTTCAAAGCTCAATGAACAGATTCAGGCCCTTTTATGTATCTATTGAAGGATCTGATTGCTGTGTGTTCAATTTTGACTTTTAGTGTTTCCAGCTTGGTAATTGTTTGCTAAGCTGTGCTGACTTGAGTGAACAGTATTGAATGCTAGTGCTTTCCATATGACCAGATGGTGTAAGCACTGAGAAATGTAAGGATTTGTGTGTAGAGTTTTGAAGTAACAGTTCACCAAAACTGACTCATGTGTTAACCAAGGTGAAAAAGTAGTACACTTCCATAGTGTATTTTAAGTGCTTTATTTTCGCACACTAATTTTGTACTTAAGAAGTACTAAAGACAAATTTTTAGTATATTAAGATGTTCTTAAGATCATCTTAGTGTACTTCACTGTGCTATTTTGAGACACCATAAATATGAACTAAAATGTGCTAAAAATGTATTTAAAAAATGTATTTATGTACCACTTGTAGTAAACTTGAACCCATCTTTGTATAAAAGTTGTGTTCAAGATTAATACAAGTGTTAACTAAATAAGTTTTTTTATACAGAGATAGTATGTTAAAAGTGCATGTTAGTTCATATTCATGGTGCCTCAAAATAGCACAGTGAAGTACACTTAGATAATCTTAAGAACATCTTACATCTGTCTCAGCAACAATTCAATTCTACAGACTTGACAAGGTTTTCCTGAGATTTTTCCTCTAATGTTTCAGACCTGATCGGGTGAGGATGTAGTTTGTCTTACCTCCTTAAAACTCATCATCTCTCTTGTCTGCTTCGCTTTCCCTGCTTTGCACAAAACATGTTCATCTAAAGAAGCCAATAATGATCGAGTCAAAATAAGATTATTATTATTATTTAGAAACTTACTTTAGTCTGGTCATGTTTTCATAAGCTAAGTCACTCACGTGGCATCACCTTTTGAATGCGGTTGTGTGCAATGCGGATGAGCGCAAGACGTGCGCGGACATGGATACGTGCGTGCACGAGTCAATGCGACTGCTTCGTTACAAGCGTAAATTGGGTAACTACATTGCATATAGATCCGTTTTTGCCGCGATTATCTTTGTAAAGGAATACACTATTTAACTGCTAAAATTTAAACTTGAGATTTACACCGGGGCACAAAAGATTTACACTGGGGCATGTGTCCTGGTTAAAGGGGTCTAGCGATGCCCCTGCATATATTGCAGTATATTAAATCATATAAAGACAAACTATTACATGGAAAAACATAGTGCCCTTTTTGGTCTTGGTTACAATATATTTTGTATCAATATATACATGTATGGTCTATTCATATACTGCAATATAATGGAAAATATACATATTAAATCCTATATATGGGAATATACTGCCTAATATATTACATGATATTTTCTATGCATATATTACAATATATTGGGAAATATAAATATTAAATCCGATATATGGTAATATATTGCCTAATATATTACATGATATTTTCCAATATACTGCAGTATATGTTTGTTGCATAAGGGCAGGGTGCCCTTCCTGCTTCCATCACATGCAATAGTAACTAGCGGGCACACATACCAAACGTGAATTCAATGATTTGTGCAAGTAGATTACATGCAACGTCAATGCAAAGACGCAAATAGATGCAGGCGATGCGAATGACGCGATTGCCACAAAAACATACGCCATTAAAAATATTCAACAGAAACATGACACAAAGTTAAATCCCGCGAGTAATCTAGAGTAAGGAATGCGATGCTTCACGTTTGGTGTGTACGCAGCATTAGCAAGCACCACAAATAAGCAAACTCAAGTAACAAACTTTGATATCAAGTATAGTAATACACCTAACTTGCCAATGTCATGCTCCAAAAAAGCTGGTCCAAGACCTTAGATGACTGGGTAATTTCATAAACAGATAGGACTGTGTGTGTTTGTCTTTGTGTGAGTTATGAGGCCACCAGGGCTCTAGGTTTGCACACTGCATTGTTTTGATCTCCCTCATGTAGGGCATTAGTGTGGTATCGCTGTACACAGCCTGTGGCATTGAGACGCTGGCTACAGTGTATCCACGTTGGCAGAGGACCCATACAGAAAAATGCAGTGCATTGTTTGGTATATGAGGGGATCTGCGAGGGGTGCTTTAGAGTTCACTCGCCACACACATGTGCACTTGGACGAGTTGGCAGGTGTAGCCTCGATTAAGCTCATTGTATTGATGGACAGGGCCAGTTGGGTTTCCTGGCAGCAAACCAGGAACATCGCTGTGCCTGATATATAAGATACAATATAACCCATTTCATACGCAAACTACAGAGTTATTTTTCACATGCTTGACCAAGACCTCACACAGGCTAGATTGTGTTAAGATTGTGCATATGCGTAGCCCTGGCCTTTTTTCAAACTGTAATAGCATGGCTCTCAATGAATGCATTTGTGCAGTAGTAGATCAATTTTGCACCTTTATACGCAAGTGATAGACAGGGACAGATTGTTCACAGTCTCTACTTAAGGATTATTATAAAGCTTATTCCTATATAGAGCAGCCTATGCAACGACCATAGCAATTGAGTGTGAGCCAAGCTGCAGTGTATTGGATGGAGATAAACAGCAGACTCATTTCAGCTGTTTTTGAGTCTGTTTTTTTTGTGCAGAGCACAAGAAGTTACAGTCATTCCTAAACAGCATACACATAACCTAAGGTGGAGGTCTCAGAGGGGTCGATGAAGCACCTGAGACCCAGCAGAGGTGCGCCATATCCCTGGAGGCCTGGTAGTCTTGGAATTTAGAGGTAAAGAATTTTTGGGGACATGTGAAAAATGATACCGACCCTGCAATTGCTCAAAGCCGCCACTGACAGCTGGATTACGCCCTGCGATGCAAACCATTATGTGCCATTAATCTTGCAGGCTGGTACGAGTCATTACGTGCTATTAATCTCCGCGAGCTGGGTGCGACCAATTATACGCCATTAATCTTTGGAAATAGGGTGCAGCTTTTGTGACCACAAGCGGAGCAGGTTCTTTGGGTCAAACTTTGCTCCCCGCTGGTACTTCAGTACAGAGCATTCATAAGTGCACATGATGGAGTGCTGTTTAATTACTTCCTTACACAGGCAATGTATGACAGGATTAACAGAGCAATGGTTATTGTTAACTCTCTGCTTCGCTCTGACCTTATTCACCTCAGCCAATACATCTTACCCACAGGAACTGACAGGTGCACAAACGCGTTCTCCTTCTGTGAGGGTTTCACCAAACAGTGAAATGGGAACGTTTTTTGTATTAATCGCGTTTAATGGCATACAAAATAAAAGGTTGTTTTTGCATTATATACTGAATGTGTGTAATTATTTTGTATATATAAATACACATACATGCATGTATTTCAACATTTACGTGTGTGTGTGTGTGTGTGTGTGTGTGTGTGTGTGTGTGTGTGTGTGTGTGTGTGTGTGTGTGTGTGTGTGTGTGTGTGTGTGTTATACATTTAAAAATATATATACACTCACCTAAAGGATTATTAGGAACACCTGTTCAATTTCTCATTAATGCAATTATAGTTGCTTCAATGCATTTAGGGATGTGGTCCTGGTCAAGAGAATCTCCTGATACTGAATGTCAGAATGGGAAAGAAAGGTGATTTAAGCAGTTTTGAGCGTGACATGGTTGTTGGTGCCAGACAGGCCGGTCTGAGTATTTCACAATCTGCTCAGTTACTGGGATTTTCACGCACAACCATTTCTAGGGTTTTACAAAGAATGGTGTGAAAAGGGAAAAACATCCAGTATGCGGCTTGTTGATGCTAGAGGTCAGATGAGAATGGGCTGACCGAAACAAGCTGATAGAAGAGCAACTTTGACTGAAATAACTTTGACTCACTACAACCGAGGTATGCAGCAAAGCATTTGTGAAGCCACAACACGCACAACCTTGAGGCGGATGGGCTACAACAGCAGAAGACCCCACCGGGTACCACTCGTCTCCACTACAAATAGGAAAAAGAGGCTACAATTTGCACAAGCTCACCAAAATTGGACAGTTGAAGACTAAAAAAATTTTGCCTGGTCTGATGAGTCTCGATTTCTGTTGAGACGTTCAGATGGTAGAGTCAGAATTTGGCGTAAACAGAATGAGAACATGGATCTATCATGCCTTGTTGCCACTGTGCAGGCTGGTGGTGGTGGTGTAATGTGTGGGGGATGTTTTCTCAGCACACTTTAGGCCCCTTAGTGCCAATTGGGCATCGTTTAAATGCCACGGCCTACCTGAGCATTGTTGTCCATCCCTTTATGACCACCATGTACTCTGATGTCTAAGAAGGCTAATTTATTTTACAGCTGAAACAGGCACACAAATGGCAACACAGATTTTCTGCAGTGTCTGCAAAATGTTTTGTGCAACTCACTGTTCGCTTCAGAAAAAAGCTAAATGCCTGAATGTAAATGTAATGTTTACATACCCCAAAATTCATGTTAATAAAAAGGGCTGATTCTAAAATCTGGTGGACCCATATACCTGTGACCGCACATTCAAAATCAATGCACCTGCATAAATAAATATTTCTAGTTTAAATGAACACTAAAGTTGCTTTTACCACGGTTAAGTGATGTTCTTAGGCACGACACAAACGTCATGTTAAATATCTCTAGTGGCTTAATAATGGAGGCTGCAGTCTGCAGGCGTATGAGAAATCTACCCAGCTGTCAACACATCGTCTCTGCTCTGCTCATCCTGTTACCAAAACCGCAGGCATTTTATTAAGAGTTTAAAAAGCATTGGGCAGGTAATTTACTCTCTGAGATGAAGAACAGGGAACGGAGCCATGAACATACTTTCCAGAAAGTCTCTCTTACATAATCTATATTCTGTTTCTCTCAAACACTTTATATTTGGGTTCTTAGCTAGGGGTTAAACTGAACCAGAATCCTCAGACTCTTAAATAATGAACTATTGGCAGTCTCTGGATGGGGTGGGACTGCTACTCCTTTCTTCTTCTTTATGGGAGGTGGATGTAGACTCTTGCATTTATGTTGCATTGTGTGGCCTTCCCACCAGGTTTAACCAGCTTCACCAATTTACAGTGCCTAACCAACACAGAATGGTAAAAACACGTCAGTAAAATTTGTACTAGTTGAAGCTGGTCTCTTCGGGGATTCCGATTAGAGGTTGGGACGCTATTTGAACTGAATGAAACTTTTGTCTTACACACAGAGTATCTAGTGAGGTGAGGAAACACACTGGTTGCTTATGTGCTGAGTAAGCTAACAGTGACCAACACAGTCATGAGGAATGTCTCACGGAGTAAAGGTCCGCACCCAGCACGCCACAGTGGTGATACTTACGTTTTCGGCCCTGTTTTAAGCATTTGTTGAATTTGCATCATAAGCTTTGGAAGATCCCAACAATATCTATCAGATGTTATGTCAGTTATGTCAATGGCCATAATATTTTTTTCATGGCCTCTGAAAACATTGAAATGTGAGATATGTAATAGTTCATGTTATGAATTTGGAAATTGTGTAGTTAGTATCTGTTAATTTTACATTGGCTATCATAGTGATTGTTCAAGCATCTGTTTAAATGTGAGGAGTTATGAGAGCAGATGCTGCATGTGGGTGTAAATGAGTGAATACACACACACACAGCTGTAGACACTGTTACACAATGTGTATCATTTTACAGTCAAGTCAATGGGCAAATGAGGAAAAACAACTTGAAATCTGAGCTGATCTTTTAGAATGAATCACATTAGCAAAAATCTAGTTTTAAAGCACACACAGACTATAAACAGATCTGCTACCTGTCTGAACAAAACCCCAGAGCATATACATCTAAAAACTCTACAGGAAGTGATTGTGGTTTAGATTCTCTTGATGATCTTATTTCAGTGATTTTTATCTTGAGCGACTACACGGGACTAGATCAATTAAATAAGCACTCATTGTTTTAATTTGTAAAATTTCAGCAGATGACTACTGTGACGTCCCCAACCATTATAAAGTTACAGTATTTTGAATTGTTATCCATTCGGCTGGATTTAAGCATTCAGTTTCTCATGTAAATGTCTTGGAAGACTCTCTTTAATGACAAGAACAGATTGTTATTATCGACAGCAACAAGAAAAACACAAAACCATTAATAACCCTCCCACTGCTGCTCCGCCTGATACAAACCTGCTGGTTTCCAGAGACGGCTGAGTTTTAATTGTTATTTTATATGATGATGGGTCATGATGTTTATATATGAAGCTAAAATGCTCCACAGGGATCTTAAAGTCCCCTATACTCTTCAGCAGGCTGTGGGGCTGTTTGATCTTAAGATGCGTTTTGGTCGATCGGATCACAAGTGTGAGTTTTTGTTTATGAATTGCTCTGAAATATCTATGCCAAATATGCTTTATCTCATTCCCTATTAATTACATGTTAATGCGAACTTGTGCTATGTTTGCGTCCACATGAACGATAGTGTTTCCCTTACGAAAATGAACAATGGTTTTACTACAGTTAAAATCAAAAACCATGGTTACTGTAGTAAAACCACAAAATAACCATTGTTTTCAAAAACGATAGTGTAGTAAAACTATGGATTTGCTGATAGTAATCAATACACCAAAACACATGGTTACTACACTTTTACTACAATAAAACCATGGTTAATATGGGTTCACTACAGAGTTTCACTATAGCATCATGAATGCATGAGCTTTTTTCATTCAAATGGATTTAATTCAAATGTTTTATTGTCAGTCAGCAAAAATAAATTTGAAAACGATCCTAAGGATATTGTTCCTCTGTGCTGTTATCATTACATTTTGTGTCAGCAATAGACATACGTAGATGCCTCATTCAAACCGCTCTATAATTGCTAGCCATTAATTGGGCATCTATGTATAAATGTATGTTTCCTGTAGAAATGCATAGAATGATTCCAGATCAGGTGCTACAAATCATAGAATTTGCAGCTGACACCCGAGTTGAAAAATTTGAACTTTGGCGGATTTTCACGCCACGATAACCAATCAGGAGCCTGCTTGCTGCTGTGGCGGCACTCATTCAACATGAAGGAACGCTTGATATTGTCCATGAGCAGTCACCCGGAGCTATACGACGATAAGTTCTTATTTCTACAGAGACAGAAATAAAAAGGACCTCGCTTAGAAGAGTGTTAGTGAGGACATCAGTAAGTTGTAAATACACATTTCACTTTTGAGTCACGTGACGTTTATTGACCCGCGCCGTTTATTTTCCCCCTATAGACCAAATACAAACCGGTAACTCTCTCGATAAATGCACAATCAACATCAGCCATCTTGCAAACAGACAACCGCATAGCACTTGACGCACGTCAAATGCTTGCTTCTTTTGCACGTCTACTTGAACGAATGCATTCAAACTGTTCAAGCGGCAAGCTAGGCGCGGTTTTGACGCCTCAAACGCGGTTGGTGTTAATGCAGCATAAGAGAATGCCCATTTCAATATACAGCACTCAAATTTCATCTCTTCAGCTATATGCACTATAAATACCTGCCCTGCTGTGTTGCTGTCTTGTTTGACATGTTTGGTTTTCAATATTCCTTTATTATAAATTTTTACAATATAGTAAGTATACGTGTGTGTGATAGTCGTGGCCAAAAACAGGCAGGACAGATGATGATCTAGTGGAAAAAATTGTTTATTCAATAAGGGAAAATAATCTTCCCATAGCAAAATGACAAACATAAAGGCTAGCAGCCCATGCTGTTATAAGGGCTTGACAACACTGACTCACATTTTAACACAGCACCCCTATAAATACATTTTGGCCTCTACCAATTTCCCACAAAAGGTATATATTAAATAATACTTTAATCAGTAAACCTTTAAACCATACTAATATTCTCAAAACATACATATTGTATTACAATTAACTCAATACAATCAATTATCTAAGAAAGAATAAAGTTATTAATTACTACAAACAAACAAAGACATGAACTACTTGAAAAGAATAAATGATATCCCCCTCAGAGTCTGAACATGATGGTATAGTCCAACTTCCTCTGGAACAGCATAAGTTGAGGCTTGAAGCCCCGCCTCTTCCTTTGTTTGCTGGCACATGGAATGTGGCCATTCACTCCACACCAGAACAACAAGACTCAGGTAAAAGATAAACAGTATTAAGAAACAGTATTAAGAAGTGTGCACCCTTCCATACTCAGGTTCCAATAAACTGTCAACTTTTAACATGTCTTGAGATTGTTTATTTGTATATGTCACAGGTAGGGGTGGACCCAGGTGTAAATAAGGTCACGCCCCTTTCTCCACCTCGAGGAGATTCCCAAAGCCACCCCAATGACCAGACACACAAGATAAGCATAAAATTTAAAATATACTTTATTAAATTACTTAAAAATATTAAATAGGGAAGGGGAAAGGGGAACTTAAAATAACAGCCACTCCAGGCTCTCCTCCACAGCTCAATATCTCCATGTTCACGTTGGCTCTCCTTTTCTCTCTCCACAGATGACTGCTGGGACACAAAGGCACAATGAATCGGTTTCCAATGGTTCTCTCACCTCTGCGCTGACTACAGCTTTGGGTAGGTATGGCTCTCTTCACAATTCGATATCTCAGCGTTCACGCTGGCTCTGTCTCTCCACAGATGACTGCTGGGACACAAAGGCACAATGAATCGGTTTCCAATGGTTCTCTCACCTCTGCGCTGACTACAGCTTTGGGTAGGTATGGCTCTCTGCACAGCTCTCACAACACACTCCTCTTCCCTGTTGGTTTAGCAATTTTAACAGGTCGTATTTTATTCAGCAGGGTGGCGGACTTACGATAGCGGCCTACACGTTGCGTCAACTGGACAGTGGTTTCCTCTGTGCCGCCGGGGGCCAAAACCCTCTCGGCGAGCTCGTTGGTCTACAGAGGGGCGAGAACGTCACGCCGGCACACCGGGTCGAGCGCTGCCCTTTCCTCGAGACCCGTTGGTCAATCGAAAACTGGACCGGGGCGCCCTTTCGTCGAGACCTCGGGCCGACGGATCTCCTTCGCCTCAAGCTCTGTGATGATAAAAAGACACAGGTAAGGTAGCAATATTATAGGTAATACTCACACGCCGTCGATAGCACAGTTCTTCACCGCCACTCCTAAACTCAAGTCCGCCAAGCGTTTGGCTGGGAAAATACTTCGAGATGCCGCTCCGTGATTTTAAAACTGAAACACACTCACAGCATATTCATGTCTTACTCTAGGACCGTTCTTCCTCTTCGTCGTCTCAGGAACGAGTGACTGTAGGCGGGGGTACGTCAGACAAGACAACAGCAATCTCACTGCAATACACAGCATTACACAGCACCACTTCAAGTGAAAATTTCTATATCCAAGACTCACCCTCCACGCTCAGTGCACACAAATAGACGCCCGTCTTCCTTTACTTCGCTCTGGACGAAAATATGGAGATGGTAACTCGGCCTAGTGTTTGTCTTCGTCACCGGAGCTGTTTCAGCACAAAAACTCTTCGGCTCACCCACCGCGCTGGCTCAGGGGTAGGGCCACCCACTCTCTTTCGGAAACACTCAAAGAGATATACAGGTCAAATACATGCACAACACTTCCATAAGGAGACTCCGTTACTCACAACTGCTGCACTTTCTTCGTCCCACGTTCTCCAAGGTTGATCTCACACTGCTAAGGCTCCAGATGCATAGACAGGGTGGTTTTCAGCCACCAACACCCTTTTTCCACAACCGTATACTCACAATGGTGCGTCTTTCCTTCCTTTGTGTCTTTCATCCAAGGTCAGTGTTCATTTAATTCTTCTACCTATAAGGTCTTCGGTATCTTCATCAATGTAAGTCTTTAATCCAAATGAGAGAGAGAGCAAATACAGCAATCCAAATTAGCGTACCCGGTGAGCCCAACTCAACGCTACGATACACTCCAACAACAGGAATAATAAGCACCCTCGGGGTGCTCCTTTCAAAAGATCCACCGCTTTTCTTCCTTTCACCTCCTATGGCTCTGTCCTCTCTCCGCTCGCTTTAGCGATCCCCGGATCAACAGAGCTTCGGGCTCTTCAGAAGGTGCGTGTCTTTATATTGCCTTCGGCAAAGGAGCTCCCCCGTGTCACTCGCCTCTCCTGTCCATCGCGCTCGTGTGAATCGCCCCCAAACTGTGGTTTAAACTGCCCTGAAATACTCTCCTGAGTGTTGCCATCGTCCAATCACCCGGCGCTCCTCTTAATGACTCTCAGCTGTATGTAATTTGGCTGATTTCAGCGTTCGCGACGCTACCGGATGTCCGGTGTTTTCTCTTACCGGTCCGGGCGGAAACATCCGGGCGGAACCAAAACTTTCCAAATTTTTGGTTCCGCCTAAAAGATCGTCACCTTGTGACATATACATGAGGGAATTCAAAAAGCAACAAAATGCAATTAAACTTCAAACTAACTTAAAATTGGTAGAGCTAAATGCTTAAATGTGCAGTGTGCTACGTACCCGTCACACTCTCCCCCTCCTCTGGTTTCTCGCCAACATGGCGGGAAAGAAAGTCAGCAGCAAGATTTTCTCTTCCTGGTCGATGGAGAATTGTAAATTGGTAGGGTTGTAATGACAAATACCAGCGTGTTATCCTGGCATTTGAGTCCTTCATTTTATTCATCCAGAGCAGGGCTCGATGATCTGTCTCCAAAGTGAAATGTCTTCCCAGTAGATAATATTTGAGAGAGTCTAAGGCCCACTTTACTGCCAAACATTCCTTCTCAATAGTCGAATAACGTGTTTCCCGAGAAAACAACTTACGGCTAATATAAGCCACCGGGTGACGATCCTCCCCTTCTCCCTGAAGTAACACTGCTCCCAGTCCAATTCCTGAAGCATCAGTCTGCAGAATAAAGGGTTTATCAAACTGGGGACAGTATAACAATGAACTTTCCTGAAGAGCTCCTTGAATATCCCGAAAAGCTTGTTGCGCTTGCTCAGTCCACTTAATCTGGTTCGGAGCATTCTTCTTGATTAGATCTGTTAGAGCAGCAGCTCGTGAAGAAAAATTTGGTACAAAACGACGATACCAACCGACCAAGCCGAGGAAAGATCTCACTTGTTTCTTGGTTGAGGGCAGTGAACAGGACTCAACAGCTTGGACCTTTCCCACTTGTGGCCGAATGACTCCATTCCCCAGGACATAACCTAGATATTCAATCCTCGTCTTTACCAGGGCACATTTTCCAGGATTAATTGTCAGTCCCGCTTCTTGAATGCATTGGAAAACTACCTGTAAGTGCTTCAGATGCTCCTCCCAGGTTTTGCTAAAGATCACAATGTCATCAAGATATGCTGAAGTAAAATCAGATAGGCCATGCAACACCTGATCCATTAGTCTTTGAAAGGTGGGCGGAGCCCCATGGAGTCCAAAAGGTATGGTCTTAAAATGATGTAGGCCCCAAGGAGTCCGAAAGGCAGTCAACTCTTTGGATTTGGCACTCAAAGGCACTTGCCAATATCCCTTAAAAAGATCAACTGTACTCAGATATTTTGCTTCACCCAAGCATTCAAGCAACTCCTCAATGCGAGGCATGGGATTGGAGTCAAATTTTGAAACTGAGTTCAAGTATCGGAAATCAATGCAAAATCTTGTAGTTCCATCCTTTTTAGGCACTAAAACTACCGGACTACACCATTCGCTTTTGGAGGGTTCAATCACTCCTAGGGAAATCATCATGTCTAGTTCTCTTTTAAGAGCTGGAAGTAATCTTTCAGGTATACGATAACTCAGTCTCTTAGGGGCCGCATCCTTCTTCAAGACAATGTCATGCTCTACCAGTTTTGTTAGACCCGGCTTTTCTTGGAACAACTCAGGAGGACACAAAGAATGAATTTGTTGTTGCTGAGACTCAGAGATGTTTCAAACTGAGCTCTGCCACATTCTGCACCGGAAAATACTGTTCTTCCACCCAGGGGCGAAAATCTCATCTAAATGTTGGGGGGGACAATAAACATAAAATTTTTCAAGAACAATTTTTGAAGGGGACACCAATAATACAGGCAAAATTGTACTTGCAAGGAAATGGGTACAGATAGAAAACGTTTCTCTTTCTCTATGAACGGACGCAAATTTAATTTTAATACATATGAATGCAGAGGTGAAAAGAGTAATACAATTTTCTACTTAAGTAATAGTAAAGTTACTTTAATAATATTTTACTTAAGTAAAAGTAAAGTTACTGGTCTAAAAATCTACTCAAGTAAAAAGTCATTTTAATTTTAAGAGTTACTTTTTTACAGCGGGGAGAGGTTTCTAGTATAGTTCACAAAGGAAGGATATATACATCTCAAACTATGTTTTTAATTGTAAACATCTCTACAATTAAAGTGCAATAACAAATGTTAATAAAATAAAAAGCTTTTTATAACTAAGAAACATTTATGGAATTATTTAATGATTTTTACAGGTGAGTTATGCACTTTTGAAGCAAAAATAATATGAGGTCAGCAGCTAGTAAATACAATCATTATATGAAGGTTGTAATTGATGTATTGCTGGTAACATACATTGTTATTAAACTATATACATAAATGAACATATAATGAGATGAGTGCCATGGCTATACACTATACATCCTTTACACGTTTATTAGCTCCCAGACCTGTGTACCTGATGTCTTTCAATCTATCTCTCTCGCGCTCTCTCTCTCTCTGCAATGTCTAATGATCTGCGCATTCTCGAGGACGTTCTCAAGTTGTTTGACTTGACGCGAAGCTGCTAGACCTCGGAAGATAATGCGCATGTATTAAAAATGCATCGTGCAAATTAGCGGTTAAACACGGTCGGCAATTCTCAAACTCCGTACTCAAGAGCATGAACCCTACCTGAATGAAACAATCGCTTTGCGTCAATGGCCAGGGGTTTCTTTCGTAAGAATTGAATTGAGGGTCTGCATTAGCCTGCGCCTGTCTCGTCCCTCTCCATGGTTCTTTTTGCGCGTTCCCCCGCCCATCAATCAATCATCCGACCGTGGCGCGTCTTTATCACCTTACTTTTTTATTTATTTTTACTCAGTAACGGATATGATTTAACATGTAGCGAAGTAACCAACAATACTTTAAACATACTTAAGTAAAAGTAAAGTACAGATTTTAAAAACTACTCAAAGTAAAAGTACACAAAAAACTCAGTTACAGCAAGGTGAGTAAATGTAATTTGTTACTTTCAGCTCTGCCTCACCTCTGCATGAATGCATAAAAATGTTTTCTTGATCGTTTATCTGCTTCTGTTCTCAGAAAACGAAATATGTTCATGTTTATATGTCAAAATAGTCCAGTTTTAAAACATATGAGGATAAACTGATAAGTGATGGGAAACGTTGTATTGTATATAGCTTATTAACGCGTCGGCTCCGTACACTTCTCTACCACCGGAATGTGTGGTGGTGAGGTAAAAGGGGCGTGGGCAGTGGACCAAACCACTGTGAGGCAAGGGAGGGGGAATCCAAATATTTAAAACGTTTTTTTGTTGTTGCTCCGTTTGCATTTGTATTGTTTCACTTCTTACACAACTAGTTTAAGTATTATAAATCATTAAATTATTTTCAATACACATATTCTAATGATAATTTAGGGGGGACAACCCTCAGATAGGGGGGGTCCTGTCCCCCCCGACCCCCCCGGGATTTCCGCCCATGCTTCCACCTCTTCCTCGTCTTTCACAGAGCGAATAAGCATACAGTTTTTCCGAGGGAACCACTCTTTCAGGAGATTTACATGCAAAATCCTACTTGAGCGCCCTTGTCCAGGTGTTGCAATCTCATTCGTTGTAGGACCAATTTTCTTGAGTACATTAAAAGGCCCTTGCCATTTAGCTAAAAGTTTACTGGATGCAGTGGGCAACATTACCAGCACTTGTTGTCCGGGAACAAAGGTACGGGTTCTAGCAGACCTATCATACCAGGATGTTTGTTTCTGTTGAGCCTCTGACATATGCTCCTGAGCCAAGTTGGTCATCCTCTGCAATTTCTCATGCATGGCTACCACAAAGGAAGCAACATCTTTCTCTTCCCCCTTCTCCTTCTGGCCAGCCCAAGACTCTTTTAACAGTGACAATGGTCCTTTCACTTCATGGCCATATAAGAGTGTAAAGGGTGAAAACCCCGTGGAAGCCTGGGGAACTTCACGATATGCGAAAAGCAAATAAGGCAACCACTTATCCCAATCTGAGCCAGTCTCATTTATGAATTTTCGGAGCATATTTTTGAGAGTTTGGTTAAACCTTTCTACTAATCCATCTGTTTGATGATGGAATGGCGTAGACTTTAGTCCCTTTATGCTCAAAAGCTGATAGACCTGCTTCAAGAGTTTTGAAGTGAAATTGGTGCCACAGTCAGTAAGTATCTCCCTTGGAAATCCTACTCTCGAAAATAATTGAATGAGACAGGAAGCTACTTGCTTTGCTCCAATAGTCCTCAGGGGGAAAACCTCAGGATACTTGGTTGCATAGTCACTCAACACTAACATGAACCTATGACCTGTTCTACTTTTCTCAACTGGGCCCACAATGTCCATAGCAAGTCAATCAAATGGGCCTCCTACAACTGGAAGAGGATTAAGAGGGGCTTTGGAGGGTAGTCTATTAGATGTCAACTGACACTCTGGACAGGTTTTGCAGAATTTAATTACATCTCTTCTAAGGCCAGGCCAAAAAAAATGTTTCCTGATACGAGCCAACGTTTTCTGCCTACCTAGATGACCGGCCCAGGGGATAGAATGACCCAAAGACAAGACAATATTTTGAACGTCCTTGGGGACCACCATCTGCAAACTATCTCCCTGTTGTCGATACAACACTGCTTTTTTAAGGACAAACTTCTCACCTGCACTCCCTTTTACAGACTCCTCACCTTCTCCATGACTTGTCATAACTTGTTGGTACAATGGCGACAAAATAGGATCGTTCTGTTGTAGCTGGGATATATTACTGGGAATATTAAATTCTATGAATTCCTCCATCTTACCACCCAATTCTTGACCTTCAGTTTCTGCATACCTATACTTTTCTTGTCTCCTCTGCCTTCTGGATTTCCTCTCCTTAACTGGCCTCACCTCAAGCTCAGAATCAAAGAAAGGGAGGTTTTTAAGAGTTTCAGACTCCTTTTCAGAATGCTTAATCTGTGCCCGAGTCATTACCATATTACTGGCAGAATTAGGGGCAAGCAAACTCATAAGTAAAGGAAAATCTTGGCCTAAAATCACAGGATACGGTAGCTTCTCGACTACACCTACTCTCAATAGACAGGGTTGCCCTTGTACCACTACCTGATTTTCAGTTGTAGGGTAAGTCTGCTCCTCACCATGCACACATTTAATGACCACCTCACCTTCACTCTTTTCCAAAAGTTTAAAAACTAGCTGTCTTTCGACCAGTGTCTGCATGCTACCGGAGTCTAACAATGCACTCACTGTTTTCCCGTTCACTTCTACAGGAACTGTTAGACTTAAGAACGGAGTTGACTTCTCTACTTGGACTGATGGAACAGAACAAACGTGAGAAGTTTTAACAGACAACTTGGGACACATCGGCTTCTTATGCCCTTCCTGTCCACATTTATAACAGATGGGCACCTGAGTAACCTGCTGTAAAGGTCCAGAGGGCTGATTTCCTGTACTTTTAGGCTTTCTACTAAAGGGATTACCCTTACTGTCACCCCGACCAACTGATGAACTACTACACTCTCTACTGCCCTTGTGAATAAACCCCCAGGCTTGTGAACGAGACCGAGCAGCTACAAATACATCAGCTAAAGAAGCCGCCTGAGCAGCTGTATTAGGATTATGCTCTCTTAACCACACCTGCAATTCGGGTGAAAGCATTCTTAAATACTGCTCTAAAATAATCACTTCTCCCACAGCCTCTCCAGTCTTCCCTTTAGGTTGCACCCATTTTTCAAACAGTTCTTTAAGTCGGACATAGAGTTCTTTTGGAGTTTCATCAAGCTCAATCTCTAATGAGCGAAATCTTTGACGTTAAGTCTCTGGACTAATGGCATACTTGCTCAAAATGGCAGACTTTACCTTGTCATATTCTAATGACTCTTCAATGTCCATGTGCACATAGGCACTTCTAGCCTTACCAGTCAATAAGGGAATTAACCTTAGGGCCCAATCAGTTTTTGCCCACTTACAGGCTAGAGCAATTCTTTCGGATGTGGTAAGAAAATGTTCAATGTCATCTGAATCTTGCAATTTCTGCAATGTAGGCTCAATCATACCTCGAACAGGATCTGGAGCAAGGGGCACAGAGGCGTCGGACCCATTATCTGGAACATCAGAATGCACATCAGGTCTTGGTAAAGGTGCAGGGTCAGGGGTAGTACGAAAATCCACCTCCTCCCTAAGAAGATTAAATTGATGCTGCATTGTTTTCCATCTTTGTTCCTGTCTGGCTGCCTCCCGTTCCATCTGAGCCTCATGTTTCCTCTGTAAATCCATACCTTTACGAAACATCTCCGCCAGGTCCTTCAGAGTCAATTGCTCAGGCTCATCGGCCCCTTGAGGTACTCCTCCAACCGCTGATGACTCCTCAACTGGTTGCTTCAGTGGTACTTTCTTCGGAGCCATAATGCACGTCCTCACCACTGCCCTCTACTGACTATCCCACCACTGCCACCAAATTGTGATAGTCGTGGCCAAAAACAGGCAGGACAGAGGACAGATGATGATCCAGTGGAAAAAATTGTTTATTCAATAAGGGAAAATAATCTTCCCATAGCAAAATGACAAACATAAAGACTAGCAGCCCATGCTGTTATAAGGGCTTGACAACACTGACTCACATTTTAACACAGCACCCCTATAAATACATTTTGGCCTCTACCAATTTCCCACAAAAGGTATATATTAAATAATACTTTAATCAGTAAACCTTTAAACCATACTTATATTCTCAAAACATACATATTGTATTACAATTAACTCAATACAATCAATTATCTAAGAAAGAATAAAGTTATTAATTACTACAAACAAACAAAGACATGAATGATATCCCCCTCAGAGTCTGAACATGATGGTATAGTCCAACTTCCTCTGGAACAACATAAGTTGAGGCTTGAAGCCCCGCCTCTTCCTTTGTTTGCTGGCACATGGAATGTGGCCATTCACTCCACACCAGAACAACAAGACTCAGGTAAAAGAAAAACTGTATTAAGAAACAGTATTAAGAAGTGTGCACCCTTCCATACTCAGGTTCCAATAAACTGTCAACTTTTAACATGTCTTGAGATTGTTTATTTGTATACATGAGGGAATTCAAAAAGCAACAAAATGCAAGTAAACTTCAAACTAACTTAAAATTGGTAGAGCTAAATGCTTAAATGTGCAGTGGGCTACGTACCCGTCACAGTGTGTGTGGGTGTTCGTGGCTCAATGGGGGGGAGTCCAGTGTCACGGCCATGTCACCAGGCAGACCGGCACTGAAGGGATCGAATATCCAGGGCTCCACGCTCTCTTCCTGCCGGCCTCTATCATGACATCTCCAAGATGCTTGTCAAAGTCAAGAGAAGGGCGGGTGGAGGAACACTTTGTACTCGGGTTCGGTGAGACACTCGGCCTGCCTGCGTGACCCTTTTCAGTGCTTACACAAAGAGTTACTAATCCGCAGCTCAAAGACGCAGACTTTCCTGTGTAATTACGGATGCAATACAAGCCTCTGTCTGCGGGGCAATTATTGCTGACACACACGAGACAGGCCAAGAGCGATAGAGACAGATGTCAACACGGCATCAAAGGAATTCTTTGAATTTCCATACAAACACTCAAGTGAATTTTGCTTTCCTCGTATTTTTCTTGCATGAATGAACACACAAACAGCTTTTGACAAGTAGTCCAAAAATTCCTCTCTTTGCTAATGGGGTCTCTACGTGGTTTCATGCTGACATCATCTGTGAAAATGCTTCTCGCTAATTTCATATCATTGTGTGCAGCCAGCTGTGTCTGAATCCCCAAATCACTTTACTCCTGGGGGGCCGGTGGCCCTTTCACCTTAAACTTGGATTACTGGATCTGCTTGTATGTGAAAATTTGAGATGGGCATAAACACTTGAATGAAAGAGTGTGTGGAAGGTTGACAATAATAAAGAGAAAAACTGATACAATACATTTTTTTTTTCTTTGAACTTGTCTACGGCTTACTTCAAACAACAGAAAAGGGTGAAGATAAAAAACTTAAATATTATCCTATAAATAGTTTTTCCCATAATTATTCTTCAGGGGAAAAGCTGTCATGACCACTTTAAAAGTTTCAACCTACTAAAACAAACACATTTCCTGTTTCCTCTGCTGCCCCATCAGCCAACGAATGCCATATTTGACGATAACTTGCAAACGTCCTGAAAAATGTTTACCCAGCGCTGGTGTCCAATGGGAGCATGAGCTCCATTGTGTTTTATTAGAAAAGGCTCTTGTGAAGTACTAAGATGAAAAACCAGCACATGCCCCAGCAGTCTAAAGAGTCATTGGCCGTATCTCAGTACCAATAATGCCAAGTTCGGACTTGCAAGTTCAGACTCAGACTGAGAGCCGTTCAAATGAATAATAAATTGATGAGACAAAAAATGCCAGTTAGATTTATATCCAAAGGGAATATTTCATGTTTGACGACCAGACACCAAAGAGCAAAGCAGCTTCACTGAGATGGTGGCAAATTTCAGAAGGACTTGCCGAGATGAGGCTGCCCTCATAGCGAACGCACAAGAACACATATCGAGAAACGACCAATCTCACACAGCCTATATGGGTGACATCATTGGTTTGTCGAGCATTTATCTGAAGAATGTTGAGCTTTTAATCAACGTGAAGTCCAGATTGACAGTCTCCAGAGCTTCCCCCCGTCAAGTCTCACTATTAGAAGCACAAACTCTGCGCTAATGAGCCTGGCGTGACTCCAGAGCTTAAGGGCCAGTGAATGATATATAGTATCAAAGCAACCTCAACACCAGACCAAGGCTTTGTACTGTAGACTTACTGTAAGTGGCATGTGTGGAGGGAGGTTTGGGAAATAATGGTTATCTTTGTTTAGATGTCTGTCTATAGTCTGTTTATATTAGAAGAACTGTTGCCTTTTCAAATTAACCTCATACAAAACGTTTGTAAAACACAAATAGAAATGTTTAAGAAAATGTTTACATTGCAGTCCACAACAGATAGTCATCCTTGAATATTTTCCCATAAAATTGAATCTGTTTTTCATACAATGCTTTCATTTGGTTTCAGAACGCATGGAATGTAGTCCACGAGAGATATGGACGAGTCATAAGGTGCATGATGTTTTGTATTGAGTCACTGTCTAATTTTGCTGCATAGAAAAAAAGCTGTTTAAACATTTTGCCTGACCTCACTTTCTGTGTTCAACAGAAGGAATGGTTTTATTTTTAGTTAAAGGAATACTCCACTTTCATAAAAATAAAATGCCGATAATTGACTCACCTCCATCTCATCCAAGATGTTAATGTGTTTATTTTTTCAGTCGAGAATAAATAAGGTTTTTATTTTTTGAGGAAAACATTCCAGGATTTTTCTCAATATAATGGACTTTATTGGACCCCAACTGTTTAGAGTTTCAATGCAGTTTAAAATTGCAGTTTCAATGCAGCTTCAAAGAGCTCTAAATGATCCCAACCAAGGCACTTATCTAGCAAAAAAATTGGCAAAAATAAAAAATAAGCACTTTTAAAATTCTCATCTTGCACTAGCCTTGGGATGTGCCAATGCGACCCCAGTTCAAAAACTGTGCATTGGATACAAATTAGCATTTGCATCGCGATGCATCGTTTCTAACACATTGCACCGGTAAATCACAGATTTATGTATGTATAATTATTAGTAGATAGAGCTATACTTTTATTATATTTTATTAAGATTGCTTTGTCCCCTCTTGTGGAATGGATGTGACTGACGGTGCACTGACAAATTAGAGAAAGAGGGAGTGGGTCCAATATCCAATATCATTAGTGTTAAAGTGGTTTTATAATAATTCAGACGCCCATCTACAAACTTTAAGTGTGGAAACTGTACACTCTAAGAAAGGTGTTAATTTGAACACTACACATTGTTTTATGTTATTCAATTTGACACAATATGTGTTATTTTAACACAGTTTATATTATTAAGTCTGTTGTTCCAATAATAACACAGAGATGTGTCTAGTTAGGGACAACACATTAAATGTGTTGTGCTTAACTAGACACAAAATCTGTTGTTTTACCACAACTGTTTTAAGAGTGTACCATATTAAATTGCATAGCATCATATTTTTTCATTGCATCGGACCGCACTGCATTGTAAAGAGGTGAATTACATAGTATCACATCGGTAGCTGCTCATATGTATCTTTAATGTATCGTATCCTAGGCTATGCATCGAGATGGGTATCGCATTGGATTCGGTTATGGAGATGCACATCCGTATTACACATACAACAGCGTCTTTACGGTCCTCTTTCTCCACACTTGTTAACACTGGAGCGGTAGTTTCCTTACATCATGTGTGATGTTTCAATGTTATTACTCCTTACATAAGATCGCGCTGGTGCTTCATACCTGTACACCTAGTGCAAGAGGAGAAGTTGTGGTTTAAAGGTGTTTATTTTAATTTTTCTTGTCAAAAATTACAATGGTTTTGCTAGATAAGACCCTTATGCCTCAGTTGGGATCATTTAGAGCCCTTTGTTGCTGTTTGAAACTGCAATTTTAAAACTGCATTGAGTCTATATGCACATATTTTTAGGTATATCAAAGCCTTTATTTTTTACAGTGTAGAGTCTAGATGGGCCAAGGCGCTGGATCTTGATGTATTGTTGGACTGTTTTTCCGTACAGCACAACCTTTAGATATCATTTGTTGCCATTTTTTTAAAGTGGCTCTCTGGTTAAATACTGTGAATAAGTTCCACAATGCTTTTATTATTAGATACTTACTGTAACCAGTGTTGTGAGTTTTGTGGCAGTACAAACTATTATTTTTTTAAAGACAGGGTATCTGATTTGATTTTAGTTAAGTCTCCTCACATCCTGATGGCAATCACTCTGTTAAAGGGATAGATCATCCAAAAATGAAAATAATGTCATTAATGACTCACCTCATGTAGTTTCAAACTTTTTAGACCTCCGTTAATCTTTGGAAACAGTTTAAGATTTAGTCCGAGAGCTTTCTGACCCTCCATTAAAAATATATACTGTCCATGTACAGAAAAGTAATAAAAACATCATCAAAGTAGTCCATGTGACATCAGTGGGTCAGTTAGAACAGTGGTTCTCAACGTTATTCCTGGAGGCCCACTGCTCTGCACATTTTGTATGTCTCCCTTATTTAAAACGCCTGATTCAAATCATCAACTCATTAGTAAAGATCTCTATGAACTGAACTGATTGTGTCAGATGAAAGAAACATACAAAATGTACAGAGCAGTTGGCCTCCAGGAATGGAGTTGAGAACCACTGAGTTAGAATTAGGGATGCACCGATACCACTTTTTTGGAATATGAGTACGAGTACGAGTACTTGCATTTCAGTACTTGCCAATACCGATACCAAGTACCTAATAAAAAAACATGATTTAAATTTACAAATAACAGCTTTAGTAATATAATTTAACAAAAAAACAAGGGACTAGTTTTCCAGTTCATTGTAAACTCTGCCTCTTTGGACAACACAAGAGGCATTAACCCCTTACACGCCGCTCAAACATAGACATTTCGCAGACCGTGGTATCGATCCCTGGTATCGGGGGACTTTTAACGAGTACGAGTACTTTAGAAAATGTGGTATCGAGGCCGATACCCGATACCAGTATCGGTATCGGTGCATCCCTAGTTAGAATGTGTTTAAGCATCAAAAATACATTTTGGTTAAAAATAACAAAAAATATGACTTTATTAAGCGTTGTCTTCTCTTCCGGGTCTGTTGTGAACCGCGTGCACAATGACACTGCTGATGTATGACACTGCTGACGTGTTATCTGGCGCGCCCCAGCTTTTTTGGCACCCAAGCTTTGTTTACAGTCTGAGGGAGATGCACGCTGTAAGTTAAAAAAAATTGCAAACATGTCTGAGGATAACACGTCAGCAGCGTCGTACGTCAGCAGCGTCACTGTGCACTCGCATTCACAGCAGACCCTGAAGAGAAGACATTCCTGAATAAAGTTGTACTTTTTGCTATTTTTGGATCAAAAATAAATTTTTATGCTTTAACAAATTCTAAATGACTCATTGATGTCACATGGACTACTTTCATGATGTTTTATTACCTTTCTGGACATGGACAGTATGGTGTACATACATTTTCAATAGAGGGTCAGAAAGCTAAAACATCTTAAACTGTGTTTCCAAAGATGAACAAAGGTCTTATGAGTTTGGAACGACATGAGGGTGAGTCATTAATGATATTACTTTCATTTGTGGGTGATCTATCCATTCAAGTTGTCTAAATGTATTTTTATAAATATATGTCATCTGTGAAAAGCATATGACCAAAAATGTTCAACAAATCATTGCATGTAATGTATGTAAACCGAGGGAGAATGGCAAACTTTCCTGCTGAATTGACAACCTGCATAGGAGCCACAAAACGAAAGACATCTTTTGATACAACAACAACAACGGTTTGGATCAGCAAGAGCAAAAACCTGAATTAACATTGGTAACTTTGCTGCTTTTCTCCAAAATGGTAACGGCTGCGGGAGGCAAAGGGTCTGAAAGGTTGTTGCAGTGTTTCTTTTGGAAAAGTAGGTATGTGGTATGATTTTATCTAGATGGATTCAGATAGTCTATTTTGATGAAACATTGTGTTGCTTATGAAGTTTGTGTTACGAATTAGCGAATTAACAATGTTTATGTTCTCAACGTTACAAGCAAACTACTACATCTACTCAACTGAAAACGTGCTGTATCTTCTGATTTAAAATAGTTGCTTATTTTTATTATTTTGGTAATGTTGTTCACTTTGTACTCCAAAGTTGTATTACTGGTGAATGAGACAGGATTGGGCTTCTGGTCTGTGTGTGTGTTTTGGAGGAAATGTGGCTTTGGATGGCGATTTGAATGGATGGTGGGATTGGGATTTCAGTGCAGCTTTTTCAAAATCAAATACCCTGCCTTTAAGTGCTTTTGTTAAACACATAACACATAATTATTATTGTAATAACTGTAAATTATGCGTTATTACATGCAACTCATTACAATGTATTAAACAGTGATGTCTTAAAATAAAATATAACCTCACTTTTTAATAGTGAAGCTGTTTCAGTCACTTTTCCAACAAAATGAAACTCAACATTTTGGTATGACTGAAATGGTATAAGAAAGATTTGGCGGGTCATTTTAGTCTTAAAAATCCAAATATTTAGCTAAATCATAAAAACATGACTGAATAAGAAATTAAAACGTAAGCACATACCTTTCATTGTAACTTAAATAATTTATTTACCACTAGAGCACCACAACAGTAATGTGTCATAATACATCATAGTGGGTCAACAATATCGACATCATCATAGACAACAATAACAATAAACAGCTCTGGTGTGACAATGCTGGTGTCTCCTTCCACCTCCTGTATTTCCAGGAAGTCTAACTGGCTTTTTTGCCCTAATAAAATTAAAATAAGTGTCACTTTAAAATCTTGGGCATAGGTGAAGGTTGCTCTTTCAAACTGCTACCAGTTTTTCCTCTTAAACTGGTTGGATACGAACTAGTTAAAAGAGGAACCTCCACCTGGAAGCCACTCACATCATCAACTCATGTTACGTGGGTGAAGCTATAACTACGAATAAAAACCAACAAACAATAGTTACAAATAAAAAAACATTTCATGAAAATATTCAGTGCAATTATTGTAATTAAAAACATCTCTTTTCCAATGAGAGAAAACAATAAAATTCAGGAAGACACCTTGAGATGCGAAAATGTTTCTCAATCTAACCTTGGATGTCAGCGTCTGCTGCAGTGCATTTGTGAAGCTGCTTAAACAAACCCAAATTACCTTTCCCTCACGTATCACACGTACACAACCTGTCTGTTATATATCTTCTCATCTCTGACTTTACACAAATCCTCTCTCACTTCTCAAATCAATCGCTGCGACCCAAACCGCCTACCTCCATACTATGTAGTAGGCAGAGAGTACGAGAAGTAGTGCTTTTTGCCTACTATATAGTATGGAAGTATGCGGTCTGGGACGCAGCCAATCTGAATTACCTGCCATGACCTCTTTACCTATCTGATGACATCACTTCCTCCCACTACAGTCTTGACCATTGTGTTAGTGACATCACAGCCTGCACCTGTTCTGTAATGCTGATAAGTGGCTCTGATGTTCAAGTCTTGTTAAAAATTAACCGGGTGCTATCTGTGAGCCATATTCATTTAAATTGAACTAAATCTTTCAGGTTTGGCACAAACATGTCTTCTTTCTAAGTAAATTAGGCTTTTTAAAGAATGCACCATATTTATTAACTCTGTGCTGTTCATGCCTGCAGAAAGTATGAGGTAAAAGAAAATATATGTAAGTGAGATGTATTTTTTATTGATCATGAAACCAGGAATTTATCAAAAAAATTCAAATTTGGAAGAACACTAAACTGATACCCAAGTGAGCAGTGTAGTTGAATGCATTTTCTGCATTTTGAAACATAAGTACAGTATAGTTTCTTTAAATAAGGCCAAATCTACCGTTAACTGAGTTACTCTTTTGGATATTTGCATACATAAAGATTCTGCAAGTGGTACCATAAGTTAAACTGTCTTTTATGGTTATTTGTTAGATGAACTACTGTCACGACAGAACAACAATCTGAAAATAATCTCGTTGAGGAAGTTGACATGTTTATAGCAAGCTACTTGGACACATGCGCTTTAAAAGCCCAGACTTTAAATGGTACCTGTATCGCTCCCTTGAGTATTAAGATTGGATACCGCCGCTGAGGAGTGAGACTGTACCTACAACTTATTGCCCAAACGTTTGTGTTTGCGTACTGTCCAAAATGATCTCTAATTGTTTAAAATAACATAACTTGCTGGTCTTGAATTTTTCACGTCATGAGAAATGGCTAATCCTAGTGCTTCTGAGGAAAACTTTTCCATCTTTCTATTGCCAACTCTGACCCCTTGCAAAACAGTTTGTTTGTGGCCTTCTTGCACTTCATTTGGAGCAGATCTGCAGCAAACTAAACCGTTTCCTATAAATGTTTGCCAGAAGCTCTTTAGCAGTAGTGGTGAACTATGGTCACTAGGGCTGGTCATTACCTCTTCTAGCCAAATATCAAAATAACAAGCAGAAGACCAACTTTATTTACTATTGGGGAAACCAAAACAACAATGAGAAAATAGCAGAAAGTATTTGTTTGCAATAAATGCTGGAACAAGGGATTTTCTCTTCCGCTTGCTTCACATATAAACACCTTTCACGTACTTCCAGTGTTTGCCAAACTCACATCCATAGAGTGATGAGTGTGTGAAGTGACGCACGCCGTCAGGGCCCGTTTTCCAGCACAAGTCCACAAATGGACACGCAATGGACACTGCATGTCATCTTGGTGCTTACTTATCCGTTGTATCGTGACACCCTGACCAGCATGTCCGTGAGTTATTGTGTGTTTGTTATAATGAAAGTGATCAGTTCCTAGCTGCACTTGCAGGACTTGACAATCATGTTGGAGAGCTGCTCAATTTTGGGAGTTCTGCCGATGAAGTAAAGGATTGTGAGGGGTTCCAGATCCTGAGACACACAGCATGGAGACGCAGACGCATCTGGATTTATGGTATTATAGAGGCCGAGGATCTGACAGAGAACAGGAAATGCAGTCATTCAACTGAAACCATTTCTTGCGAAAATGTTGACTTAAGATTCATAGATGAATGTGAAATAATACAGTATACATTTGACAGATCCTTTTCCCAAAGTGACTTACAGCAATATATTCAAGCAATTCAAACAATATATTTTATTAGTATGCTGTGTGTTCCCTGGGAATCCAAACCCTTTTTGGGAATTTTTGGTGTATTATTCGTTTAACTCTCCTGCATATACTGTAACAACCTAATGTGTATAACCTTTTCTAAAGATTACTACAACTGTGATGATTTAGGTTTCTCACCTTGCTGTACTGAGTGTCTGCGCTCCACAGATACGGACAGGCTCCAGCACAGAAGTTGGCATAATAACCTTCGGGTTCGTGAATCCACCTCCAGCCAAGATCCTTCTTGAAATTGATGTAGAGAGAGCGTAAACAACAGTTATCCTGCACGTTTCTGTGGGACGATGGGTGAAAAACAGAATAAAAAAAGTTAGTCCTGAAAATTCAGCATAAATAAAATCATCCAGTTGTATTCTCAAAAAAAAGTGAAATTCAGGTTAAACTCTCATTTTAATAATTTAATATTGACACAATCTTACTGAGTCAATATTAAAGATATCTTAGTTAAATTTTCACAGAATGTTTTTTACATTATGTAGGATGATGATTTTATGTAGAAAACAGTAAATCACACATAATGACTTTAGCTGGCTTTTCACAGACTGGTTCACATATGCAAACTGGTGTCCCTATTAATAATCTGGCTTATGAGTGATTCTATAATTATGGGGTACATATCATGTCCATGTACCTTATTATCAATTTGATTTGAACATTTATTCATTAAGTTTTCACTACAAGCAATGGATACTTTTATATCAATGGACTTTTTTTTAAAATAATTTAATAAAAAAATCCAACATATACCCATCTTTAATCTTTGAAAAGAAATTGCATAATCAATACTGGAGTGTCCTGTGTGTGTGCTCTCCTATTTGGTAAATGTGAGGTTTTGCTAGTCAGATAAGCTCTACTATACATGTTTCTGTATATATTTCCTATAAACATTTGTCCAAAATTATAAGTAAATTATCACAAAGGTGTTTTTAAAAAATATTTTGCTCATTAAATCGTCAATTTTGGGTATGTCCGAGAAATCAGTGTCAACTGTGTTACTTTTGTTAAAACCACATATAAATCAGCAATGGTTTGTTTCAAAGTCACAAGTCCAACATCAAGGGATGTCATTTCCATTTAAGAGGGAAATATGAAGAGAGTGTGGTAAGTCATAACAACTTCCCTTTAATATTATATAATATTGTCTGCACATAGAGTAGATTAATTGATGGTCAACTGTGTTATCAGCATGTCCTAGTGAACTTGCAAACCCATGCTATATTTATAAATATATAGAGAAAGAATATAAAAACATAAGTTAATCAAAGTCATGTTCTTAATAGTCCAAGGTCAGCAGTTTGCACAAGGCCATGAAATGTAACTGTGTTACCTGTCAACTGTGTTATCCATAAACTGTAACATAGTTGACAAGAATTAACACAGTTGACAATGTTGGCAAATCTGTGTCAACTTGTGCTCACACTGAGTGTTGTTGATAAAAAATTGCCTAAAACCATCTTATGCATTACGATGGATAAACTTAAATGATCTAATCTCTCCACACTTACTATGAACTCAGTATCCATAATATTATATTCACATTATTTTCACATTTGTCAAGGGTTATAAATACAGAATTCCGGACCATTGACTTAAACTTATATAATATTATAGACTTGACATATGACACTGCTTAGTCATGACTTATACAGTAGTGTCATGATGCATTATAAAACTTTATTAATGTTTATAATAATATAATATATTTATTAATGTTATAATATATATATTATTATAATGTGTGTGTGTTTAAAATGTTTTATGGATACTGAGTTCATATATTTACAGCAAACACTATAGGGAAGTTTCCCTGACAGCGTTCAGATAAATCCAGGACTAGGCCTTAGTTATTTTAAGACATTTAAGAAGTTTTTACAACCTTACAAAAAGCTATACTGGTGTGCTTCTTGTGACAAAAAAATGGCACTGGTATATGTTAAAATATGTCAGTACAAGGTGTTTTGAAATTTAAGTAGCATAAAAAATGCATTTTAGTCTGGGACTAGGATAAGCCCTGTCCAGGAAACCACACCTATACATTACAATGATTTCATAGAGTATTCATAAATTTGATATGACTCCATGATTTAAAATAAGCTTACCATCATATTAAACAGAGTGATTTGTGTTTTAGGGAGATGTGTTTATCTGCCGGTGAGAAATGAGCAAGAATAGGGCTCTCTCGTTGACTTCTAATGTGTCCTGTCAACTGTGTTATGTTATCTTTCAACTGTGTTATCTGTGATGTTCATGTCATAAATCTTTTAAATGTGAACTAAACCATAAGAAAAAAATGGGGATATCTCTGTAGATGAAAGTCTTGTTGGGTATGATGGTGAATGACACTAAATACAGCATAATGTGCATACATGATAGCATCCAACAGTATGCCCATGCTAAAATCAGTTAGACAGATAACCTTAAAACTTTGGTGAATGGACTTAAAAACCTTCAAATAATCAATGTAGCACATTAGAAGGATATCATTTTCAACAAACTAAGTTACTTATCAAAAATGAATACTGTTTTTCTGACTTTTTGGCTAACATTAAATGTACCCCTAAATATAGAATGACCTGGCTGTATATGATGGACGCTTGTTGTTGTGTTTTACAATTTTTAAAAAAGTGTGCCTAAAATTTTTTATTTAAAAATAACCTTTGACTGAAAGGTGCTTTTGGGGAACCAATTGCGGTTCTTCTATGGCATGACGGTAATGAACCTTTTATAGCACCTTTATTTTTAAAGGGTATGTCAAAGATTATTAAATTTATACTTAACAGCACTGAGGTAAATCAGTTTGACTGCGAAAGCAATGGGCGGGGCAGAGCGAATACAGACGCTTTTGATTATGAGACATTTGAGTCACATTTAGTTTTAATCCAGCATTGATAGGTTTTTCAGTTCATTGAATAAATGCAGTCTGAATTGATAGGTGGGCCAGGCTGCTTTGATGCGTGTCCCACCAGTTGCATAATCCTGGGCTATGGCTGTTGCTAACAAATGACAGATGAGTATCTATAGAGACACCAGAAGCACTGTGGAATTGCATGTGATTCAAATACAGCCTGTGAGGAAAGTCACATTAGGATTTTGAGAAATGGATGGACCTGGAGCAGAAGGCTGCGTCTAGAGCTCGTTTCTGTCTGTGGCTCTTGTGCTGGGACTCCAGACGGTATGACGGAAGCAACATCAGCAGCAGGTGTGGAGAGTGACCACTGTGACCACGGCGCGCTTTATACTTCCGGTCCGATCCTTGCACCGAGCTGTCATCTATACCTGCGGAACGGGCAAAAAATGAACGATAAAGTTCCTCCTATCTTCTATTGGTTGGTCATACAGATAAGTCTCTATAGTAATAGTTTACTTATAGCTGTCTCTGATATACTTATAAACCTACCCAGTCTCACAAAGTTTCGTGATATAGTCACGTATTTGTTTGATTCTTTTTTCGTGCTATTATCACGAAATTTCGTGTTTTTTCGTGATCGTATAACGAATTCCTGTTTTCGTGTGATTATCACGTATTGGTTACTCAACTGCTTTTTCCTATTTTTAAACCATTGTCGCTTCGGTTTAGGGTTAGATTTGGTGCTTGCATTAGAATGTCACTTTATATATTGGTTTATACTATTTTTTCTGATTTATTTTTTTATATGTCGCCTGGCGTTAGGGTTAGAGTTGGGTTTGGTTAGGGATGTCATTTTATGTAAATCTAACCCTAAACCGAAGCGACAATGGTAAGAAAATAGGACAAAACAGTTGAGTAACCAATACGTGATAATCACACGAAAACAGGAATTCGTTATACGATCACGAAAAAACACGAAATTTCGTGATAATAGCACGAAAAAAGAATCAAAAAAATATGTGACTATATAACGAAATTTCGTGAGACTGGGCTGTTATAAACATATAAACTGGAGCATTTGCCTTAGTTACTACAGCAAAAAAAACTATTTCAACTCATACTTAGGCTGCACAACTTCCAACTTTATGACAAATGTTAATATATAAATACAATCTGACGAACGTTATGGACACACATTCCCATTTTTCTTTCCTTTCTCTCCAAAACACACAGACACAAAGCAACACCCTCATACACAAACGAACTCACTCGCCCCCCACCCAAATCCACCTGCAAAGCGTGTCTCCAGCTCCTCGCTCTTGTTGGGAATGATGTAATTATTTGACGGCACAAATGTGCAGCAGGGACAGTGCAGGCTGATCTTGAATCCATTGTTTCTGTCTGGTGGGAGATAAACAGTAAAGAACACACAAAGGTTAGATAATCTACAGCAGATAAATGAGATCATATCTGGAGCTGAGTGAACCCACTCCCACAGTCACTGCCGTCTCTCAGCAGAAAGCTCCAGAATCCATCACTGCCGTACTATAGTAATGCGAGTAATATCTCCTGATCTATTCTCTCCTGTGTGGATCTCCATCACTCTCATGTGTAATGTGGAGGAGATCCGCTGGGCTGAACCTCTTATGAGCTCATGAGCTGTGTGTACGGATCAGAACGGATCAACATCAAAGACAACCATTTGGTTTAAACAGACTTAGCATAGATTTGCTTGGGGTTCAAGTGTCAACTGCATGTTTTCATGAATTACTCTATAACCCCCACCCAGAAAACTACGCGCCAGATGTCTTAAGGCCTATGAGCTTTGCATAATTTTTTATTATAAACACAAGAATCACTTTGTTTGAGAGCCCACACTATATATTTTTAGTTTGTTTATAAATCTAAAGGGAACAATTTTGGTACAAGCAATCTTTTTCCTTTATATATATATATAAAGTTTGCGCCTAGCATTAGGAAAATTCCATATTAGCAGATACTCAATATTCAAATTAGGTGTGAAAAAACTTGATCAGTACAATCCCTGATCATAATGTGTAGCTATATTCCTAATGCTGCGTTAACACCAGCCGCGGTAGAGGTGTCAAGCGCAAGTGATTTCAATGTTAAGTCAATGTGAAGATGCGTTGACGCACGTCTGGAGGTCTCGCAGCACGGATGAGGCGTATAGCACGGCGCCGTAGATGAGGATTCGGGGCGAATTCAGCATCTGGGGCGGTACCCGCCATATGCGCGAATGGTGCTTTTTGTGCATTTTGCATTTGATGCGAATTTGCAGCTGATGCCCAAGTTGAAAAATTTGAACTTTGCTGGATTTTCGCGCCACGTTAACCAATCAGGAGCCTGCTTGCTGCTGTGTCGGCAGCCCCGCCTGGAGTCCCTCCAACATGAAGGAAGTCTTGATATTGTCCGTGAGCAGTCACCCGGAGCTATACGACACAAGTTCTTATTTCTATAGAGACAGGAATAAAAAGGACCTCGCTTGGAAGAGTGTCAGTGAGGACATTGGGCAACTTGGTAGGTTGTAAATACACATTTCACTTTTGAGTCACGTTACGTTACGTCGACCCGCGGCATTCCCGCCGTATTTTTAACTATTTTCCCCCTATAGTAAGGTGACCAAATACAAACCGGTAACTCTCTTGATAAATGCACAATCAACATCAGCCATTTTGCAAACAGACAACCGCATAGCACTTGCCCCTCCCACAAGAAGCGGATTTCGCCTCTGACGCACGTCAAATGCTTGCTTTTTCCACGCGTCTACTCCGCTCTAGATGTGCAAATGCATTTAAACTGTTCAAGCTGCAAACTAGGCGCAGTAGATTTTGACGCCTCAAACGCGGCTGGTGTAAACGCAGCATAACAGGCTTTCCTAAAAACAGCCTTATAATGCTATAAAAATATTTTGTATGTGTGCAGCTCATTCACGTGTCAGCTCTTTAAGGGCCGGGTCTACGGGCAGGGTCCAGATTTTCCCTCTGCCCCCCCCCAAAATGTCCAGCCAACCATAAAAAAGCGGAGGGTTACAGTTAGGTAAATACAGATAAATACATACATAACTAAAACAATGAATACTTTTAATAAAAAAAACAAAATGCACCTAAAAATCATGATGACTGCCTCCCAGTGCCGCAAACCTGTTACCGGGCCTGTTTGAGAGTAGGCTATACATAGAGAGAAAACAGGGCTGATGTGTGAATGAGCTAATCACATACAAAACAGTGTTTCCGAGGACCAGTCACTTATTTGTGTATGGTTGGATGCTCCTTTAAAATATATTTTTTCAGTAAACCGGTTTGGTACATGCAAACTCATCAATGTGTCAGCTCCGTATGGTCTAAACTGAACCATGCACAGCTTAATGCACAGAGTATAGACAGCGAGAGAGACACGCATTTCACTGGGAAAGAAAATCCTGGCACTTGTGGATGGTACAGATGTGTACAGATGTGAAGCTAAGGGTCACCCAAACAGTTGCTAGTTTTGTTGGTACAGTAGTTGTTTTTTGTAAAGGGGTCTAAAAGTCACTAAATCTCGCAATAAAGTTGCCTCAGACACTCTCCGTAAACTCCACCCACTGATTAACATAGAATTTGCATACAAGTTCAGCAATTTATTTTTCAATTTAATTATAACATCAATTCATTACACAATATATATTGTGCTTTTCTGCACTACTCAAAGTGCTCATTAAATTAAAGGGGGAATTTTTTTCAACCAGCACCAATGTGCAGCATCCACCTAGATCCAGCCATAGTGCATCAGAAAGCCCACCACACACCAGCTTATAGCCAATCAGTGTATATAGGGATGATTTGTACAGGGTTGCTGCAGGTTTCACCAAGTCAAATTTAAGACTTTTTAAGACCTTTTTAAGACCATTATGAGTGAAATTTAAGACCAACGCGACACAATGATCTCAGAAATTCTTAAAACAATAAATGTTTTATTTGTATTATATATATATATAGTTTTTATTATAAATATATATATATATATATATATATATATATATATATATATATATATATATATATATATATATATATATATATATATTTATTATTATATATATAATATTTATTATATTTTTTTTCTTTGGACAAATAAAATCAACTAATATGGGAAGATCAGTATGGTCAGCTGCTGATATGTGCCTTGATAACATGTTTTACACTTTCTGGCAAATGCTCAGGTTCTGAAATGCATTGTTGCATAGATTCTGTTTAAATAATATAGCAGCAATAACAATTTAACAATTACAGGTAACATAATTATGATTACAATAGAAAATCTAGCAAACACGTAAAACACTGATTAATTGTAACATTACAAAAGTGACCCTAATATAGAAGGCTAATATATATTGGTATTGATAACTGCATTACCAGGATGCTATTACTACTAAATAGGCAATGTTTTTAAAAACATACCATCAGCCTTTTCGTGTTCCACCTCAACATGGAATACAAGGATGTTTGTCGAATGTCCCTCAAGCAGGATGCGCCAATACATCAAACACTATTTGATAGACAGGTCGGTGTCTCCATCACTAATGAACATATTTGTCACGACACTTCTTGTGTTTTTGGCACTTTCGCCATGTTTATGCAAGGTCTGGCGCTTAAAATGTGTGGATTCCGCCACCAACACCGTTTTACCTGCAACCTCCGTTTCACAGTATTTACAGTAAACACCGTAACATCGAGTCATTTTCATAGCGGAGCCACTCGTTATCTTTAAGCCACTCTCTCCGAAAGGTTTAACGTTAAGCCTTATTTTCTGGTGGTGAAGTTGCATTTAAATCCGGACCGTCGTTATGAATTAAGTAACATTGTAGTAACATTGGCTGTTGTCGGCTCGTTCTCTTCATGCTCGTAGTTCGTCTTTTCACATTTTCGCGCTTTACGTACCAAGTAGCACAGCAACAAGGAATGATTGACATTCATATTAGCCAATCTGCGCTCTTCATTAAACGCAAGAGTGAAATTTGATTGGTTATGTAATGTAGGAGAGAACACTGAACCTGGAACAGCACACAGCATACACAATCTAAATCAAGTCACACTACAACAAAATAGGCAGTCGCAAAAATGCTCCCAAATATATTTTAAGGTCGCACAGAACCCTGTACACTATACAGTTAGATCACAACAACTGATATATAGCTTATGACATGAATTGCAATGGATTATAATAGCCTACATTTGTATCCTTTTTAACTGAACTGAAATGCGATTCAGTGATGCGCGAGGTGCGGAACTTTTCTTTTTAGAGGCCCGCCCATCAAACACTTTCTTCCTCCGTTACTGATTAGTTCTACAGCATTTTAAATTACTATTTTATATTTTTGCGGACAAAACTTTTCTGGAATAAACGGAGGTAAGAAATTTAAGACTTGGGTTAATTAAATTTAAGACCTAGGATGAAAATCTGGCCGTTTTTAAGACTTTTTATGGACTTAAATGTAACTTTCTGAATTTTAGACTTTTTAAGACTTTTTAAGACCCCGCGGGAACCCTGTTGTAGGCCAATGGGCAAATTTGCCCAGGATGCCGGGGAACACCCCTATTCTTTTTGAAGGACATCCTGAGATTTTTTATGACCACAGAGAGTCAGGACCTCGGTTTAACTTTTCATTTGAATGACTGTGCTTTTTGACAGTATAGTGTCCCCATCACTATACTGGGATTTTAGGACCCACACACACCTAAGGGTAAACACTGTCCCACTAACACCTCTAAAAGCAGCAACCTAGTTTTCTCAGGAGGTCTTTGACAGGGAAGATGCATTATCATCCAATTTTGGCACATATTTTGCATACAGTTTTCTATAATTAAAATGTAAATCTAGTTTTATTTTTCTCATTAATTAATTCATTTAAAATTATATGAGAAAAATTTTACATACTGTACTTAAAAGTGCCGCAAAAACAATAGAAAATAATCGTCTGTCTTTTAAACTCACTGAAGAGTCTGTCAGAGTACTATATGTCTCAGAAAGCAACACAATGAAAAATCAGTTGACTAATTATAAAATTTAAGTTGACATAAAATACAAAAACCCTGACCTGGAGGGCATAAATAAATACAATAATTTATAACAAAAAGAAAATTACCCCTAAAAAAAATCAGTAAGCAGCTTTCTTTTCTCATCTCTGAATGGGTGTTTGTTAGTCACCATTCTTAAATTAAAGCTTTACCTCAATAAATGATGTAATGGACTATTAGACCTTAGTCACATAAATTACTGAAAACAATTCACAAATTTGCAACCTAACTGTGTACATTTCATCAGATTTACCATTATTATTTTTACAAAAAAAAAAAAAAAATCTGGGGACCCTTAAGTCTTTTTTAGCTTTTTATGGGCAGTCCTAGATTCCACATTTTTTTCTCCATCCTAAAAAATAACAGGTTGGAGCAGCAATCCCTGGTCAGGTCTGTTTTTTTCTTACATTGTAGTCTCTTTTTTATGTTTCAACACCTCTCCAGAAGAGAAAAACTGCAAACCTTAAGCCGCGTGCACACCGCCAGTGACTTGCAACGGCAGAACGACGTGATCTTGTTCATTTCAATGAAAGCTTGGTGACTTCCGGCAACGCAAATGACAGTGACTGTTGGCGAGGGGGAAAAGTTTAACTTTATGAAAATGATAAGAGCCTTTCGGGAGCGACTACCAATAGGACTAAGACAGTGGAGTTCCCATTTTTCGTCTTTCATCAGTGATTGAACGGGGCGATTACTCTATTGTCATCCACGCCATCGCTGCCGATGTTCACGCAGAATTAGTGTATGTCTGTTTTTTGTCAACGTTCTGCAGTACAATTTATTTTATGGAGTCCTCCATATATTCACCCTAACATATGTTAAAATACTGTACATTCTCATTGCAGACACACTTGCTTACCTCTGTGTAGCAGCCACTCGCTGACAACCTCTGTCACATCGAAAGACAGCCACTCCCCTTCCGTACGTGTGCGCACCACCTTACTGTCAATGTAGCGCTGCGTGGGTGAGGTGAGGTCTTTATGAGATAAAATCTAAAGGAAACAGGAAACACATTAGCATCCATAACCCACAGACCACAATCAATGTCCTTGATATGCCTTCCCTCGTTCACCCCGTTTTAAAACGGTACCACGTCCCAGTGCCTCAAACATTAGTTCGACCGGTGATCCCCTCTCTTGTTTCCACCACCCCAGATCCCTTCCTCCCGCTGGAAGCTTCCTGATTGATTAGCCAGGTCTAGGAAAGGCTTGGAGAGGCTGTGCTAGCGGAAACAGATGCCGAATAGGGTGCTCTGTCCTTCATGGCTGCGTGTTTACATTGGACGGCACAGCTCCTAATGTGTAAAACACTGCTTCAGCTGCAATCCTTGCAACGGCTTAGCTTTCCTACACCAGGCCGCGGAGATGAAGGCTCCAAAATGGAGATTGTTACTTTGTAATTCTTAGAATAAAACTACAGGGGTCTACCATGCGTAAACCAGTGAAAGAGCTTTGGGGCTTTCTGGAATCTGATGATATAAAGATAAATCTCATTGCTGGACGGCAATAAGACTTGATTTGTTTAACAGAAGAACTGAATTATTTAAATATCCAGTATATGGTACTGTGCAAAAGTCTTAGGGAAGTTAGCTTCACCAACAAAAGTTTGGTGCAGTATAGATTTCCATACTTTTTTGCCTGACATTAATAATCAAGAGTGATTTTGTGTGAACAGGGAGTCCTACAACAGACAGTGTGGCCACACAGAGTTCTGATCTCACCAGCATCGAGTCAGTCTGGGATCAGATAAACTAAATACATAAATCCACTCAAGATGCTTGAAACAAGCTACCTTGTTCAGATTAGTTAAGTCCCTAACAAACCATTAAACAGAGACTGGAAGTTAATTTCGGGCCAGGCACGTAACCGTGAGAACATGTGTGGTGAGATGAAACCGTCTATAGTGTGTTTACTCTCTCTGGGTAACATGTCAGTGTTCATTTATTATATATTTGGATAATTTCTGTCAAATCTGTTTAAAATGATCCACACAGGAGTTTCATAGACCCACAATAGTGGTCAGGCCCTCTCATTGGCTAAAGTCGGGCTCACACTACAAGATTATTGGACCGAATTTACCCATATTCCCCCACAAGAATCCGAGAGAAAATCAGTTCCTGGACGTTGATCGGCTATCTTTGGCTATGTTATGTTTAAAGGTCAAATCTTACATACCCTACTGAAAAAACATCTAAAACCAGCATAAGCTGGTGAGCTGTTTTTGCTTGTCTACCAGCATGCTCAGCTGTGCTTTGGTCACTTTTTAAGATGGTTCAGCAGGACTTAAGCCCAATTTATAGTCGTAAAGCTCTACACCGTAGCTACCCCATAGGTTATCCGTAGCCTCTGCGTAGCCGGATGTGCACCTCGCAAAAATTTTAACAGCGCATCATCAGTTCTACGCGGACCGCAAGCGCTGTGATTGGTCGCCAGAACCCCTCCCGTCAGGTAAAAAAACTGCGTCTTAGGTATTTCCGTTTGCGACGGTGAAAACAAAGATGAGCCTAGTTGAGGAGTGATGTAACAACTGCCTAAGTAATGCATCTGTTAAAATGTATCATGTTGCCTCAAAAACGAGCTGAAGAGAAATCATCTCGGTTTTAAACACTCCAGGTAGTGTAATAAGCTACGCAAGCTACATTAAAAACAATAATACATCTGCCACAATCTCCATTCATTTACACCCACTTCCCTGAGGTAAACTTCTTAATACATGACTATTATTTTAGACATCATAATTAATGAAATGTTTTATTATATTATCAGCACTGAACTACTCTATCATTTTGTATTTATGTATTTTCAGCTACAAGAGAAAAAAATCTGACTCTCCCTACCCTGTCAACTCCTTTTTAAGCCTCCCTAACACATTCACCATCTCTGTGTTAGTGAGGTAGTGTTTACTGCACCTGTCATGACAGACCTGACACATGAAGAGTGGAGGGGAGCGAGGTTAAATGGAGAGGCAGGTGGTGGGTGGGAGACCCAGATTCCAACAGCACTGGGATTTTATTCTGCCCTTGAGACCTTTCAAACTCTAAATCACCAAACAGCGTTCCAGCCTCATTTCTCTCCACACACAAACACACACACACACACATACATAAAACCTTACTGATCGATGGCCTGAAGCCCTACGGGACCCTTAAAGTAAATAAATGAACATATGAGGAAAGAGAACGAAAAAAGAAACCAGGTTAAAAAACGCATGCGTGGACGCTTTTATGCTAGAAGTCCGTTTGACATCATTGACGTAAATGGCATCTTTGCATCACATTTATTTAAGAAAAACACATAAGTGTGCTGTTGTAATAAATATTAGCACGTCTGTGTTTTGGCTGTAGGAAACATTACAGGCAGTTCTTTTGTTTCTATTTGCTCTGCAAATGAAAATGGCTCGAAAAGAAAGCAAAGCACGATAAACTCTAGCATATCCCCAAGCAATGCAAAAAGCCAAAACGTCTTGAAGCCAAACAGTACAATGCTTCAGTGATGTTATGAGAAATATCTGCATTAGTCTTGAAATGAGAAATACTGTTATATAACACATCTCACGTTGCCGTTCGTCTCATAATAAATCGTTTTTGGAGCGTTTGTGGCACATGGCACAAGTGTCGTTTTGAGTGTGTAAAGTTTTGGTAGGCAAAGAGACAAATAAATAACATAATGAAACTAATGTCTTCTCCTTCTGAGTCAGTACCTAGTTACAGCGGTAAACAGCTGCCTAATACTCAGTGATGTCATCATCGTGAGTACAGTCATGACGCAAACGTACTGTGGTTCGGACCCAAACATTTCAATGTGAAAAGAGAAGTCGGAGGGAAGCCGATTGAACCAAGTGCCTAGGCTAAAATAGTTTAGACAAAGTTGCTGCCGTATCAGTCGAGCTGACATAAATCTAAATGCTATAATGATGAAGGGATAAGGGATGAGAGGACTGACCTGATAAAGCTCGATCCGCTGCTCGGACACGCGAGCCTTTGAGTTCTGCAGCCTGAAGAGTCTCAGCTCTGCCTTCACCAGGTTTGAGGCGTTCTTCTCCATGGAGCTCACGTCAAACCGTAGCCTCCTGAAGTACAGGCTGTATTGTGTTGGATAGATGCCATCTGGAACATAACACACAGTTGGCACTGTTACTGCCACGCAATGGCAAGCTCTTATTTCAACTCCAGAACCCATTTTTCACTTTAGTTGAAGATCTCAGCATTCTGGCTTTCCTTAGCTTCCCTGCATGGGCTTTTACAAAGGCACCGGCTGACCCTGTTAAATGTAAGGAAAATGAATTTGATAAAAAGTGAAAGTTGATAAATGACCACTGGCTTAACAAGATCTGGATATTACACATTCACAGTCTCCTAGGATCAAATCAAGTGCTTGCGGTTGGGTGAAAACCTAAAAAATAGAACTTTATTACACTTACAGTCGTGCCAAGAGAGAAGCTCAAAGCACAGGGCATTGATGTTGTAATTATAATCGAAGTGTGATGAAACAATGTGAAGACACACCTCTCGGGCTGTCACGCGAGGGTCAACCGGGGTGCAATCCTGCCCCATATGGTTCCTGACCGAGCCCGGTAGCCCAACACTCACGCAGTACTCGAAACCATGTGTGAATGTCATATGATTTGACAGGGCCCTGTACAGACGCAGCATGTGCCGAGAACCATGTGTGGAATAGCGAGATGAGAGCGTCACCCTGAACAGTAGCTCAACAAATTAACAAAGACAACCAAAGCCAGATGCACAACCACGCAATCTAACGTCAGGAGCAGGGCGCCGTGATACAGCATGAATTTACAGTGCCGTGATGTCCTGTGACATGTAGCGGTATATTCGGTTTCCCTGAAAGCCACCCACAGCTATGCTGGAGCGTGATTGAAGAGGGCTACGCCATGCCGCAGTGCACGTACAACTCCAACCATGTGCAATAAGTGTGTGCTTAGCGTGGGCTTCGTATGTTTCCCGTTAAAACAGAAAAGGCATGCGTGCAATGATGTGATGGGTTAAGGCAGCGTATGATGAGGCCTCGAAGCACTAAATTGTTGCACAGAAGCCGGGGATTAGAAACCTTCAGCGGTTTATTTAATAAGCCTACACAAGCAGAAGCAGGACGTCCATCCACAAGAGACCAAGAGATGAAAACACAGAGCAGCTGCAGTGACTGAAAGAACAATCAATGCTTTGAAGAAAAAAATATATCGATGAATTTTTACTTTCTTCTTCACTTTTATTGCTTGGCTCTCTGGAAACAAGTGATATCAGACATGAACCATATTCTTACATAATGCTTGGGTATTCTAGGGGTGGTTCTCAAACGCGAGGAAGTGCCCTAGGAAGGCTGTTTCCTTTCCAGTACGATCCTTCTTACAGTTCAAGGTTAGAGTCATCCACAACTTTAAAACGCTAGAATGAGACTTTAAAGTGAGAAGTTGAAGGTAATGCAATGTATCGCCAGAAAAGTTATTTCAACTTTCTGTAAATTCAGTACTTTGAATGAGAATTATATATCAAATGTTTGTGGTCTCCCAGTTCTATACAGAATTTGCAGTTTAACATTGTGATTAATTTACAACAAATCTAGGAAAACAAATGTCTTTGTCATGTTTTTGTCGTACATTTTAAAATGAAATTGTGTGACGAAAGTGCCAAATTGATTCTCGCAATGTTTTTTAATGTGTGTAAAGCATTGTGGGTGATTTAAGAGGAAGGAAGAATACAGTTCATGCATCCTTCTAAAGGAAGGAATATGTGCTTAAAACAAGCAATATCCACCTAAAGGATTATTAGGAACACCTGTTCAATTTCTCATTAATGCAGTTATCTAATCAACCAATCACATGGCAGTTGCTATAATGCATTTAGGGGTGTGGTCCTGGTCAAAGACGGGCTGGTCTGAGTATTTCACAATCTGCTCAGTCACTGTGATTTTCACGCACAACCATTTCTAGGGTTTACAAAGAATGGTGTGAAAAGGGAAAAACATCCAGTATGCGGCAGTCCTGTGGGCAAAAATGCCTTTTTGATGCTAGAGGTCAGAGGAGAATGGGCCGACTGCTTCAAGCTGATAGAAGAGCAACTTTGACTGAAATAACCACTCGTTACAACCGAGGTATGCAGCAAAGCATTTGTGAAGCCACAACACGCACAACCTTGAGGCAGATGGGCTACAACAGCAGAAGACCCCACCGGGTACCACTCATCTCCACTACAAATAGGAAAAAGAGGCTACAATTTGCATACCCCGGATTCGGAGTCCAAGCTTCACTCCGGATCCGAGCCCTCCCCAGGATAGCACGCCAAAATATGCTTACTTTCCCAATCAGATTATACAGTATGTAAGGGCAAACTCGTGAAAAGTAATATTTTTAAAATTATACAAATAGTTAAAAGAAGCTACTTTTTAAAAATATTTCCTGCTTCAGTTTCATTCTCCTTTCCTCCATTATAAGGGTGATCACATTTATAGAGAAGCCAACACTAACTCTTCTCTGTATGATCAGCTGGCCTGAAGGGCCAAGACCAGCTCACTTTCTCTCCAGCTTCCTCCATCCATCAACAGAAAAAGTCACACTTTCAATGAGCCAGAATAAAGAGCAGAGTTTGCATAAACCCGACTCCATGAAACGCTCTGCTGTTTTGGATAATACAGTGGATGCTTTCAGCAGGGTTCACTGGAAACCGCACAGCGCACACTTTCGGATAATGATACTTCTAATCTCTATACGCCACAAGCTTCCTGTCACCATCTTACCAACAGAGACTGTGTAACCGCCAATTTATAAAATGTTACGTAAATAATGATTGGCCACATGCGCTCTGAACAAACTCATCAAAACTCGATAAAGATATGTAGAAATTATGTCACATACAGCAAAGAGTGAGTACAACTACAGGTATGTGTAAATCACTGAGTGCTAGATGATAGAGGGAAGACACAGACTATGACAAAAAGTAAACTACTCTAAAAAAAAAAAAACTGCTGGGTTATTTACAACCCAGCGATGAGCCAAAAAGGGACGAGCCAGCAGCTGGGTTAAAATGAACCCAGAAAATGTTTATATTTGACCTAACATTGTGTTAAAACATGTTTCCATCTTGTGATTGGTTGACGCTGAACCACGTCATAGCTCATTAACATAAAGTAATGCCAATCCATGTTGCAGCAATTTGCACCAAAACTTTTTTTTAGGCTACTTAAAATGTACATTTTCATTTTTTTTCTTTAAATAAAATGAATATGTAACCCTTCTACAATTAACATTAACTGAATTAAAAGATTATCTACACTTATCTGAAACTTTCAGAAGCATATTTCTTTGCACCTGTAAAAACTAATGTTCAGGGATTGTACATCTTTAAAATTCATTTGGCGTTCTCCGGGCGTTTTCAGCCGCGTTTAAAAGTTTTGGTTTAATGACCTGCTCTAAAACCTGACTGATGATCATTTAGAATATTATTATCTCTTAAAAACGTTATTATTTGCTAAACTGAGTGAAAAACAAGACATAAATTCTGCTGAAGGAAATGATTTTGCAGTGTAGATGTAATATCATAATCTTGTGAATTTAGCCGCACGCCCTGCTTTGGCACATACTGTATGACCTGCCAATCTATGACTTTATAGGCACTTTAAAAGGCTAAACTAACAATCTTGGCTGGGCATATTTCTAAGAATGAAAATATGGGCTTATTATTTCCTTTTAAGGAATTTTACTGGCTTACATAAAGTCTTTGACAGCACCTTGTTACCAAACACACAAAATTATGTAATATAAAATAATTTTACCATTTACCAAAACAACAAGATAATGTTGGAGAAGATTAGCCGAATCTTCTGTCAAAAACGAACCAGTTGAACCCACTATGAAGCACGTAAAAAACGTTGAGGGCTTGTGATGAATTATCTCACACACACTTAATACACACTAATAATAACAACGAAGCTTTTTTACGTTCCCATAAATCACTCGTCAGGTTTGCCATTGCAAACACTTGGATATTAAACTCAGGAAGTCTTCCCGAGTGAGGACCACTTGTAATGTGTGCCAAAAAATATGCACAACAGCTTGATCTCACAAGAGCTTCCTTCCTGAGAGGAAAGACTTTACGCTTTCTTCCCGAGTGTCTCTGACAGAGTTTCGCTGTGGTAGCCGCCAACTGTTTGGTCACTGTAAGCGCTTATCTATCGCTTCCACACAGTTTCCAACACCTGCGGTCCAAACCTCTGCTGAAACCTCTGAAAGCGGCACATGCACATATGTGAACACATGACATCATGTTTGTTTAAAATGTTGAAACCGTAAGTCCTGCCGGAGTATACGCTGTTTATCCTATGCGGAGTATACATCTTGAAGGCATTAAGTAGTTAAATAGACATTGGAGCTGGATCCGGGTTCCCGATCCGCACCCCTGAACGCTCACTGATCAAACACCTGTGCCAGGGAACGCTTCCCAGTGTCCTCTGCTCTCACGCTGACCCCATTCCTACTTCCTGTGTGCTGGATTCTCTCCAGGCATTAATGAGAAAGATAGATCCGCATGCTTGTCTGCTCAATGACACGGTGGTCCGTCCATAGGTCTGGAAATAACTCCTGTTGCCGACCGGACCGTCCCTCTCTCCCTGATAATCAGGCTGGAAACACTGGCAGATGTGCGCTTGACAGGCAAAGACCAAGCGTTTAAATTAAATCGCACACAGGTACACTTCCCTAAACACACACTCACATGGACGAATACTTGCGTACCTTCTTTTTTATGTTACAGGAAGTCTCAAGATTGGCATCAGATGTTTAGGTAATGTGTGCAACCAGAACTCCATTAATCCACCATTATTAATGAATTGTATGTGAACAGCAAATGCTGAGGTTGGCTGGCAGGCTTTTACAAGATCCTGTTTTCTGTTTTTAAGTGGCGGGACGAAGGCTTTGCTGTCCAGGCAGTAGGACACAGAGGAAGAAGGTGACCCTTGTTTCTAAATTAGTGTAGCTTTAAAACTCTTAACCATCTCTGTCCTCATATGCAATGCCATGATTTCTACCTTTACATTTGCTCTGACTGATTACGAAAATGATTCATTCAATTTACTAAATTTTTTTAAGGTAAGTGGTTGCAATCAATTTATTTAAGCTACATTTAAACAAAAGTTTTTGTTTTGTATTCCAAATTTTTTTGTTTAAATGTAGCTTAATTAAATTGATTGCAACCACTAACCTTAAAAAAATGAGTAAACTGTATGTATGTATAACACTGAAGTATATGTGTATTTTTGGAGCTGTTTTTTTATTATTATTATTATTAAACATTTCTTTATTTATCTATATTTTTTTTTACCACAAAATGCATAATAGTACCTCAAAGCAATTGTACACATATCTGTACCTAAATGGTACATACAGTGAATTAGGACCTTTTTTAAAAGGTACCATCACCCTTTTTTACATTATACGTAAAACTGCCCCTTGGGCAAAAATTAAGTGTTTATGAACTTTTAATTTACAGTTAGCAAATTAAACATTTCAGTAACACTTTATTACAAGGGTCCATGAATCATAATGAACTTATACCTAAGTGAATTCTTACTTAAATATGAATGAATGCTGAGTTAAGGCATGTACTAATCATAAACTAATGAACAGTCATCCTTAACTACAACATGAGTTATGCTGGGTACACACCAAAAGATGAGGCTGATTTTGGGCCGTTTTCCACCCTTCCGACTATCCTAGCGATGTCCTGATTATCTTGATGGTTTTACAGTTTATCTTATCAGATTTTCCCGAGGTGTGAAATGTGTTAAGAGTGACCGAACCTGATCGGAAAAACGTTGGAGCCGCCCCGATCACAAATCGTAAATATTTAACATGTTTAATATTTAAGATTAGAAATCCTAATGTGTGGGGGAAAACCAGAGGACAAACGCACACACGCTCTCGAGATTATCACGTGAAATCAAACAATATCCAATCAGAAAGCAAGATGATGGAAGACGAAAGCAGTGAAGTTGATGTGGAAAGTGAAAATTGTGAATACAAGAAATCTCACAAAATCTCGTGAGGCTTCAAAATAAGCATGGCGGACGATATGCAGAAAGAAATTATATCGTCCGCCGTGCTTATTTTGAAGTCTCACAAGATTTTGTGAGATTTCTTGTATTCACAGTCGAGAATCTGGTTAAAAATCTGTTTGTGTGTGGTGCGCTGTCTTTGAGACATCATGGCACACCACACACTATAGGAGCAAAACGGTTAAATCTTGGATTTTTTATCCTTATGGTTGTGGTCTATAACATTTTAAAAATCTTATAAGATGTAAAAAATGTCATGTTGTTCATTAGTCCATGCTAAAGTAAAACTAAATGTATGTCTTACAGTAGTTCATTACGATTCATGGACCCTTATTATAAAGTGTAACCATAATGGCTGTTAATCATATGTTGAATAAATAGTTTTGCTGTTGTCATAAATGATTTCTTAAATCATGCAGCTTGTTGTGGAGACCTGTGATGTTATTTTTCTAAGAAACTGGATGTTGGGTTTTCAGCTTAGACTTTAGAGCATCCCCAGCCACACATCAAGAGACCAGAAATATCAGATCAAATTGACCCAACATCTAACCATACAACCACCCAAACTCTAAAGTGGGCTTGATTTGAATCCACTTAATTTTATGCGTCAATCTCACATTGACATTTATCAATTTCTATCATTCCCAACTCTTTCTTTCCCATTACTCTGTATGTGTGTCTATTGGATAGTTGTTCAAAAGAAGTCCTGCAGAAATGGAGCGGCCTTCATGCACAGGCCTTTAAAGTTTGAGGTATTTTTAGTTCCCAGGGATTATGAAGAGAGTTGTTTTCAATTTGGTATTGGCAGGTGAGCCTCTGTGTGAAGGGAAGGTTCTTTTTATTCCTCTCTCTGTTTTTTCCTCTCAGTCCTCAGCTGTTTCTTTTTCTCTGAACTCCCTCCCTCTCTCCGTTCTCTCTCTCGTCCTTTATTTCTTTTGCAGTTTCTCCTCTTTTCTCACTCCTACTCCTCGGCCCCCGCTGCTTAATCTGGCTTCCGTTCGGGCCCTCAAGGCCTCGGCTCTCAGCAGCAGTGTCAGGGTAGTTACTTTAAATTATGCGCAGCTTCACAAGCTACAGTTTCAAAGTAAAGAAATATCATTATTTTCATTAAGGTCATTATTTATGCGGCCTCATGTCTTTCGAAACCCATATGACTTTTTCCTCTGGAACACCAGAAGGGGTTATTTATATTAAAATGTCCAAGCTGCTTGATTCCATACAATGAAAGTGAAGGCTGCCCACAGCTGTCTAGCAAGACTGTCAGGGGAAGATTTTCAGTAAATGATTAAGATTCTAGTCCGCATTAATTTGTATTGTGTTGAAAAGATCACAGCAGACATGGAAAAGTTTCCTTTGGTGCTCCATGAAAGAAATAAAGGCATATGGGGGCGACAATAACTGAGAAAATGATGACAGATATTTTATTTTGGGGTGAACTATTTCTTTCTACAATACAAGCTAAAAATGTTATTTCCCCACACACACTGATGCCGTTTACACACAATGCCCCTCATTTATCAAACAAGCGTACGACAGAAAACTGTGTTTTCCATGCAAGACTTGGCATTTATCAATATGGACGTCAGCGGTGGCTACAATCAAATCTCATGTCAGGTTTCACCTCATGTACGAAAGTTTTGAGTTGGCGTTACGATGCCAACAGTGTACAGTTTAAAGTGTTATACCCGTTTGATATCCTATCTGAAGAGGGATAATGATAAAAGGTTAGAAATAATGTTTTTGTTTAGTTTAACAAATAGAAAATAAGATTTCTGCTTATTTTTCCCCACAGAAAAAACCTTTAGTATTTACTACAACAAAACGTATAACAATTTCCATAGTTGGCGCTTTAAAGCTTTAAACCGTCAAAGCTCAAATGAGGCTGCATTTAATGCATCCATACATGAGAGAGAGAGAGAGATTGTTATTAATTAAAAAATTATTTTACATGAATTGTAATAAATTTACTAATTTACCTACACTGTTATTGGCAAAAAAGCAACAAAATTCACATACAGCATTTATTAACATTTATATTTGTAAAAAAAAATTCATCATAAAAATCATTTTACTACACAGCACAGTAAGACCCAATCCCATTTCTCTGTCTTCCCCCTTCCCCCTACCCCTTAGTTTTGCACGTTCACGTGAGGGTAAGGGCCAATTGGGATAGCTCTTACTCTCACGTGAACATGCAAAACTAAGGGGTAGGGGTAAAGGGAAGTGGTAAGACAGAGAAATGGGATTGGGCCTAAGTCTAACAACACTATCTAAAATTGCCTGACTTCCTTCAATTTAGCTTTTTAAGTTATTTTGTTTGAACTCTAAATGTAAAAGTTCAGCATCCATGAAGACCTGGCCGGGTTACGATTCTTAGGGAGCGTGCACACAAATGCGTTTACGCCAGCGGACAGCGAATGTTTTCAACTGTTGTCTCCTATGAAAGCGCCACACTTTTCAGAAACGAAAACAGCTGGCGGGTTGTCCGTGTTAAGCACTGAGACTTTGTGTGAAACACTCAGCTCGTCAATGACACTTCTAACCCAGCCGTCCAATCACAGTGGAGGAGGGGCGGGACAAATATCACAACAAACCAAACGGCGCATCGTTCAACGATTGATAAACAAAGCAGAAGTATTATATCAACCAAAGCACTCAGCTGAGAAAAGGCTGGCAGGCGTCTACAGTCAGTGTCGGCCTGCCATTTTCAGAAACGTTTAAACTCTTTGGTGTACACGCCCCCTTAATGTTGTGAATTATGTTGGGTCAAGGCTTCATTTATATGTGCGTAATATTCAATTCGTATTCACGCTTTGTAACTACTGTAATGCTCTTTTTTACGGTCTCCCTTACAAATCGCTAAATTGCCTAGAAATGGTACAGAACTCAGCAGCTAGAATTATTGTACGAGAATTATTGTCTTACTATTTGGATTTAAATTAGACCAATCTACTATTTTATGTAACATACTCAAAACTGTTATGATCAGTCTTAAAGAAAAAAAAAATAGATGACTAACTTTAAAGACTAGTCTAACTGTGGGTTCACACCAGATGCGAGTCCAAGGATATGCGCAAGTAGATTACATAAAAAGTCAATGCAAAGACGCGATCAGATGCGTCCTCGTGTGGAGTGATGTGAATGACGTGATATGGGTGACGCGTTTGCCGCGAAAATACGCGCTATTCGCCTTAACCGTTTCTTCGCCCAAGTTGAAAATATTAAACTCGAGCAAAAAATTCGTTAGATCCCGCGAGTAATCTAAAACGACTAAAAAAAATCTAACGACTAAAAAAAATCTAACGTAATCCCCCGCATTTGGTGTGTACGTAGCATAAGAGTTTTATGCAACCGGCAACACCCACTGGCTTCGGTTCAAGGACCGTATTGAGTTTAAGATTTTACTCCGGGGATTTAAGGCACTTCATAACCTGGCCCCGTCTTATCTTACTAATCTTCTTGTCTCTTTCTTTAAGGTATGCATCTTTTCTGTGCAACATGTTCATCTTTCTTCTATTGGTTCGTGAGTATTTAGTAACGCTGACCCTTTTTTATGGACTTAGCTTCCTTAGGATATCCGAAATAGCCACTCTTTGCTCACTTTTAAATCACGTTAAAAACTCAAATATTTTTACGCAGGCCTACTTTTAATTAGTTTGTTTTGTTTTCTTCTTTGACTGAATGTAAATACAATTGTTTTGCATTTTATTATTGCTTTATGTTTTACTTTTTGTTAGGTGTCCTTGAGTGCATTGAAAGGCGCCTATAAATAAAATGTAAATTACAATTGTTTTTAGCCATCACATTTATCAACACCCGTTCATTCGTGCGACGGAATCGCTTGCAGACGAAAGTTTAATGAATCACACGTGAGTGTTGGCGTAAGAGAATTTTTCCGCTTGGACGCCATTTGATAAATAAGGGCCAATATGTGTCATTTATTATATAGCTTTATTTTTATATATATTTTCTGAAGCAAATTGAAATTGACAATACTACCAATAAACTTGAAAATGCCAACTTTTATTTTAGTACACATAGTTTGAACAGCGAGAAGGAGTCTGTATAAATGAACTGCACTTCAAAATGCTTCATACTGTAAGAAAGATTGGATGTTTCGATGAGAGCTTAGATTATTAGCTCAATTTGTCCGGCTGTAAAGCTGCTTGTGGAATGCAATGTTACAAAATTATCAGTTGAACATTCTGTCATGGCATTGCTTATTTGAAAAAATAGCTTGTTTTGAGTAAAGCTATACTTTCATAGAAACAGCTGAGCTACTTGTAGCATCGCTAATCATTAACAGCGCTCTGCAGAAGCCTTTACTGTAATATTCACTCCCAGCGGTCACCGTTTGCCCCCCCCCCCAATTTCCTCTCTCTGTGTGACCCTCACAGGACAGGGCGAGATCAAAAAACATCATGACCTTCTGAGGGAACGGGGGAATCCCAGAACATGTCTTACAGAAGTGAGAAATGCTCAAAAGTAGGTCAAATACTTTCCTGTCTTGAAGTTTTGGAGCGCCACTAACAGAATTTGTTCTCAGTTTCCATTTTCCAATGGTAAAAGTGACTCTGAGGTAGCGAACGGTTGCATCCGGCAATTTCTCCAACTCATAAATCAGGATCGAGTCCTTTGCATGTGAACAAACTTTTGAATATTTTCCTCATAATTCATGCATGTAAAAGCTGAGAAAATGAATATTTCCTCATAAATAACCCTACAATGTCATTTTTTTTTTTTTTTTAAGTTGAATGTCATGCCATAAATCTCCACTGTGACTAAAAATTATACCTTTAAAAACAATATAAACAGTGTCTGTTCAGGTTACAGTTACCGAGTTAACGGTTCCCATTGAATTCCAAAGGATTTATTTTCCTACAATGGAAGTCAATGGTTTCCATCAGCTGTGTGCTTACCATCATTTATCAAAATATCTTCTTTTGTGTAAGAAAAAATACCATTCATACATGTTTGTAACAACATAATTTTCATTCCATTTATATCTCTTTAAATGTTATTTTGTTTTCTTTTGCCCCCTCAGCAGTTTACACAAAGCTAAAATGTTTTGGACTCTATGGCAAATGATTTTTTTTTTTCATCAACTCTGTTCTTCTGGATTTTAGGGAGAAGCAGTGGAAATCACAAGCACATTTGTTACATTATTGCCACATTTTAATAATCAATTGTCATATGTTTACAGACTGCTACATGCAAAATTGCAAAGCTGTTGTGCCAGGGTGTTCTGGTTGGTTGCCAGGATGTTGCTATGCGGTTGCTAGTGTGCATAAGGGCACACTATTAAGTCTTCAAAATATTTGCGGACACCTGTATTTGACAAACAGCGTGGGAAAGTTATGCAAGACAGTTAAATACTAATGGTTAGAGTAATACTTGCCTCATTATGTCATTTTGAGCCGCAAAGAGTGACTGGACATTTAACCAATCGCTTGGTTATACTGGATAGTCCTGCCTACTGTGACCACAATCCCCCTCTCACAAGACTATCAAAATCTTTTGATTGGCTTTGTCTTGTTGCGTTGCGTCCGTTGAGGTGCTTATGCATGCAAACGTAATTATTTTAGTAATTTGTGACATTCGCCCACTTCTTTCTAACCTCACAAAGCATCTTGATCTTCTTTCTTTCTTTAGAGACCTTAAAGGGCTCCAGATTTCTTTCCCACACAGCGCTGTGCTCGTGTTAGAGTATTGTATTACATGGGACCTGTGCTCTCCCTGTAAACAGTATTAAAGCATTGGACGAGCAGTTGTTATTCTTTCACAATCACACTCTTTCTCATCCTTTCCTCAAACTCACTCTCCGCTCTTTCCCTGTTACGCAATTCAGTTTGGCTGTCGCTCGAACTCCTAGTAGAAGCAGAAGAGGGTCCAGGTCTTGCGTAAGTACTGAGCCCCATTTCTCGACAATAACCCCACTGAGCCGATCACAGGGATCTCACTGAAAGAGAGAAGAACCGAGAGAGACGCTTGATTGAGCAAAACCAAATCTCTCAAGGCAGCTGTGAGGAAACCAATCCTCTTTGTGATCAGGATGTTCTGCATAAACACCCAGGCTGTAAATCTGAACACGGACTACTCCAAACACTCGTATCCGACTCGTAACACAAAAAAGCTTTCTTAAAGGGATAGTTCTTACGAAAATCTAAATAACACCATAATTTACTCACCCTCAAAAAATATAATGCTAGTAAATGTTGCTCCTGATTTAAAGCTCAAAAATGCCATCCATCCTTCACAGAAGTAATCCACATGGCTTCAGGGGGTAAATAAAGGCCTTCTGATAGCAAACAATATTAATTCCATAATATTTAAAACTTTACAAACGAAAATAACTAGCTTCCGGTAACAATGAGAGTATGTATTCTTCTTTAAATTGTGGACAAAGCTTACGAGACGTAGTGGGATAGTGACAGAGAGCAAAACAAAACGCCAGTCATGAAATCCGCAGAAAATGGTTCGGCCCTGCATCTATCCAGGATGTGTTCCACGTTCATCACTATGCTACTACGTCTCATACACTTAGTCCTGTCTCATACTCTGAAAACACACACTCTCGAGAACGCACGCTGGTCATTTCCAGATATGTTTTTACAAAATCACATTGATTACCCTCAGAAGGCCTTTATTAACCCCCTGGAGATGTGTGGGTTACATCTGTGAACGATGGACTTCACATTAGAATCACCATTTACTACCATTATAAAGCTTGAAACAGTTTTGTAATACAACTCCGACTTCGTCTGAAAAAAGATAATCATATACAACACATAAAAACACATCATTTTCCATATACCGTACATTTTTGTAGTTCCAGATTTCACTCTCTTCCTGAAACGCACGGATTTGAAAAGCTCTGTGTCCCTGATTGGCCAGCTAATCTGTCGTTGTGATTGGTCTGAATACCTCTGACATCAGCAGGAAATGTGACGCTCCCTACCATGTTTAAAAGATTCGGTTGCTAACAGGAGTTCATTTACAGACTGTGAGTTAAAGTGGGAGGAATTATGATAATGTCATTCTTGTCTACATCACCAATCCCAGGAAGTAAACTGTTGCCTACAATCCGTGTGTTTGTTGTAGTCCAAGAAAAAGATTTACATTGGAGACAACAACTCACGCCATCGTTTACCTTGAGGTATGTACCTTTTGCATATCATTAACATGTACAAATACACATAAACACCAAAAGAAATGTGAATCGGACAATAGGTGCTCTTTAAGGACAAAAGCTTAGGCCTGCGCCATAGGGGCCTATTGTGCACTACCCCATCTCTTCAAAAAAAAGAAAAAATGTTTTCCAAAGACCATAATGACTATAATGTTATATTTAAATGTTAATGTTTAAAAGATTGCAATGCACTAGGCTACCTGTTTTAGCCGCTGGTATTAGAACAATGCAAATACATGAAAGTAATATTGAGAATTAACATGCGTTTCATGGAGCGGAAGATATGATGACTAGTTGTCTAAAAGTTTTGTAATGGTGCAAAAAGTCAAACATTAATAACTTTTATTGCAATGTAAATGTACATCCAAGCTTAGCGGCAGGAATCTGTGAGGGTACAGACAAAAAAAAACTGTGTACCCGTCTACTATGTCCAGTATTAGGGGTAAAGAGTTACAAAGTTAGTATAGCCTACTTATCACAACATTGTCAATCACGTTGTCAATGGCAAGCACTAATTTATTCAAACGTCTCTCTACCGAACTACCTACTTAAGCTTAATTTGCGGAGGGTGAAGAGAAAGAAATACTTTGATAAATAAGCCAGTAGTGGAGAAATAATAACTTTTAAGAAATAATCTTTTTGAGTAACGACCCCAGCACATGTCCTCCTTGCTGGAGTGTGACGTGATTTGTGTCATGTTCAGGTGCGATGGATCGTGTACAAACCAATAGGGTGTCAAAATAGTATATGTTTATACTTTTCATCCAACCACAATCAAATTCACTCTATACAGATGGCACGATTTATCTGGATTGGGTTTTTTTAACAATGACAAACCGGAATGAAAACAAGCCAAAATGAAATAGGGGTAACGAGGCGATTTTTTAAATGTAAGGTGTAGAAAGTACATATAATTGTGTAAAAATGTAAGGAGTAGAAAAAAGTAGTAAAAAGTCAGCTGAAAAATTATTTACTTGAGTAAAGTATAGATACCCAAAATTTTGACTTAAGTTAGGAAATGAAGTATTTGTAATTGACACCTCTGACTATTCCTTTAATATCAACAACATTCACCCCAACGGCACAGAATAACATTTCAGGCAACATTTGAGTCGTTTTTTTACAACAACAATCCAGTTGAGGGGACTATTGCTTTTATTGAACAACAGCAACTCTAATCTGATAAAATACACCAATTAAAAAACATCTATGAACTAATATTAATTATGAATAAATTAATCTTATTGGTCTAAAAGGCCCATTCACACCAAGGTGTCATTGTAGTTATCTTTTAGTTATCATGAACGGGCCTTTACTGTCCTGTGGCTTGTTTACAGTTGCCTGCCAACTCTCCAACTCATTCATATAAAATATGAATGAGTTGAGTGTTCATTTATTAGCATTTTGGACAGCTTTGGATGCTGCTCATCCAATCAGATTCTAGATTCGGACTATCCCAGAGCTGCCAGATAACAAGCTCAGATTTGCGTGCTGCATCCTGAGCTGCAAATCTTTCCAGACCACAAATAAAACCTTAACGCAAGCACAGATTGTTTAAAATCAAACCCTGTTTGTTCGTCACCAGAAACGCACACAAAAAGCACACACACCCCAGAAGAGCTGACGCGAGCGATCGTGACAGGTCTCTGCGAGGGGATTTGGAGCGCCCGCCCTTGGCCCGTGTGCTCTGGTGTGTTGGGTTGTTTTCGGGATGGCCTTTCCACACGCCTGTGTTTATTTACAGAGGGAGAGGCGCAGTGGGCTGGAGGGATCTCTCAGAATCACTAAACACAATCCGTCATGCATACGCACCAGAGGAAACACAGGCACTGACACACTTCTTACACGGCACAAACAAGATACTCGCACGTTCAAATGTTAAATATACTTAATGCTGTGGATGTCATTTTATTAGATAAGAAGAAATATCTCAGCTAATGAAGTTTATATTGAAGCATGTTTAACTTGTGTGACCTTGAGGTGAACTGACTTCATACGTCCTCTAAAATTGGGACCAGTTGTTCAATTCGCCTGAGGCGGCATTTTTGCATTGACTTTAACATTAGTTCGGAGAAAAGGTCCAGCATCATTTGTTGGCAAATGCCACATTCTGTATCGAATCTAATGGAATTTATACAATGTAGGTGTGCCTTTATTCTCTAAATACTGTGTGCATTAATGCTTTCATACACTGTACACATACAGTAAGGACTTTTGTGACTTTTACATTTTTCCCTTAGGTTCTTTTCTATTTGTAAGAAAATCTAACAATCGACTGTAGCTCCCAATAAATCTGATATAGTTAGACTTTGCTAGTATTTCCACTTTATTCATACTGTCTGTATTGAATAAGACAATATTTATTCATTCACTGGTTTTGTATGACTCATTTAACATTTACTCATACTAGTATGGCCTTATAAATCATTTAGCGAGTACTATTTCATTTAGTATTATCTATGATTCACATTGTATGGACTGGTGGGTATCTTAGTGTTATTTGGATAAAAATAGCTCACAAATTAACCATATGTGAAAAATTAGTAAGTACACCCTGTACTTTTCTAAGAGATAAAAGAGCAACTGTTGTCTACAACTGTGTTAATTTTGCTTTTAAAAAATCTGCTGACTTCAGAAGAGCAGAAATAACTACAAAAGCATTACTGATGAAATGAGTCAGAATTTAAGGTGTTTGTTATCCAAAAATCTCTTTTGAGTAACACTTCATCATAATAACACTGATTCTGTCATATTATATAATACATTATTGGTTAATGTAGATTGTACAATGTATTATATACACCATATTTGGGTGTGCATGAAGTAATAGCATGTTAAGAAGTAACTTTTATTAATGATAATAACTGACTTTAATCTGAGCTGTCTGGCGTTTTGAATAATGTCTGGGTCTTATGTTAGTATGTATGTGAACTGGGGTTAATGTTTGTACACTGAGCTGACTAAACTATACATAACTACACTGTTGCGGGGATACTTCACTAGACTGGCTCATGTAAAGATGAATTTTTCCTGTGAGACGATAAAATAAACACTTATTAAACACTGCCCAAGCTCATGTAATGATTAATGTTCTGTAATAAATCATATGAAGCTGTTTATTTGAAAACTGGATTTTCTAGGATCACCACGTTGAACAATCATTTAAAGGGTTTAATGCCTCAAAATATTTTTCCTGCAATGGCAGATACTAAAATAAACTAAAGCTTTAATTAAGACTTGTCAATCAAAAAATATGACCATGTAGAGCTATAATAACTAAAAAAGTGTGTTTTTATTTAGTGGTTAAAGCTTTTTGCTAATTTTATGGCTTATTTTAGTTGGTGATAAAACTATGATTTATCGCAACCCATTCTCATGAAATGCGTATAAATAGCACGCAGTGTGAACAGTTGTGCAATACACATAAGCCAAATTTCAAATTTTGCGTGCATATAATACACAAGTCTTGTTCACTTTTACGGCGCATCTTTTTTGTGACGTTTTATCTATTGATTTCTCTTTTTTTCGGCTTTTAAACAATTGTGGGTTAGATTTGGGATTTGCTTTAGGGTGTCATATAATATATACGTTTCTTCATATTTTGTTTATTTTTAAACCATGGTCGCTTAAAATTGGGGTTATATAAGTGAACAGGAAGGATTGGCGTATATATTTTCACACTGTGTGCTATTTATGTGCATTTCATTACAACGGTCTGTGTATCACAGCTACGTTCGGCAGTTTTCCCTCATGTTAGTGGTGAAAACAGGCCGCTGATATCCAGCGCAAACAGAGAGCATACTTCAGCAAGCACTCAAAGCACATACGCAAAGTCATATACTCTTGAACAACATAAACCACACAAAGTCATAAAACAGTTGCAATATAAACCATTTCCTAGAGCCTTGTCCCGGTGCACAGAGGCAGCCTTGTGTTTCTCTGTGTACGGTCACAAGGGAGCTCTGTACCGTGCTTCAAGAGACCTGCATTTACAAACAGACCGGTGGGGCCACGGTATGTTAGCATTTATGCATGCATGGACATTTAATACCACAGCAAAAACATACTGGCCTGTTGTATGGGACATTAGATTTAATGGACACCCCTGCAGGGCTGAAGGTATTTGAAGGAGTTGGTTTGTTTCTTAGGGAACATGGCAGTATAGTCCGTATATTAAAAGGGTGGTTGTACAGTCGACCGTGCTATAAACCTGAAATCAACTGGAATGTCACAAATGTGCATATATGGTTATATCGCAATGGTTTGCAATAAATTATATTTCATTTTAATACTTCAAAAAGTAAAATATGAGAGGTTTGCCAATACAAATGTGGTGCCCTCCTAAGACAGATTGCGCCACAGCAGCACAACAAAAAATTTAAATATTATTGTATGTAACGTATATTTCTAAAGTTGATTAATTTGATATACTGTTGGTTAGTTTAGCCAATCTACATCAAGGTGTCATATTATTTAAAATAAAGTTTTCTGGTTCCGTGTTTATTTTAATAAGTTGGAAAACATCTGCGCTGTGTCCTGCTGACCGGCGCTGTGGGCTTGTACAGCAGGTGATGCAACTTTTTAGACCGATGTGGATAGTACAGTATCTGACACCTGGATGTTAGTTGTGATGTTAGTGTTTTCAAAGTTGTTGGGATGCTTTCTTTCCCTGAAATATGAAACATATGAGAAGCTCAGATTCAAAAGCCGCTAAACACCACCTTCCTCAAAAATTAGAAACTAACCATTTGCTCTTGGCATGTATAATACGTTCATTAAATACATTCACCTCAAATATGCTTATTTCTGGCCTCAGGCCTTTCATAAATACCGGTTTGTTAGCAGAATCCATTAAGGGTCTGATATAAAATGCTTATTTACAAGTAAACATTTCAGACGCACTTAGGGGCCAATCACACCAAATGCGTTTTAAACAATAGAAAACGTTTGGCACTGCCTTTTTTCATCACTTTAAATTAACATAAACTTTAAAAAGAGGACGCTTGCTCTGACCTTGATCGAGGGTGAGAGGTGCACAAACACACAGGAGACAGTGAATGACTGCAGTCTCTGGTTGTTCCAAACAACCGTAAACTAAACTGGCTCTACTGATTTTGCAAGTAGTTGATGTCATCAGGGCAACATTTCAATCAACCAGCAGATTTCAGAAATAAGTTTACAATTTGTTTAAGCTTACAACCAGAGTTAGCTGTTTCTAGACCATTGTTTTTCACTTATCAAGTCCCTCTGATTTTAGGGATTGGTTAGGGTTGGGGTTTGGGGTGGGTTTAGGTTTTGCTTAGAAAAATGATGTCTTTGGGTCAACACAAAATGTTGCCCTGAGGACAACTCTCACTTGGCAAAATCAGTTCGAGCCTCTAAACTTCCGTCACCACAACGAAAGGCCCGCCTCTCCTCTCAGTCGATTGGACAATGAAAAAATGTGAATGCTCTTTTTCCACTCTAAGCGCTCCTTAAGAAACGCATGTTGCTGCATGTGTCAAAAAATGCAAGGCGTTCGGCACGCACAAACAGTGCGCATAACGCTCACTGCCCAAAGAAATTATTCAAAAAAGGCGCCCGCCATTAACGCATTTGGTGTGATCGGCCCCTTAGAGTCTTTTGCATCTGAGCTCTTCACTTGTTGGTTATATGCATTTTTAAATACATTTTAATATAATGGTAGAAAAGAGACCGCACTCAGAGACTGAATCAAGTACAAAAACTGTATTCAAGTACCGAATAATACTAACAGGCCATAACAAATTATTCAGTACTTTAATACAGTTTTTGTACTTGATTCAGTCTCTGAATGCGGTCTCTTTTCTACCATTATACTACTTTATCTTGGAGTTACGCACCAGGCATACAATTTGGATATTAGGCGCAGACACCACTTTTCTCACGTAAATACATTTTAATAAAAAAATTTAATGAATTTAGAAAAATAAATACTGTATCGCATATTGAATAGCGAACCAACGCTGCTGCATATCGCAGTTTTGTGTCAATATCGCACAGCCCTATATCTAAAATTGGACAACTTTACGATAAACATATTAGTACCGTGCAGAAACACAAAGATATTAAGGACATAGCACTGAGATTTTTTTACCGAACCATATAACCAACTATATGAAATAGTTCTTGAGAAGTTTAAAGGAGAAGGCAAAGTTTTTTGGCTCAACTTAAAGTTTTTGTATTAGAATCCTCTGAGAATTTTCATTTTTCATTTTGGAGTTATTCTCAAGATTTTAAACAGAACATGATCAGACTATTGTGGCTTAAAATAAAAATGTTTAATGCAAACAAACTGCTGTAAGCTTCACGATAATTTTCACTTTTCTTTACTTGTCTTCGCTATTATGCCTGTAACCGTTTTAATTTGAAGACAAACTAAATCTGATCAGATTAATAGCTTTAGTTATGGCGCTTAAACAACGATATAGCCAACCTCAAAACCCCACAGACCTAAAAAGATCTGTTTGATAAGTATGCAGTTTATTGCAGAACTAAAGAGCGACTGAAGAACCTTTTGTTTTTAAGAGTATATGAGATGGTAAGGAGGGTGCGTTTGGGGGGAGAGGGGAAACCTCTCCAGTGACTCTAGCACTCCACTCCCCAGCAACAGTGGGTCTCAGGATGGAATTTTCCATGAAGCATGTGGCACGGTGTGTAGTATACGCACACAGCTCTCTAGCTTAAATAGTGCTATGTGGGCTCTGCCAGCGCTCTGTCTCTGTATGAGTCTCTTACTCCACATATCTCTTGATTTTTCTAGTGCATTTTTGTGTGGCTTCCAGTTCCATTGTGCCCTGCAGTGCTGCTTGCAAGGACTTCCTGGCGCCCGACCAAATAAGTCTGATAGTCTGAGAGTGTGTGTGTGTGTGTTAACACGTTGTTCTGGCATGGGACATCCCATTCAAAGTTCACTTCTAGCAAAATTACAACTACGTTTTGTTTAATAGAGATATTAGACCTTTGTATTTGCTCATTTTGCCTATCCACTGATTCTGTTTTAGTACCTGCACTGCTTTGCTGTATACTGCTGCCTATATACCGTAGGAAGGCTACCTGCCTTTAACAACATATCTAATGGGATATTTAGTGATTTGTTATAAGCCAACACTATGGCAGTTCCCTTATAAGGAAAAAATACATAGCACACACAAACATTGGGCAAACGGTTGATCTTGTATGGTGGTAGAGATTTGCGTTAGCAGTGCAAAAGGTCATGGGTTCAAACTGGAAACCCAGGGAACAGACATACTGAAAGAAAAATGTATACCTTAATGTCGATTTGGATAAAAGATTCTGCCAAATGCATAAATATATATGTTTTATGTCTGTATATGTTTAAAAAAAACATACAGAATTGAAATGAGACATATCTTAGCAGCATCCAGCATTAGTGCCTCGGAAGCACCCTTAAAATGCTGCCTACGTAGACAGCTCACAAGATTTGGAAGAAAGCCACTGGGTTTTAAGATACAATCCAATGTGCCAAGGCTGAAGTCTAAAATAATCCGAGACGTTTCTCTGAACGTTGACACAGAATTATTTATATCCCATAAATGCCTCGTTGACTGAGGCTGGCACCGTGCCATCTCTATTCATATTTGGAGTATTTATATAACGGGCAGAGCCAAGAATAACATTTAACACAAAATTTACCTTAGGGCATAAAACATCTGCTAATTTATTTTTCTTGCACGCTGTATACTCCCATTTGATCTGGGAACAGAAAATGATTACATAATTAATGGCACAACGAAGACGTTTAAAAGCATTGATTTGCTTATACAGGCCTGACTTGAAGCCACAGTGGGGCAATATGGAGGTGTATTATTTAACTCATAGCGTGCGTGACTCATAGAGAGCTGGGTGGAATAAGCATCACATTCCTAAATCAGGCTTTGCAGTGATCTTCTGGAAAAAACTGGAGTAGTAACGTAATTCAACACTGCCTTTAAAAATATGCAGACAATTTTATTTGAGCACTTCTGGTGCCTAAAAGAGCATGTGTGAAATCTACTTTCAATTTAGTGCTCGACCAAATGATGGTGCGAAACGAAAGACAGCTGCAAATATATTTATTATGAGAGATCACCGTGAGTGACGTTTGAGCTTTCATCACGGCGTCCTTGATAAAAGCCTAACCTCGGTTTGTGCTTGTAATATTTAGACACACTGGTTAAATGACAAAACAGCAACGTCTTATTTAGCCATTTAGAATCTACGTCAAGAAACTGGCAATAACGTCTTGGTACTTGGATTGGAAAGTCAAACAGTCCCACCTCACATCTCACATGAGGTTCATATTAGGCAGCAATCAGATAACTGTGCGTTCCAGGCGCAGGCAACAACACTGGGCAGCATTTTTGAGAAAATGAGACAGATAAAAGAAAGAAATTCACGTAGGACAATTTACAACAAATATTTCATAAAGAAAACAAAATCTAAAACAAAAACAGTCATCTGTGGGAATAACTGGCACGCTATTTGTTTTCTGTATCTGGGATTGTTTAGTTAGTTAGCTGGATCTTTTATCCAAAGTGACACAAACGGTGGCGTCACTGCCGGCAGTGTGGGTGGGGCCGTCGCAAAGGGACCCCGTGGACCTGGGGGGCCTCTGCTGACCGGGGCCTCCCACAATATATTTTCACACACAAAACGCAAGACAAAATAATCGATACCAACTGATATAATAATCACATTTATCTGGCACTCATTAGGCTTCAAAGGTGCCTTGAGGGGACCGGCTTGGTTGAGACACATAGATATTGAGCAAGCAATAAAATAGCAGTGGGAATTTGCTGGTGGTAGAGGACCCAGTAAACTTATTACTGGTTAAAGCTTCTGCCTATAATAACCAGAGTTAAAGTGTCTTCTTGCCCAACACTCAGCATTAATAACACATACAAACTTGAATACATGAATAGCTCAAATCTTGAAATGGGGAAACGAAACACTCACTTTCGGCAGGATACAAGGGCTGCATGTCTATCTTGTGCACTTCTTTCGCGTAATACTCCTCCTCACTGCGCTGTCTCTCACAGGTGGCCGCGCGCTCGTTGGCTTTCTCCAGCAGCAGGTCCCGTGTGCTGTTATAGATGGCGATGATGTCCTTGGACACCTCCTCAGGCTCGGGATAACTCTCGGGAGGACTGCTTAACTTCAGTTTACTGAGAATCTGACCACGGATGGCCTCGATTCGCTTCTTTTTGAACTGATCCATGTCCAGAGTGCTGCATGTGGATAAACTGACGGCCACCGTGGCTAAATCCAAAGTCAGCAGAAGACTCAAGACGTACAAGTTCATCTTGTGCTTTTGTTTTTGAACTTCTAAAACAATGAGATTTAGTGAATTAAGTTAAGTAGGCACCCAATCATTTCAGTAAAATATTTTTAGATTGTCTCGATGACAACTTTTACGCGCTATTATCAAGCACACAAACGTCTCCTTTTTATTGACAATCCATCTATGGTGACGGCATGAAATGATCTGTCAAATTCGTTTTGCGCGTGAGAAAAATCTTCATTCCAGATCACTTCACTGTAAATGCACATTCATCTTCACACGGCGCAAAATCACTGGACACTGAAACAGCCATTGATGTGGCCATCTAATGCCCTAACAAAAGTTTCTGATTCTCAAAGCACTGCAGACTGGTTGCGGGTGCCCTGGCTGATTGCAGACGCGTCGCCTGCGGGGTTTTTGCGCGCACCTTCGCCACATCAGAGCGCCGCAAAATCTCTCCAAACTGTCGCACAATCTCGCCTTTCACTCCTGCTCACTGTATGCGAGAAGATGCGAAACTCAAACCTCCGCTCACTCCGCACAGCGCATCGTCGCTCCTCTGACAGACAGGCTCGCGCGCTTGGTACCAATAAACGCCCAAGTACAAAACTTTTTCGCAGCGTCCTAACGCATATACGTGTCTGCGGTTGAGAAACGGCAAGAGGCTTGAATGATTTGACACACGGCTGTAAGAGAAGGCTAAAGTTATTCCCCCTTCAGATTACGCGCTCCTTCATTCCTCCTGGTGGAAACAATGGTCCCTATGCCAGTGCGCGCACACGCGTTTGAAGGCAGCCGGTTGGAAAGAGAGATTTATATAGGTCTGACTTCACCACGTGGTTGCGGTCATCACGGTGAGAACGCGAGATTCGTCAGCGCGCGCGTTTACCGAGTGTAAATATCTCAGCGCGTCATTGCGCTTCAGCACTGCGGCCAGGTCCTAACGCCCACTGTGTACTGACAGCGTAATTTGGGGTCTTAATGTAGGTTAGAGGTCAGACTTAAGGTCGGTCGGAGTCCGGGTTTACGCATGGAGTACACTCTCGTGAGCATACGGAGGAGGCAACCATGGTAACCACTTGTCAGGACTGTGCAAAATACGTGCTGACATTAAACTGTAAAAATGTATGCCACAAAAATCTTTGTCACACTAAAACATTTATTTTACTGTGCTTAGGGGCCATAAGACAATTAAGTGATCGGCTACTTACAATTAGAGATAAAACTACATTAAAGTGGTATGGGAACAACATCAGCTCCACTTCTGACCGTTTTCATATTGACTTATGCTCAAATGGGATAGTTAGGCAGCAACATGAGCTAAAATTTTTTATCAAAAGAATCCAACATTTCTTTCTGGATTTTATGGAAAGTAGAACATGGAGTGCCTGACGTTTCTTTTTCAACTGCCTCAACACACCTGCTTAATTAACTCTTCCTTCCTTTGAGCTTCTCTATTAAAAATCATAATTCGCCAAAGCCTCTTGTACCCAGCCCACACTCCAGTAATATATGAGGAGTTATGGCTCTCAGAACCCCTGACAGCCCTCTGCCCACAGCTCATAACCAGATGTTATCACTAAATCAGTACCAACAGATGGATGACTGTGTGAAAGACATTCAATGAACTGGGAATTTGTGTCCAGGTGCATTTGATGAAGTGCACCAAAAACGCAAGCGTTTAGCAAGCTTAAATACATATAAAAATGAAAACACATATAAAATTCACATAATACATAAATCATACATTTATTTTTACATTTACATTTAGCAGACGTTTTTATCCAATGCGACTTACAAATGAGGTAACAATAGAAACATTTATAGCAACACAAAATCAGTAATACATAAGTGCACTAGATAAGTCTCTACATAAGTCTAACACAGCGTACATAGCCATGGGTAATATATATTTTTCTTTTTTGTGACAGATAAAGATAGAAAAATAGAAAAAGACATAAGCAAGTGAGGTGTTGGCGGAAAAGATGGATTTTTAGCCGATTCTTAAAGACGGCTAGTCTTTAACAGAACCAGAGAAGTGATTTTTTTCCCTTTTTGTGATGGCACCACAAGCTATCGCTCAGTGGCAGAGTGCATGGATCTAAATGGTACACAAGTCTGTATAAGCGATTGAAGGTAAGGTGGTGTTAATCCAGTGGTGGTTTTAAAGACCAGGAGCAGAGCTTTGAATTTAATGCCAGTTGCTATAGGAAGCAAGTGTAATCTGATGAAGAGAGACGTGCTGCATCATTCTGGATCATCTGTAGTGGTTTGGTTGTGCAGGCTGGGAATCCAGCCAGTAACGCATTGTAATGGTCCAGTCTGGACAGGACAAGAGCTTGGACTTGTGTAGCATGCGCAGATAGGAATGGTTGAATTTTCCTAGGAAACTAAGCTGATCATCAATTTTTACTTGTATGAAGAGCCTTTGACATGCAACAATGTTAAAAGATTTTCTAAATTCACACAATAATAACATGACATTGATTACAAACATTTATTTGAATAAAAAGAGAGTGCCCTATCTGTATCCACAAATGTCCATGAAATACTGTCACGCTATTGTTTACATAAAAACAGAGTCAACCGTTTATTCAAATAAGTAACTCATGTCTCCTCTGATTTCTGAAACTATACTCTTAGCGTCTGTGAGAAGATGCTGAGAAAGTAAGAGAGATCTTGACCCCTTCTAGAGCTGTGTGTCAACAAGTCCTGGAGAGGTCTGGGATTCCTGAGTGGCAGTTTGTGGTGTCGATGTGACGAATGAGCGTTTTACGTCGGATAAAATGAAGTGCTGTACTTCAGAGGCTGATAGTGGACCCTCTCAGACACTGGGTAAATATATCTCTGGGTGTGTACACATGCAGCTCGACTGAGAGAAAGTCTAGAACCAGAACAACCTGTCATCCCTGCAGGGTCGTACCCTAAAAGGTCAAGGATTAGCTGTGACACAACTTTTGGTAACTCTTCACTACACTTCTGCGAAAGAGGACAAATATACGACAGCCCACAGTCTTTATGAAACCAAGAGCATTGAGAGCAACATGTGTCAACAAACCATATAATGATGGGAATCATAAATTCAGTTGGGGTTCATAGATCTGGCTTCACTCTGGAGGCAAGGATGACAACTGTGACTTGCGGTTATTGTTTTACTTTGACGTTAGCACCACCCTGTGGTCACCTTATAAGACGACACACAAATCTAGAAAGTATTTGGACACATAAAAATCAGTGGATGTCACTGTATTAGACAAATACAGAACCATGCTGCATTTATAGAAAGATTGCACAAGCACATATTGAAGTTTTATGTATACTGTGCATAAAAATAAACAAAAAAATAATCTGACAATGACATACAATGAAATGATGACATAAATTTGATTTATTTTTTGGTAATAACAATGATATAAATGACTATATACAGAAACCGAGCATAGAGTTGTTGCAAAAATATGCAACATTATTATTCATTAATGAGACCCTGTTGACCAAAACACACGAGAAGTCTTGATCACAAGATCCAGAGCAACATCGTCTCTCCTCTATTCCACTGTCAGGTATTTGAGTCCCCCGCACAGATCTCTGGGTAATGCAGAGTCTTAACACAGGTGCAGACCTTGTGTGTTTTTATCCACTGTTTTGGGAAGCAGGGATCAGTCGGATTCACTGCTGTAGTCCTCAGCCGGCTCCTGGTCAGCAGCACCTCTCTCTTCATCGCTCTCCTTATCCCAGTCCTTCATAGATGCACCCATCATAAAATCATCTCGCAGTACACTCCAAGAGGGTTTGCCTGCTTTCACCTCAACAGCCTGTTATAACACAAGTTCAGATAAAAGAAGTCAGATAAAGTCAGGCGATCATTACAGGTCTCACTTCATCTTTTTGTGTTTACAGTGCCACCACTTTACAATACTGAGAAACATTTAATGACTAAAGAAAGATCAGTTATATGGATCTGAAAGTCAATACTGCATTTATTTATGATGTAATTTCAGAATGAAACTGATTTTTGCCCACCAAGTTCACATCTTACACAACTACACATTGTGAATGACACAGACGTGAGATTTCTCCAAATCATTTGGAGAGTATTATGACGATTTCAATTAATTTGTGTAACTATTAACATAAAAAGAGCCAATCACTTTCCATGATCCTTCATATTCTGAAGTAAGATGTTAGTTTCCCACTAAATATATTAACTGTTGTTTTTTAAATAAAGGTTTCAAGAGTTTCCATTACGTGTTATCAATTGTATAATGGCATAAAGCATATTTGGTGTGCTCTCCAAGCTCAGAATATAAGTCTGATCCCAGTGTACTTCCCTTTAACTGTCTAGGATAAATGTACTAGCAGAGAGTGAGGTGATGGGGTAGAGGAGGGATGCTGCAAAAAACTGTCACAGGACAGAGGTGAGGGAAGGTTATATATACAGACATCTTGCTGATTGGTCATGCTTGTCCCAAACTAATCCTGAATGAAGTTTATTTAACAAAGTCAAATGTCAAATTCCCTGACTTTTACAGCTCCAAAACGAATAATTGTGACTAATCGTTTGCAGAATAAACGTTTTTGTTTACATCATATACGTGTGTGTAGGGAAGAGCAGGGGCATAAGTCCAATTTTTTAGAAAAACTTCATTTTAAAAGTTAGGCAGAGATATAATTTTGCTGTGGCCATTAACTCCAAAAAGTAAAATCCAAAAAGTGTGGTGTGGTGAAATTTTAGCACATTGTTACAACAAAACAAGATCGATTTTTGTGGTTTTTTTAGTAAATATGCATGACTATGACCTTGTTAATATGTAACTGCAAACATATGTTGTCATTTTTTTTTTGCAAAAAGTAACTTAATCACATTTTCATTTTGAATTTCAGTTTCATCAAATGTTTTAAAAGCAACCCGACAGTACACACTTGAATTCTTGAGAATAGGGATGCTCCGATCGATCGGCCGCCGATTGTAATTGGCCGATAACGGCATTAAATGACGCGATCGGCACTCGCTAAATTTGCCGATCTCATGAGCCGATCTTTCTGTTTACTTTTGTCATCATAGCGTTCCTGATGCGGCTGCAATCAGAGACCATTTTACACAGTGCGAGCATTTTGTAACCCGTTGCTCATGTGTGACGTGCAGATTTGGAGCTCTCTCTCTCTGCCTTTACAGAGATATGCGTATTTTCTATGAGGACGGGTTCCGGTCCTCAGCGCGATGCGTCTTCACATCCCTATCAAACAGCGTATACAACACATATCTATCGCGGACAATTGCATCCTCATGACGAAAGTTTATAACTTGCATTCGTTTTAAAGTTTTGAAGGTTTAAACTCACAGCTGCTCTTGTTTGCGGACAGCATCTCTACTTGAGAATAAATAAATTCAACGGTTTAAACACTATAAATAGAATAATATAATTTTTTTACATAATGCAACAGTATTGGCAGTGGGAAAAAGTAACAAGTGTTTCTTTTGTGTGGACAGGAACTCCTGACATTTAAAGCTGATTTACTTTTATTCTGAAAAACTCTGAATAGTCAAACGTCAGGATGTGTTAGAGCACTAAATAACCTGTAGATTGATCAGTCCTGTAACATATGAAACCAGAAACAAAACACGTTATAAAAAATGACCGCTTTAGGAATTTAATTATCATGCTAAAGATGCTGTCATAGTTTGGAATGCAAATGTTGTGAGCGCTCAGAGAAAATCGCTTTAAATACTTTAGCCCCAGTTCTCCCCTACTGTGTGTAATAATAATTATGTATATATAAATTCACACACATGCATGCATCATTTTTATTTAAAAAAATATGTATATATTAAGTATTTAAAATTATATATACTATAAATTATATATACATATAAAAATTTATAAACGTTTATTAAATATATCCTTGCATCTGTGTGTATTTATACATGCATAATTATTATACACAATTATTATACACAACAAGAACTTTAATTCTGCAAACAATTAGTTAGGATTAATTGTTATGAAGCCCTACTGACTTTCCCCTGACTAAAAAGTTGAATTTCCATGACCTATGTCCAGGATGTCATGAGTCTGGATAATGTAGTAGTGTATACCGTGAGTTTATAAAAATGAATAAACAGTGCCAATAAACAGTTTTTTAAACTCTAGTCAGCGGAGGCTTGGACCTGGAAATGGTGTTCCTTACGTTACAAATTAACAAGCAGATTACATTTTGATAAATGAATGTAAAGCAACAGACAAAAATCCTTGATATTCCATGATTTGGACAAAAACAATTAAATGTCTGGAAAATACCTTTTAAAATTCCATGATATTCCAGAAACCCTGTTCTAATCCACTTAACAATATGAATGATCTGATTAAAAATATAATCAAAATAATGTATGACTACAGTATGTTTTTATACATATGTTGTTTTCATAAAAATGCTATTTGATTTAAATAAACACTTCTGTTTATTTATTGTACAGTTATATTGGTGTATATAAGTGTGTAAAACATTTCTCGATTTTTTGAAACCCTTTAAATCTACTTGGCTACAGTGGCTGCTTGGTTAAAATGATGTGCCTGTGATAAAAGCCATTGCAGTGTAAACACTAATTTTGAGTACCACTGAGCCTTACATTGATTTTTAATCCAGTAAATCCACAGAAAACAGAGCAACTTTCCTCCTCTTGATAAAGCTTTTTACCAGGACACCCTACAACTTATAAATAAGAAATCAAACTAGATTGACAATACCCAGCCCTATCAGCAAAGTTTTAAACTACTTGGCATCAAATAAATGTTGTAAGTTTGGGAATATTTTTGAAATGATGATGAATTCTCAACTGTAAAATCATGTATAAAAATTAACATTAAATTCAACTTTTTCCTTTTTTTAAGCAGGGAGGATAATGGAAAAAGCAGAGTAATCTCACCGTTTCTGTCTCTTTCTTGATGGCAGGGTTGTGAGCGCCATCTGCTGCTCGCAGAACATCAATAAAGTCTTTCTTAGACACAGACGAGATGATTTTAGCTTTCTTTCTCACAGAGCCCCCAGCGTCCTTTACCTTTTCATCCATATTCTTCTGATGTTTCTTCACTGCGTTAAACAACTGCACAACACCTCTAAAAAGATTCACACAACAGAAGAATTATTTCATTTTTATTAATATTTTACTTTAAAAAAAATGTAAAGGTGTTTATTAGGTTTTCAGTGGTATCCGGTTGATATTGGTGTTGTGTTAAGCCTTGCTCATCTACTTTAATTATTAGACACCCAGTTCTTTGTCATCTTAAAGGGATAGTTCACCCAAATACTCACCCTCATGTTGTTACAAACCTGTACACATTTCTTTGTTCTGATGAACATGAAGGAAGGAAGATATTTTGAGGAATGTTTGTAACTAAACCGATCATGAGCCCCATTCACTTCCATAGTAGATAAAAAGAATAAACTGTTTGTTTACAAAATATCTTCCTTCCTGTTTATCAGAAGAAATCGATACAGGTTTGTAACAACTTGAGAGTAAATTATGACAGTATTTTCATTTTTGGGTGAACTATACCTAAACAGGGATTTTATTCATCTATAGGCAGCAGCTCACAAATGCCAAAGGGCCTAAACGTTTTATTGTACCTGGTAGCAATTCTTTGTAAAGCCCTCTCTTGGTCTCTGTCTCGAACCACGTCAGGTTTTTCGCGGCACATGTTCTCCCACGCTCGTTTCTTATCGATCTGTCAATCATATCATGAAAAGAGCAAAGTGTATGATGAGACACACATCAATGCCTCTTCTGAGTAAAGTACTGTACGATGAACACTGCTCTACCTTCTTCTTCTTTTCAAGAAGCTCTTTCTTCTCCTTCTCCTTGATCTTGTCCAGCTCTTTGTTTTTCAGGAGAATGCTGGGTTTGCTTTCTGGTGTTTTCTTGTCCAGGATTTTGGCCATAGCCTCAGCCCAGCCAGCGTTTGGATTATCCTCTTCATCATCATCATCATCATTCTCCTCCTCTCCATCACTCTTCTCCACATCTGATGCCTCCTGATTGCTTAAGGCTTCTTCTTCATCCTCCTCTTCTATACTGACACTATCATCAGAAACATCCTCTGCACATTCACATCAGAAAAAATATTATTAATGTCAACATGATTTTTTTTTATAAAGAAATTAGACGAAGCTGTCGCTTTCTAAACGCTTTTCTAAATTTGCTTTTTTGAGCCCATGATTTATTATGTGTTGTTGTTATTATTATTATAAGTAACAGTTAATAGAATTAAAGCCGTGTGCTTTAACAACTATGTGCTGTTTACAGTACAGTCGGAATACAGAGAGTTTTTTATATATATTATATATATTTTTATATTATCTGCCAAATGGCTTATGAGAAGAGAAACATATTACAATAACACGATGGGAAACAGGTTAACTTTGAAAGCTATTACCATTTGTTATTCTCAGCAGAACATTATGTTAAATGCGAATGCCAATCTGTACCTAATAACAATACACATACACTGATAATACAAAGGATATAACATACCGTTAGTACATTGACATCATGTGAATTTGCTCAGTATAACTGATCGCATTATTATAAAATGGAGAGTCAGTTTAATGTTTAAAGATCAATTAAGAAGATTATAATGTATTTCTTGTAATTGTAAAATAAAACAGAGACTTTTCTCACCATTTTCATTTACAACAACGACATGTGGTTTCTCCACGCGCGTCGCCATGTTCGCTGATATTTACGTGTAACCTTAAAACTGTCCGTGTGACAGAAGGAGCGCACTGTCTGTAAAAGAAAGGTTCCGCTTTATTTTTCAAACTTGTTCGACTTCATGCGACGCCGCAAGAACCGAAAGCCGGATGACGTCAAAGTTCCGCGAGAGCGATATAAAAGCAAACTCCTCCGTATGATTTCGCGGTACTTTGCGTAATCCGGCTGTCGATTCTTGCGGCGCCGCATGAAGTCGAACAAGCCTAACATCTTTAGCACATCGAACCACGTGATTTGGGTTTCTGTTCGCCTGCCCTGAATAACATTCAAAACCAAATTTCCATAGTGCTTTCACACTTTTGCATTGTTGCAAAGCAGCTTCACAGAAAATACATTTAGCACAAACAGCAGAGACACAGATAAAGTAAAAAAAAAATTAACTCAACATAAAGACCCACTGAGATCTGACTTTCCTTTAAAAACAAATAAAATTCATAACATAACTATTCAATACGACTTCTGTGCTGGCTTTAGCAGGTGATTCAGCTGTAAATTATGGATATATATATATTTAAAATGGGGGTTTAAGTCTCATAGCCAGCAGATTGCGACTTTGGTGCCCTTTAGCAAAGCACCTTAACCACAGTTATTTCCTGTGCGCTGAAGGGATGTTAATTGTGCTTACAACTGGTAGACACTGAGGTTGTATATATCTTTTATGATATTTTGAAATATGCTTGTTGTTATTCCCTTCTTGAATGTGTACATTTTTGTTATATAAAAAATAAAAAAAATGTGCCTTTCTTTATTGTTTGTTCTAAATGACACCCTGACAAAAATCTGTTGGTCTTGGTGAAGTACAGCATAGCATCTCACTAAGCTAATAAACTTGTACTACTTCTAAAGGCAATGTGTCTTGTTGTTGTTAGATTTATATGATAAAGATGGGCTGGATGGGAGGGGTGGCGAAATAAGAGAGATTGTTGCAGGTGCACACATGGCAAGAGAGGTGCTGTCTCAGCCCTGCAGGTGTATTGAAGGAGAGATAACACCTGCAGAGCTCTTCTTCACATTCAAGAGGAACAACGTTACCTGTGTTTGTCGAGGTCACCATGGTGTCATCACAGCAGAGTAAGACAAAACCTGGTTAACATTCATAGACAATTTCATTAAACTAAAACATTTTTGTTATAGTATGTGTATATGTTTGTTTACCATTTAAAAAAAGTATAAACCAGTTTATTTTATTCAGAACAACTTAGGACGCACTAGGATACTCTTGTTGACACATCCATGTTTATGAAAGATCATATAATATCTAAAATAAAAATAATCAACCTGAAGGAAATGAAACATATTCCTCATTTTACTACTGCCTGCATGTGTACACATTATGAACACCACCATAATGCCGCATAGCACCTGGATAGACTGGCTGGACATGTTTTCGAACTGTTCACAGCCATCTGAAAATATAAAACAGAATTATATTTCGCTACTCATTTGTTCCTTAGATAATACCGTATCTATTGCAAGGACAGTCTCGCTGGGATAATCTCAGTACAATGGACATCTCTTCCTGAAGGATCAGAACCTACAGCCCAGGGGCCTCATTTAGATAAAGTTTCAACGTTCGTATTCAAAAGGAACATTTACAAGACTAATTTAAAGGAAAACACCAACGTTTTTTCTATATTTTACTATGTTCTTATCTCAACTTAGAGCAATTAACCCTGCTAAAAAACCATCACAGAAATTCTATTGGTTTTATTGGGAATTTTATTGGTTCTAATGGAATATGGCCCAAAACACACTACAGTGTAGTGGTTTTAATGGTAAAAGCTAATGGTTCCTATCAGGGGCGTAGGCAGAAATTGAATTTTGGGTGGGCCGGGGCAAAAGTGAGTGGGCCAATAGTTTATCCTAGAATAAAATGACTTAAATAATAATTAAACCTTAGAGTAGAAAAAAAGAATAGACAATCTGAAAAAACACTGACATCTTTACTTTGCAATTTTCGGCAAAGGCAATAATAAAACACTGTCTAAAAATTTTCAACCAACACAGAGCTCAATAAAAGCTGGACAAACCAGGCCAGGCAGTCTTATTCAGGCTAGTCAGTAGTGCAAAAACCGTTCACCTGAAATAAAGTAGGCTAAAACTAACAGGAAATTTAAATAATGAAAACTCAGCAGAGCACGTCTGAAATAAATAACAACACACTGCCTAATTTATATTAAATCAACCATATACAGTGCAATCACCCTGGTGGAAATTAAGCTTTTGTGCCAAAAAATAGCAACTCGTTTAAATTAAACAATGTAAGTTAACCTATAAGGCATACATCTATACACAACACACCACTTGGTTAAATCACTTCACGAGCAAAAATTAAGGAGTTAAACAACAGGCCTACCTTTGTTGTTTTCATTCTACAAAACAAGACGCAAGCCCCTGGGTTTATTGTTGAAAACAGAAATGATCTAATTATAGTCCAAAGAGTCACAGAGTTATTTTTCAAAAAACAAAAGGCACAGGTTTTTGAGGCGGGTAGTACTCATGGATTCAAATTGGGTTGTACGTGGTTCATCAATTGCCGTTAGATCGGCGGGTCAACCTGTGTCAGGCTGACCGGGAGACCGCACTGGAACGGAACTGCCTCCAGGGAGAGAGCGGCAACCGGCGCCACCAGCGCCTGACTAGCCGCCTTGTGGGTTGATGAGTCTGAAGAACTGAGCTGGTAGGACTCGGCAGATGGAGGCAGTGGCGTATCGTCTTCCTCAACTCTTGCTTTTTTAAATAACACATTAAAGAAACTTTAGCCATTATTGTGGCAAAGCTAAAAAAGCAGTTAGCAAAGTTAGCTAGCTGGCTGCCTGCCAGAGCCCGCCGCTCCACCCACAGAGCCTACCGGTCAGAACCCCTAGCAACCAAGCAACCAATTACGTTCCGGAGGCTTCCTACAACTTGCTTTAACAATTCAATTTTATTTAGAAAGCAAATTAAACACACGCCAGTCAACAATAAATCAGGTTTATATTAATATATTTTCTTAAATACATTTGAATAATAAAAATAAAATGTATTTTGATTAAACTTGCCTGGGCGGGCCAGGGAGTTATGTGGGCGGGCCAGTGCCGCCCTGGCCCATTACTGGCTACGCCCCTGGTTCCTATTGGTATTTTAATGGAAACCATTAGAATTTTCTGTAATGGTTTTATTGTTTTTTTTTTCAGCAGGGAAAACATACCTATCTTTTTTCAATGCGTGCACTTCATCTTTGTACAGCACGTTGTGAATGTGTTAGCATTTAGCCTAGCCCCATTCATTCCTTAGGTACACACCAGAAGATTTTTTTACATCTTATAAGATTTTCAAAATGTGATAGACCACAAACATGAGAATAAAAAATCCTTGATTTAACCGTTTTGCTCCTACAGATTTTTAACCAGAGTCTCAACTGTAAAAACAGGAAATCCCACAAAATCTCGCGAGACTTCAGAATAAGCATGGCGGACGACATGCGGGAAGACATTTCAATGATAGTGCTTGTAATAATTTTTACAAGACACATTTGTGCTGTTGCCACAAATCAACAAGCTGATCCTCCATCTCTGCTGTCCACATCAACTTCACTTTGGCCGTTTCTCTGTAGCCTGCGGAGGTCGCATAAGCAGGCTGCATATGTCATGAAACCTGGTTTATTAAAGTTAACTGCGCATTACAGTTGCAAGTCATAAGTATATTACAACAATATACGATACTAGGAATAATAGTCAATGTTAATATTCTGAAATAAGACAGGCTTGATGACGTATATGCAGCCTGGAAATGTGACCTACGGATTGAGAAGCGGCCTTTGCGCTGCGCCATGACTGCTTCCGTCTTTCATCATCTCGCTTTCTGATTGGATATGGTTTCGTTTTACATGATAATCTCAATAGCGTGCTCACATTTGTCCTCGGGATTTCCCCCACACATCAGGATTTCTGATCGTAAATATTCAACATGTTGAATATTTACGATTCGCGATCGGCGCGGCTCCGACGTTCTTCCGAGCAGGTTCGGACACTCTTAACACACCTCACACCAAGGGAAAATCTGATAAGATAATTTGGAAAACCATCGCGATACTTGGGACATAGCTAGTATTGTCAGAAGGGGGGATATCGGCCCAATATCAGCCCGATTATCTTGGTGTGTACCCAGCCTTAGGATCCAAACAGGGATGAATTTAGAACCCACCAAACACTTCCATGTTTTCCATATTTAAAGACTGTTACATGAGTAGTTACCCGAGTAAGTATGATGGCATAAAATAAAACATGGCTTTTTTAAGCAGATAAAAAATAAGAACTATATTGGTTGGCGGAAGAGCACTTAGTTTGCAGTAATATTGAAGGAAGTTTGAGCGAGAGGGGGAGTAGTGATGATGTTACTGCACGCTGAGGTCGAAGTGCTGCAAACTAAGTGCTCTTCCGCCAAAATAAGATGTAAAATAAATCTTTGGTGCTCCCAGAGTACGTTTGTATTTGTTTTTTGGTGTCTCCGTTAAAATGCAAATGAGCTGATGAATTGCAAACACTGATGATGGTGGTTTGTTGAAATTGAAACTCCTCTTTACGGGAGTGATGCTAGAACATTTACGGGACGCGATTGTGTTCACACAGAAGCCTCTCTGCTGATTTTACGGAAATTTTCTGGGACCAAAGTGCTGTTTAAAGGAACTGTATGTAGGATTGTGGCCAAAACTGGTATTGCAATAACAAAACTTGTGGCTAAAACTGGTACTGCAGTCACACAACTGGTGGCCAATACACAAAATGACAACATAAACATCAGTTGAGGGCTGCAACTCCACTGTTGTCAGTGATATAAATATTTGAAATGAAACTGATTTCTTAATGTCTAGGGACATATCAGGGCCATTTTATGATTAATTTATATACGTTTCTTACATACAGTTCCATTAAAGTGATGCAGGTTAAAAACAACATGAGAGCAAATCATTTTGAGGGGATTTTGATTCATTGACCAATAACCTGTGCTTTCCAGCATGATCATTTCTTATTGAATTTAAAATTGATTTTACTGTTGTCTGTTCAGACACCCTTTGATAAATGATTATTTCCTTTAACCAGAGACCAAGAGCCCAGTGATGGAGTCTGCAGTTAGCTTTGTGCTCGGAGCGGTGGCTGGAGGTACGCTGGGAGCCACAGAAGCACCATTGAATCAAGTCATGACTGAAATCATTTCAGGAGCCCTAATGAAACCCATCACAGATGGTGTTAAGACGGTCGGGACTCTTGGACTGGGAACTCTTCTGGGAGCCACTGCACTGACCACATCAATGACATCGGTTGTAATTGGGGTCATCGCAGCTGCTTCAGTGGGATTGTTGCTGTTAAGAGTAATGAAGAATGAAGGATGGGCAGTAGCTGGGCTGGTCGCCGCCCTGGTTACAACATTATGCGGTTCAGGGATGGGGGCTGTCATTGAACAACTTGTGAGCTATGGATTGGTCAACTTGCTCTGGGCACTGGGAATTTTTACAGTGTTTAAACTATCAATGCATGCTGTTGTGCAGTTTACATGGAGGGAATGGGATTGCTGTGAAATTTTGGATACAAATAATGATGCTTGTGAGACAGAACCGATGAGACCGGATCCTTTGAAGATCAAGCAAAGACAGCAAGATGCAATGGCAGTTGAACAGAGGATTATCATCCTTGAGATAAATAAAAGTCAAGGAAGTCAAGAGCACAGAGTCGACTGGGAGGCCCAACAAAGAGAAAGAGAACAAACAGAGAGACAACAAAGGAAGATTGTTGAGGTGGAAACGAAACAGAGGAGTTCTCGAAAAAACCTTCGTAAAGTCATAGCCAAATACATGGAGTTTTTGGCATTGTCTGGTATTCCGATGACCGTGACCGCCTCTGTGACAGCTGGCTTTGGCTTTTATGGGTTTGGAGAGTACACATTTGTTTTTGTTATCCTGTTAGTCTTGGTGTTGGTTATGTCCTTTGGTCTAATGAGGTCACGGCATTTAAACTTTTGGATGTTTACAGGCTGCATGGCAATGTTTGCCACGTTTGCCATTGCCATGTTGACTGTTCGGGCCAGGCAGGAGGTGGCAGACATGTCCATAAAAATGCTTAGGGCAGGACAAGCGATTAGCAAGGAAAACATCAATATCCGTATGACACACACGTCCTCCGTAGAGGCCATTTTTGCTGGGTTCTTTGTGACAAAAGTGTGTCAGGTTGGTTTGGGGGCCACAGTGGGTGGTAAATTGGCCCGAGGGAAAGAGAGAATAGCAATTGTGGGGGCGTCTTTAACAGCGGTGGTTATTTTGTCGATAGTCGAAGCATCGTCGCTGATGCTGGGAGCTGGTGGTACAGCTGGGGCGTTGTTGGGGGTGGTTGCAGCAGCAGGTGTGTCTACTGGGGCCGCTTCAGTTGTAGCAGGAAAATCATCCTCATGGGGAGGAACATTGGTAACTATAGCTGGGATGATTTTAGGATTATTGACCACTGGAACGTGGGACTTTGTGAACATTGGACTTCACATATCTGTGGCATATATTTTTGCCATGACAGATTTTAATTGATTTAATGTGACTTATGTCATTTCAAGCATGATGTGCAGTGCATAATATTTAAATAAGCAAAAATGAATTTAAAAGAATATAGAATATTTTTTATTACATTTATATTATTACTACACTATTATCATATTATACAAAAACTAAATATTATTATTATATTATTTGATATTTTTACCTCCAAAGACCAAGAGTAGGGGGGGGGGGGGGTTTGGGAGTGAAAATGCCGGTCATTTTCTCTGTGCTAAAACGAATTCTTGGCAATAATGTATAAACCTAGCTTATATATAGTATACAGTATAAAGCCACAAAGTTATTTGAAGCACATATATACAAGCTTTGCATACAGTATCAAAGTGGTTTTAGCCCATTGTTCTTGGCAGATTTGCTCTTAATTGTTCAGGTTGCTTGAGGACTGCAATTTTAAATACTGCCCCAGATTCAGAGATCCGTCAGATTGTGGGACTTTTTATCATTTTGTTCTACTCCAACGTTTCTTTGGCCTTGGTGCAAAGAAGTAATCAACCTTATCTCACATGAATCTGTATATATTTCAAGAAGTGGCTAATTTGTATTAAAGTTCAACAGAGTCCACCAGAGTCCTTGCCATGGACCAAATACATGAAAAAAGTCCTCCAAGATCTAACTTGTTTAAATGTTTCTGTAAATTTCATTCTCAGTACAAGAAGTTCAAATGAACAAAATCTGGGCCCCAAAGGCCTTATAGAGCAATACAGAGTGTATCATGGTAAATTGCAGCAACACCTTTTGTGGGATTGTAAACTCATTAAATCTAACGTTTTCCAGGAGTATAAACCGGCTTAGTTATTGGTAATGTTTAAGGATGACTTCTGAGTTTTGTAAAACCTGTGGTCAGGCTGGTCTGGTTGCTCAAACAAGGTGTACACATTTTAATAGCTAGAACAGACAACATTCCCTACTTAAAAATCCAGCTAAGACCAGCATAAGCTGGCGAGCTGGTTTAAGCTGGTCTCCCAGCTTGGTTTTAGCTGGTATTGCTGGTGTAGCAAGCTGGTCTAGCTGTGTTTTGGTCACTTTTTAAGCTGGTCTAGCTGGACTAAGCTGGTCGGGCTGGAAGACCAGCTGACCCACCAGCTTAACCAGCTTTGCCAGGCTGGGAGGACCAGCTTAGACCAGATACTGCCACCTTAAAGGGGTCATATTATGTGATTTTTCGAAACTAAATCTTTGGTGTCCCCCGAGTGCGTAATTGAAGTACTAGCTCAAAATACCCCACAGATAATTTGCCGTTTTTGGGTGTTTCCTTTAAAATGCAAATTAGCTGATGAAGTGCAAACACTGATCACAATGCTGGTGGTTTGTTGCAATTGAAACTCAATTGTGCTGTCAATTATTTTTTCTCTCTCTTTGTCGGGTTGTAGTAGGCCAAGTGGTAAGGAAGGAGCAAGGAAGGCACAAAACGATGGTTTGCTGTTTAGAAAATTGTCCCAAGGTGATTTATTGGTGAGTTTTAAATCAAAACAATAAAGGAAAAAAAAATAAAGAAAATTGCTTCAAGCAGCAAAACACTAGTGTTGGTCAAACACTTTCACTCAAGGAGCATAACTCTCTCCACATACGTCTCACAGCAGACCTCTCTGTTCACACCCCAAGCCAAAACTGACCGTCCAGGTGCAAACACTCCCAGACTAATTAAACTTTCCCGCCAGCACTGTGGAACAGCCCACACTAGCAGGGACCAAACAATCTTTATCTGAGTATTAAAATACATGGCATTACCTGAACTAATGCACCATATCCTTTCATCTCAAAAATGACTTAATCAGCATCTCATAAACTTGGACAATACTCAAAATATACATTGACACAACAGGGTCATACACAGAATTATCAACCCCCATCACTAAAATGGTACATTCCATGTCAATGGTAAAGCAGTATTGCAGTATTGAATAAAAGCATCTCATTAGTTAGTAAAGACATTGTTTTTATGCCCACACACTTTCAACATGAACAGTTCAATCACACTGTGATCTCATAAAAGTGTATACATGAGAATGAACTGATGAATGTAGCATAGATTACACATGATATTAAAATCCAAGTGATGTTAAATGATGACAAGTGGTTTAACATTGAAAAACAAGAGACAACGCAATGTAAATAAAAGGACATGGTAGATTGCACTCTGGTGATGATGTCATCATAAGGATGCTTCATCACACACCCCCCTCCTCAAGACGCCCACTACCCCTAGTGGCGTGACAAGAAGTCAGCAATTACGTTTAAAGTCCCAGGTCTATAAACAACTTTAAACTTGAACGGTTGTAAAGACAAATACCAACGTGTGATCCTTGCGTTACTGTCTCTCATTTTATTTAGCCATTGTAAGGCCCTGTGATCAGTTTCAAGCAAAAAGTCTTTGCCGATCAAATAGTACTTTAACGTGTCTAAAGCCCATTTAATGGCTAAAGCCTCTTTCTCAATTGTTGAGTACTTAGTTTCTCGTGGGAATAACTTTCTGCTAATGTACAGAACAGGATGACGATCAACCCCTTCGCCCTGTAACAAAACAGCTCCCAGTCCAAGTTCAGAAGCATCAGTCTGTACAACGAAAGGAAGGTCAAAGTTTGGGCTTTGTAAAACAGGATCTTTACATAAGCAATTCTTTAGATCATGAAAAGCATGCTCACACTGTGATGTCCACTTAACTTTGATGGGGCTGCTCTTCCTTGTCAGATCAGTCAGCACTGAGGCTCTGCTAGCAAAGTTAGGAATGAATCTTCTATACCAGCCTGCTAGACCAAGAAAAGAACGAACTCTCCTCTTTGTTGTTGGGGGTGCAGCAGACAAGATAGCATGAATTTTATCCACCTGTGGTCTGATGGAACCACCTCCTACTACATAGCCCAGGTAAGAAACTTCTGGCTTAGCAATGTGGCACTTCTTAGCATTTACTACTAATCCAGCTGACTGTATCCTTCTGAATACCTCTGCCAGATGCTCCACATGCTCTGTCCATGTAGCACTGAAGATGACTATATCATCGATATAAGCTGCTGCAAAACTGTCCAATCCTCTTAGCACCTGATCCATCAAGCGCTGAAAAGTTGCCGCCGCCCCATGAAGGCCAAAGGGCATGTATTTAAAATGGTATAAACCAGAAGGCACTCTAAAGGCAGTAAGTTCTTTAGCTGAATCCACCATAGGAATTTGCCAATAGCCTTTACATAAGTCAAGTGTTGTCAAATACTTTGCCTTACCCAGTCTTTCGATGAGCTCATCAGCTCTCGGCATTGGATAAGGATCAAAGGATGAAACTGCATTCAGTTTGGAAAAGTCAACACAAAATCTTAGTGAGCCGTCCTTTTTAGGTACCAACACCACCGGGCTGCACCATTCACTTTTTGAAGGCTCAATTATATCCAACTCAAGCATTGTTTTTACCTCCTCTTTCAAGACTGGTATCAGGCGAGCAGGAACTCTACAATGTGTTTGTCTGATTGGCTCGTGAGCAAGAAGATGAATATTGTGCTGAATTAAATCAGTTTTTCCAGGTCTGTCACTAAACATACCTTCAGGAATTAAGTTGTAGAATTCTGTACGTTGTTCCCAAGTTAGATGGTCTACAGATGGTAATGTAAGTGAATTTTGACTCACAGGAAAATACTGTTCATTCACTTCTTCCTCTTCTTCCACTTTCCTTGCCCACAACTGCTCAGACCATTCTTGTTTTCGGTCATACCAGGGTCTTAGAAGATTAATGTGGAATATTTGAAGTTTCTTCCGACGATCAGGCAATACAATCTCGTAGTTGGTAGAACTCAATTTACGTGTGACTTCATATGGTCCTTGCCATTTGGCTAACAAGCTGCAATCTGAAGAAGGGAGAAGTAACAAAACTTTCTGACCAGGAATTAAGGATCTCTTCCTGCTTGACTGGTCATACCATTGCTTCTGGTGCTGTTGTGCTTTAGTCATGTTAGTTTCCACCATTTCTGCCAAAGTCTCCATCTTCTCTCTCATTTTGATGACATATGACAGGATGTTTGTCTGTTCAGATGAATTATCTGCTTCCCAGGCTTCCTTCAGAACATCGAGAGGTCCACGTACCTGTCGCCCATACAGCAACTCAAAAGGTGAGAAACCTGTAGATGCCTGTGGAACTTCACGATAGGCAAACATTAAATAAGGTAGCCAGTGGTCCCAATCTGCACCTGTTTCAGACACATACTTGCGTAACATGGATTTCAATGTCTGGTTAAACCTTTCTACCATACCATCGGTCTGAGGATGATAAGGCGAGGTCTGAAGAGGAAGTATATGCAGCATTGAATAGATTTGTTTCATCTGTCTAGACGTAAAGTTAGTTCCTTGATCAGTAATTATCTCTTTCGGTAAGCCTACCCGAGAGAAAAGTTGAATCAGGGCATTCACTACCTGTCTAGTCTTCATATTCCTTAAAGGAAATGCTTCTGGATATCTAGTAGCATAGTCTGAAACAACAAGAATGTACCGGTTTCCTGACTTGCTCTTCTGTAAAGGACCAATAATGTCCATAGCAATGCGGGAGAAGGGAACATCAATTATTGGGAGGTTTACTAAAGGGACTCGATCACCTTTCTTAGCTGGCCTCACCATCTGACAGTCTGGGCAAGATTTACAAAAATCTAGCACATCCATATACAACCTTGGCCAGTAAAATCTAGCAGCAATCCTACAGTAAGTTTTATGTTGGGCCAAATGTCCAGCCCATGGAACCGAGTGACCCAACTGTAAGACTTTTAATCTCATGGATTCAGGCACTACTAATCTTTCTCCTTCAGCACCCTGTAGGTAGAGTCTGTCTTCTCTAATCACAAAGTGATCTTTTAATGACATAGCAACTTCATGACTTGCCTTATCAAATAAAGGTTTAAGTGACTCATCCTGCCTTTGAAGTTCAACAATATCGTGGGGAATATACTCAATGTCATCAGTGTGAGGAATAGGTAAGTTTTCCTTCACTTTTGTTCCCTCAACTTTCTGTTGACGTCTCTCACGTCTAGACTTCCTGACTTTTGGGTTTTGATCAAAAGGTAAGTCTTGCAAGAATTGTTTATTAATTTCCACCTGTTTAGCCTGAGCTCTTGTTAACACATTTACCTCGGCTGTCTGTTTGTCACCCTGCAGTAAATCAACAAGCACAGGAACATCCCTGCCTAGGATAACTGGGTAAGGAGACTGCTCTACAATACCGACTGACAAATGGTAAGCCTGCTCAGCTATCTCAATAACCACATCAGTTCTGGGATATTCTCTCTCATCCCCATGGATACAGCGAACTTTTAGACTACCCAGTGGAACTGTGTTTAAACCATCCAAGCATTCATTTCTCACCAGAGTTTGACTAGAACCAGAATCCAAAAGTGCTTTAAAAACCCTGTCTCCTATCTTTATATCAATGATAGTATCAGTATTTAGGTCTAGTTCATGAAGCTCCCTCATTGGTCTTGGTACATAACAAAGACGAGTGTTAGTGACTTTCTGTAAAGAACAATCTGCTCTTTTATGCCCTGGCTGGCCACATCCATGACACACAATAACAGATTTAAACTTCTGTTGGTCTTTCACACTCTGCTGTTTCTTAATGTGCGTATTAAAGTTACCAGAAGAAACATGAGTATCTGAAACTAAATTACTCAGACCATCGCCAAAATCATCAACAGACTTACCGGTTGGTGAACTTTTGTAGGACCGCCATCGCCTTGGCTGATGTACTGATCTTCTGGCGGCCATGAAAGTTTCTGCCATCTCTGCTGCATGCTTTGAAGATGTAGGGTTGTTTTGTTTCACCCATGTCCTAGTATCTGGATTCAAAAGCTTGAGGAATTGCTCTAGAATGATCTGGTCTCCAATTTCCTCTTTCGTGCGATTGCTTGGGTTCATCCATTTCTCATACAAATCCTTCAATCTAGCCTGTAGCTCTCTAGGCGTTTCATCTTCATGCATAGCATAAGCTCTAAAACGTTGCCTATAAGTTTCAGTGCAGATTTCAAATTTGTCCAATATAGCACGTTTAACACAATCATACTCAAGGGAATTGTCTGCATCCATAGCTACATAAGCAGCTCTAGCTTTTCCTGTCAAAAGGGGTAAGAGGTGTAACACCCAGTCTTGCCTTGGCCATCTACATGCATATGCAATACGTTCAAAAGTTGTTAAGTAATGTTCTATGTCTTCATCATTAGACCATGGTACCATCTTAGGCACAGAAAATCGCGGCAGGGAGGTACCCTGCACTCCCAACAAAGAGTCTTGAGATGCCGTCAACGGAGGCATATTAGTAATAGGCTGTGTGTTAAAATCACTTGCTGGAGGTAAACTCACCGAGCCACTTGCTGTTGCAGCAGCCGGGACTGTTGCTCCTTCCATTAGCAGTCGTTGTTGTCTGTCTTGGTGCATCTCAGATTGCAAAAGTGAAAACTGATGTTGCAACATACGCCATTTATGTTCTTGACGTTGTGCCTCTCTCTCCAATCGCTCTTCTCTTTGCTCTTGCCTTTGAAGAAATGAATGCAACATTGACTTAAGTGCATCTGGAGCCTCTTCCAGTAACTCCTCATTTTCACCCGCATCGGCTCCGCGAGCCTGATCACTCACTGTTGAATCAACATTGGGTCTAACAATCTTTGAAGCTTCTTTAGGAAGCTCTTGTTTCTTAGGCGGCATGTTCCATGAAACAGCACCTCAATGCCATATATACACTCCTCCAGAAAATACGTCTGCTTATGACATACAGTAAAGTCTCTGGTTAAAGTGATCTTCCATTAGCTTGAAAGCAGTGTTGTTAACATACGTATTGGCCTCCTAATGGCCTGGAAGCACCGCTGCCACCATATGTCGGGTTGTAGTAGGCCAAGTGGTAAGGAAGGAGCAAGGAAGGCACAAAACGATGGTTTGCTGTTTAGAAAATTGTCCCAAGGTGATTTATTGGTGAGTTTTAAATCAAAACAATAAAGGAAAAAAAAATAAAGAAAATTGCTTCAAGCAGCAAAACACTAGTGTTGGTCAAACACTTTCACTCAAGGAGCATAACTCTCTCCACATACGTCTCACAGCAGACCTCTCTGTTCACACCCCAAGCCAAAACTGACCATCCAGGTGCAAACACTCCCAGACTAATTAAACTTTCCCGCCAGCACTGTGGAACAGCCCACACTAGCAGGGACCAAACAATCTTTATCTGAGTATTAAAATACATGGCATTACCTGAACTAATGCACCATATCCTTTCATCTCAAAAATGACTTAATCAGCATCTCATAAACTTGGACAATACTCAAAATATACATTGACACAACAGGGTCATACACAGAATTATCAACCCCCATCACTAAAATGGTACATTCCATGTCAATGGTAAAGCAGTATTGCAGTATTGAATAAAAGCATCTCATTAGTTAGTAAAGACATTGTTTTTATGCCCACACACTTTCAACATGAACAGTTCAATCACACTGTGATCTCATAAAAGTGTATACATGAGAATGAACTGATGAATGTAGCATAGATTACACATGATATTAAAATCCAAGTGATGTTAAATGATGACAAGTGGTTTAACATTGAAAAACAAGAGACAACGCAATGTAAATAAAAGGACATGGTAGATTGCACTCTGGTGATGATGTCATCATAAGGATGCTTCATCACACTCTTTCTCTCTGTACTAAATTGCTGTGCTGTGGTTGGATATTGCAGATAAAGGGGGCGGTATTATTGTAATTGGCCTCGCTACCTACCTCACAAAACAGGTGCAATATGAACGACCTAATTAGGCCTTAATAAGCACTGGGGACCCAATTATAGCACTTAAACATGGAAAAAGTCTGATTTTCACGCTATGACCCATTTAAACCAACTAAAACCAGCTACCAGCTCATGCTGGTCTTTGCTGGATTTTTCAGTAGGGTATTAATCAAAGAATTTGCTATGTTATATATCTACTGTACACTGGTTAACTTGACATAATAGACAGTATAGAGAAACAAAGAAAAAGATTCACCCCCTCCCCCATGGAGTGAACAATCACATTATCATAAAAAAAATCACAATCGGCAACACTAGATGGCAGTATACACCATAATAACTAACTGATTATGTCTTCTTGACTCCTCTTCAGGTTAATTGGTAGTATTTTGTTGCAAGTTTTAATTCAACCAAAATATAAATAAACCATCCAGTCTAAACTTAAATTAGAAAATAATGAAAATACAAGAAATTCTGTTTAAATTAGGTTTTACATAAGCAATAGTATTACTTTCCAGAAGATTACATAAAATTTGATGCCACCTATAGTAATTTTTTTATTTAACTAAAGCCTTAATTTTATGGATCATGGTGAAGGAATTTTTCCAGGTGACTCTACACAGATATTGATGTGAAAATGTAAATGATGTTGAAGTCATTGTTGGAGTTATTTTGAAAGTACTGAACTGAGTAAAGCATAACTTTGTAAAGAATTGAATATGTCAATCAATATTAAAATAAAAAATACCAGTACTTTTCAATTCTGTTCCTGAAGAACAAAGTCCAACCCTGCATTCACACACCTGACGATTATTGTCATGTATTCATGATGACCACGATTGGCTGATAACTCTTTAGGAACCCTTACAGGACGTTGACCCTTCAGGAGCAGAACTGAATGACCCTTAAGGATATTAAATGATGGACTTCATTAATTTAGCTGTCTGTGCCCACATACGTCTTTCTTTTTTTCTTCTCTGCTAGCTGGGATCAACTATGGATGAATATTCATCTATATTTCTTTTGTATTAGAAAATTTATCTTTCCCAGTCAGTTCAGGACACAATGAATAGTGAAATTCTGATATATCAGCATAAAACACATATTCAACTTGGATAAATGTTTATTAATTAATAAATACTCATTCAATGCATTTGTCTCCATTCATGCCATATTCCTCCAGTTCTCATTTTCTTTCAAATGCCCCACAGCGCATGTGTACGTGTGAGTCGAGCGGAGACTGACCAGCGGGGGAGCAGGCAGTGATCGTCTGAGCATGCTCACAATCATCATACAACAGCATCACTGTTCACATAGCAACAATGCTTGATTGTGTGAATGTAGTGTGTACACTTCTTCTGTTGTCTAGTTGTATTTTTTATGATTTTAAACAGTACGTAAAATAAAGCTTCATCATGAATACATGAGTGTTTGTATATTGCCATACAAATGCAGGGAATCCTTACTGATGCCCAAACTGTATATAGCCTGAATTTGACTGAAATTTGGACATATGATGCTGGCCCGAGAATTTTGGGGTGTTCGATGTACCCCCCACCAGTAAACGAAAGTTTAATGCATTTTAGGAAGGATTGTTCCGGTGCACCTATGCAGCCATTGTGAAGGTGGGGGCTGATACAACAGAAACCAGAAATTCTCGGGCCAGCATCATATATCCAAATTTCAGTCAAAACCATTCTATTTTATCATAAACAATCTGAAAACAGGGCTTTAAGTGTAAAATACCAAACTTGTCCTTTAAGGAGCGGTATTATCCCCTTTTGACATCTCAAAGGGAGCCAAATTTCAATGACCTATTATTTCACATTCTTGCAGAAAATGGTTTATCAAATCTAAGTTACTGGGTTTATCTTTATCGCACTGGCCACCCAATTCTAATGGAATGGAGATTGGAGGTAAGCTGTGCCGGTGCATCCTCTGTGTAATGTACACAGAGTTTCATTTTCTAAAACCTCTCAGCAAGAAGCCTGTGCCTGTGTCTTTATTTTGGACAGGAAAGTATTTCTGTCTCTTTTGCTCCTTCCAAGTGAAAGGGTCTGGGTGGATCCTGAACCAGAAATGACCCTCTTTGAACATTATGGTGTGGTACAGTAAGCACACTTGGTCAAGGTTTGCTGGGCATAACTCAAGTTTTCCTTCAACTACGCATAAATCTTTTTCCTTTTACCAAAGATTTCCGTGGAGGGCGACCGGAGGGTGAGTTTATTGTATTTTTGGGTGCTCTGCTCACAGCAAATCTGAGTAACTTTGGTCAATTGCAGAAAGTCTTTGTTTATAGTTTTGTTTGTCGCAAGGTGTTTAGTGGCTTTAAACAAATGCGCTAACTCCAACATAGGGATGTCAATAGGTGTGAAAAGGAACAGCCGTGTGTAGCTTGTGCATTTTAAACGGCAGTCATGAGAGAAAGGAAACCTCCCTTTCAGGGGAATCAAACCCCAGACAGGTGTCCACTATACTAACGAGGACTTCATGTTGTATGGGCGTCACGCCGGCCAAACTATCCTTCCAAAAAGTACTATTGGGCTTCTGTGGTTATCAAGTTACAGACACCAGCAGGAGGCATGGTATTAGTGATGGGAGAAACGAAGCTTTTGGAAGCTACGAATTAATTGAACCAATTGCTTCACAAATTGATTCAGTTTTTCGAAGCTTTCGAAACACCATACACGCTGGCGACATCTGCTGGTCAAAATAGTGTAAAAGCAGCAAGATCTGTCCAAAAATTTGACACTTTTTACAAAATAATAGCAAGATTGTTCTAAAAATATGTTTTTAAGAAAAATAAAGTATTTTATTTAGTTAAGACATAATTAAAAGTGTATTTTGTGTTTTTAGTTTTATTTATGGCAAACACATCATTAAAACAAACTCTCTTTTTAATTCTGCACATTTTTGTCATTAAATCTGTCTATAAACAAAAAGTAGACAAATTGGGAGAGTTATTAGTCAGAAGGATGAATGTTTTATGAACTTTTATAATAAAACTGACCCGACACCCGACTTCACCTACACTTGTCATTTGTGATCAACTCCCCCTAGTGGTGAATCGTCGGATTTTCGAAACGTTTCGAAACAGTTATGACGTAATGAAGCCTAGTTTGCTAAATCACGTGACTTTGGCCAGTTTGAAACAAGTTCCGAACAAATGATTCAAAACAAAAGATCTGTAAATGTTTCGAAGCCTCATGAAGCATGCTTTGAAATCGCCCATCACTACATGGTACACTCTCAGAAATTAAGGTACAAAACTGTACCTTTTCTGTCACTGGGGGTGTACCCTTTCAAAAAGTACAGCTTTGCACCTAGGGATTTCATTTTAGTACGTCAGAGGTGCATACTGGGACCAAAGAGAGCTTTTTAGTACCTCAAAAATAATATGAATATCTCAAAGGTGCATATTGGTACTAAATGTTTACATATCTGTACCTTATGGTCCATACAATTACCCTTTTAAAGCGTGCTTCCCCACTGACACCTAGGGTAAATTTTTTGACTTTTTCTAACAATGTAGGTCTTAAAGGTACGGTAATCTACCCAAAATTGTATTGTGTTTTATATTCCTGTAAAGGAATCAAACGGAAACTAAGAGTACAGCCCCAGTGACAGAAAAGTTACAGTTTTGTACCTTTATTTCTGACAGTGTAAGGAATCGACCAAATCCGTGATCAATTCAGTGCAGCTCTGAAACAACAGTTGGTTCTGGACATTCACAAGTCCTGTTGAGCAACACCCGCCTGCCTGCGTTGGTGGTATAGTGGTGAGCATAGCTGCCTTCCAAGCAGTTGACCCGGGTTCGATTCCCGGCCAACGCATAGCTTTTTGCTCGACCTCATTGTGAGAACGAGAGAAACGCAAAACACTTCTTCAGCTGATTGGGTACGTAACGGTGGCTTGTGCAAGTTGTTTTTGAGAAGTTAAACGAAAAAGGAAATCTCTCCCCGTCTGGGAATTGAACCCCAGTTTTCTGCTTGACAAGCAGACATACTTTCCACTATACTAATGAGGACCAGATGCCTGAGCTGAGTCTTCATCATTTTCTTTCTTCCCTTCTACTGCCCCAGCCAACTACCATCCTTACCCCAAAATCAGTAAGCCCTTGGATTGGTCCTTTAAAAGGACAACCCTACCCCATTCTCTACCTTAACCCAACCCCTCCGGTCCTTTTTTATTTACCTAAAATAAATTAACCCTGATCTACACCCTACCCCAATATTGTTGTGGTAGAATGATTGTCTTTTCTTTTAAAATTAAATATGCATGCATTTTATTGCATTCTTTTGAATGTTTATTTTTTTATTCATTTGTCATTTGCTTGCCCCTCACCTGGTGAAGAGAGACACTCATCTAAGAAAGGCTGTCAGTTTCCAGAAGAGAGTGGCTGTTGCGTTGTGGCCGAACCATAGCTCATCTTTTTGGTTTAGGAAGATCAACTGTGCATGCAATCACACGGGAGTTCTGCAAAGCTGTCTGCCAACACTTACAACCTATTTTCGTGTGCTTCCGAAATGCCAATGAGTCCGAGCAAACAGTAGATTATTTTCTCCATTATTGGGGATTTTCACAAGTAGTTGGCTGTCTGGAAGGTACACACATAAAAATAGATCACCCTGATGGCCCCAATGCAACGGCCTACTATAACAGAAAAGGGTTTTACTCCATCGTCATGCAGGCAGTAATTGACCACAAAGGAATATTAAGGGACGTGTGCATAGGCTGGCTAGGTAGTGTGCATGATGCCCGGGTGCTTGCAAACTCCGGATTGTACAGAAAGGCACAGAGGGGCACTCTGTTTCCACCCATCCCTTCAAAACGCATTGAAGGCGTCAACATCATGTTATTAATATTAGCTCATCCACAATATCCCCTACTCAGTTGGATAAAGAAGCCATATTCAGACAATGGTCACTTGACAAATGCTCATAGGCACTTTGTTAAGCATATTTAGGCCAATGGTGGTTCCAATGAGATTCATCGCGCACAGGGAGTTGCGTGGCCTCAGAGAAGTTATTTTGGAGGACCCGCAGATAGACGCAGGAGAAGAAGAAGCTCTCGCGGAAGATGAGGCAAAGAACAGAGAGGCATATGGATGTGTATGGTAGGCTGTATTATCTTAAAACTGTAGAAAATGTTGATGAAGTGTATGGTTGTCATGACATTCAGACGTGGCATAGGATACTTGGTCATTGTAACTTTGATGATGTTGCTAAATTAGAAAAGGTAGTTAAAGGGATGACAATGAAAGAGAAACATGACAAGTCCAATCAAAATTGTGAAATATGCACACAGGGCAAATTTACACAAAGTAGAAATAGACAGGCAGACGCTAAAGCTACATCCGTACTAGAGCAAGTACATACAGACCTATGCAGCCCTATAAAACCAGCAGATAAAGATGGATACAGGTATGCGATAGCATTTACCGATGACTACAGTGGGATGATTTTTCCATACTTTATCAAAGCAAAGAGTGACACAACAAAAGCTACAGAAAAATTCATAGCAGACGTAGCTCCATATGGAAAGATAAAGTGTATAAGATCTGATAACGATACAGAATTTACCGGACAGGAATTTCAGTCCCTAATTAGGAGTAACAGGATAAGGCACGAGACCAGTGCACCCTACTCATCTCATCAAAATGGAACTGCCGAAAAAACACCTAACCTATCTAACATGAAGATATTTGGCTCTGAATGCTACGTATATGAGCAGGATAAGAAGAAGCTGGATTCTAGATGTGAAAAGGGGATTTTTGTAGGCTATGATAAATATAGTCCAGCATATAATGTTTATTATCCTGAGACAGGAAAAATCCTAAAACATAGGCTGGGGAAATTAATCTCCAAAGGCAGCACAGATAGCCAGATTCAGACAGATTGCAATATGGAAGACAACATTGAGAGTTATGGAGACACATCACCAAAAATAGTCAAACTAGGTCAGGGACAGCCTAAGGAGAGTAAAGAGTCCAGTACTGAGGATGGTCCGGCCCAGACAGATAGTATTCAGAGTGAACAGAAAGAAAGAAGGTATCCTACAAGATGGAAAAAAGCTCCAGAATACCTTAATGAATACCAGTGTAAAGCTGAGTGTAATGATGAATGTGAAAATGTAGATTATTTCTACCGAGTGGCTTATGATGTACGTAAAACATTTAGAGATGCTATGGACTCTAAGAAGTCAAAAATGTGGACTGATGCGATGAAAGAGGAAATGAACTCTTTGACAGAAAATTAAACTTTCACTCTGACGCCACTGCCAAGAGGCAAACAAGCAGTGGGAGGTCGCTGGGTATATGCAGTGAAAGATAACCCAGATGGATCTGAGACTTATAAAGCCAGATATGTTGCAAAGGGGTATGGTCAAGTGGAAGGGATTGAATATAAAGACACTTTTTCACCGACAGCCAACATGACCTCTGTCCGAGCATTAATGCAGGCTGTACAGGAGAATCTCACCCTGCACCAAATGGATGTAAAGACTGCTTACCTCCATTCTCTGATGGACTGTGAGGTATATATGGAGCAACCGGAAGGTTTTGAGATCAAATCAAAAACAGGAGAACTCTTAGTGTGTAAACTCAATAAGTCATTATGGGGCGGTTACCCAGACAGGGATTAGACTAGCCCAAGACTAAAATAAAAGTAAGAGCTGTCCAAACTGAAAACAGCTTACACTGACACATCTTAAAATACATCAGTGTCCTTTGTGTTGCCTCAAAATGCAAACAAGTAATGTTTTTAGTAAGGCATGTTTGTTAAAACTAGTTATATTTCATAATTAAACTAAGGCCTAGTCCTGGTTTAAGCTAATCCCTGTCTGGGAAACCACCCCTATATGGTTTAAGTTTAACAGTCCGGGTGTAACTGGAACATGTTATTGCATGATCACCTTACAGAGAATGGTTTTGTACAAAATTATGCTGACCATTGTGTCTACAGCAGAGAATCTGAGAATGAGGAAGTGATTTTGAAAAGTATGAGTAGATGACTTAATAGCAGCAAGTAACAACACCTTATTCAGTGATGTAAAAGAAATGTTGAAGAGAAGGTTTAAGATGAAATATATGGGTCCACTTAAACACTATCTGGGTATTAATTTTGTGCAAAGTGAGGGAGAGATCAAAATGACTCAAAAGAGACACATAAAGAAGATGTTAGGGACATTTGGAATGTCCGAATGCATGCCGAGATCCACCACATGTGAGCAAAAGTTAAACTTTGTCAGTGAGGGTGAAGTTATTGACTCAACAGGATATAGAGAGATAGTAGGTAGTTTGATATACATTATGACACCCGAGTTGGGTTGTTAGTAAACTATCACAACACCTAGCAGAACCAAAGTGACAGCATTGGGTTACAGCAATACACCTACTGAGGTACTTAACGGGTACTATAGATCAAAACTACACAACCGAAAATGTGAAGAAAACCTACAGCTTGAGGGATACAGTGATGCTGATTGGGCAGCTTATACAAATGATAAGGAGGATATTGTTTCAGCTTAACTGAGAATGGTCCAGTAATATCGTGGAAACGTAGGAAACAGCCAACCGTGGCTTTATACACCTGTGAAGCCGAGTATATGGCACTAGCAGCCACAACTCAAGAGAGTATGTATCTTGCACAACTACTTAAAGGAATTGATAGTAGAAACCAGCAAGAGGTATGAGGACAACCAGGGGGCAATAGCTTTGTCTAAAAACCCAGTGTGCAGACAGAGAAGTAAACAAGTAGATATAAAATATCACTTTGTACGATCTGCACACACAGAGGGGAAAATATCTATAGAATACTGCCCTACTACAAACATGGTAGCTTATGAAAAATCTGGGTCTTAACAGTCACTTGTGTAACTGGGTCCTGGACTTCCTGACCGGCAGACCCCAGGTGGTCAGAATTGGCAATCACACATCCTCCTCACTTATAGACCCTTTGCAAACACATGACCTAGACCACGTGACGACGCCATGCTGGACGGCAAAATCACTGACGCACTAGGTTGATTAGTAATAGACGAGCAGGATTTTTGATTAGTTTTAAACAGTTTAAATATATATTACACTAAAATACATGGCTTCTTATATTAAGGAAGTTGTTGTGCCGTTATCGGTCGAGGTAGGGCATTTGGTAGGTCCTCACAAAAAGCGCTATTTAGAGAAGTTAGAGATAGCGGGACTGGATACCGACCCTTACCTTCTTCCTCCTTCAATTTTCACGGACCTCATTAAACAACGAGTCTGCCCAACTTCAGCCCGCATGAATTGTACCACTATGTGGTAAACGGGATATCCCCATACACTGGTGCTGATCTTAAGGCTTTTAAAAGTCTGCAGAGCTGGCAACTTCTGAGTTCAGCTTGGAGTGAGATTTTTTTGGGGGAGTGGGGGTTTGTGGTAATAATTTTTTATATAAGTCCTAACCATTTGCCAATTGATAATAGTGTGGATTTTAGCTATTTCTGTGTTAAATAGTTGGAAAAGACTGCATTAAAATGGTTCACAATACAAATCGAATCATATTTTAGAAATTAAATTGAAATAAAAGCTTTTACTGAGTTTAAATGCCTGAGATTAGAGTCTTTACTATTATTTTATACACTTCTATTATGCTTTCCTTCTGATAAAAGTGCAAAAAAAGTTCTTAAAATCTAATGAAGGCTACTGGTCTCTGTAAAATGTATAACTGCAGATAACAGCAGCTTTGATTCAGTTTATCCACTGAGAAAGAGAAGCGTAAAGTGATGATTGTGATTGGTGATAGAGGGACTGTCACAATCAAATAAACCAAATGAGTAGTTTATATTAAACTAAAGCAACAGATAATGTGTATGTCAAGACCATATAATTATATTTCGTATATATTATTGTTTATAGATGTCAAATATCAATTGACTTTTTTCTCTTTTATTAAAACCTGTCACCGCAAACATCACGCAGGCTTGTACTGCTTGCAAACACACGCGAGTGATGGTTGATTAAAATTGCTGTTTTCTGAGGGTATCTGCGTGCGTGGAATCCGGGAGGTCTCTGCTTTTCATCCAGACCTTGACGCTTTGTGTGTTCGACTGGTGCGGAGCTGACTGATCGGCGTATGACATCAGAGTAACGCGAGAGCAAAGGTAAAGGTGGACCCTTTTGTAACATTTCGACTTTCTCTCGCGGTACTATGATGTCCTCGCTGCCGAACTTCCTGCGCAGCACCACATAAAGTGAAATGCTCTTTGACTCTTTGCAGCAAAGTACCAGCAACATGAGAAGTGGTGGCACCCAAAAGACAGTGAAGGTACGCTAAAATATAAATGTCAGTACTGCGAGCACTGGTTTAGCTACTTACATCGTGAAAATGGATGTGTGGCGTGAGAATGGGGTCAATTGCGATGCGTGGGAGTTAGCAGCTATGATTTATGGTGTCACTGCAGCATTAAACAATAACAATAAATATATTCATGTAAAAATAATGTATTTATGCCACTTTTCTGTAATGGTAGGTGCATCATAGCAACACGAAATAACCATTTTATGACCCTAACGAACACAAACACGTACTTGTTCGGCTTGCCGTCCGTCTACAACATAGCACTTCCGCCGTCCGTCATGGCGTCCACAATTCGCGCGAGTAGAGCGTGACGTCACGTGCAAGGGGTCTATACTCAGCACTGGTGCCCCACAGGGATGTGAACTCAGTCCTCTCTTGTACTCCCTGTTCACTTATGACTGCTCTGCTAAGAATAGCTCCAACACCATCATCAAATTTGCTGACGATACAACTATCCTAGGACTCATCACCATTGGCGTTGAGACATCCTACCGAGATGAGGTTAATGCACTCACAGCATGGTGTGCTGATAACAATCTCTCTCTAAACGTCAGCAAGACCAAGGAGATGATTGTGGACTACAGGAAGTCACAGAGAGAGTGGGTCACGTTCCCATTCACATCAACTGAGATACAGTAGAGACAGTTAAGAGCTACAAGTTCCTTGGCATTAACATCTCTGAGGATCTTTCCTGAAGCCTACACTCAGAGGCCATAGTGAGAACAGCCCGCCAGCGTCTCTACTTCCTGCAGAGATTTTTTCCTGAAGAGGTTTGGCATCTCCTCTAACATCATGTCAAACTTCTACCGCTGCACTATAGAGAGCATTCTGACCAGCTGCATCACTGTATGGTACGGCAACTGCTCTTCCTTGGACCGCAAAGCTCTTCAGCGAGTGGTGAGAACAGCAGAGCTCATCATTGGACATAAACTCCCAGCCTTACAGGACATCTATCAAACTCGCTGCTTGGAAAGGCTTGCAGCATCATCAAGGACCACACTCACCCTGATCATCACCTGTTTGCCATACTACCATCTGGCAGACGTTTCCGATCCATCCGTTCATGGACAACCAGATTTAAGAACAGCTTCTATCTCCAAACCATAAGACTGCTTAATCAGCTGTCCTCCATCTAAAATTGCTCTACTCAGGAATGCATCTTTATGTGTGCTGCTCTTAAGTTTATTTATTGCATCTGCACTGCCACTTTAATTTTCCTCCATGTAGCTCTATGTCACTCTACAAAGACATTTTAGTCACTGCTCTACCGCAGTAATCACAATATTACCTCAGGACTTCTTATGTACTGACTGATTACCTTTATTGTACCTGCTACTTCCACTTATTTGTATATAATGGTCCGTCCATGTCTTTCTGTCTATGGGTACTGTAGTCACTCAAAAATCTCAGTGCTCTCCATGTACGTCTATGTCTTATGTCTTGTTATTGTCACTGTATGTCTGAGCCCCGTCACAAGCATTTCAATGCCCAGTTTTCCCCAGTGTTAACTATGCAAATGACAAATAAATGCCTCTTGACTTGACTCTTGATGTCTTTACCAAGCCAGTGACAAAGGCTAAATTTGAGAACATCAAGGTGTATTTGTTTGGAGAATAATCTGAACTGGCAGATGTAACAATTATTATTTTTATTTTTGTAAATCCTGCCAGTATACACAATTTTTATTTTTGGAGTTATGTATTGTTCTGTTTTTGTTTGAAACTATAGGAAGCTATAAACATGTCTTTGAGTGGGAGTGTTAAGCATATTTCACAGTAAAAGTGGCAAAGCCATGTTAAACAGTCTACGCAGTGATGTCATTAGAACGGGTGTGTCTGTGAGCACTGTATTGTTTTTGAGCATGCGCAGAAACAAAAATCTGTTGTCAGTTGTTCCAGAGGAAAGAGATGGTGGTCTATCTGATTTTTCTCCCGTAAATAAGTTAATCACTTTGGTGACTGTGACATGCAAGACTGCTGCAGAAATGTCTAACGCTACACGCTTTAATTTTAAATTTAGCCAAAGCAGGATGGCAGTAGAGATGGCTTTTGGAAGACTTAAAAGAAGGCGGAGAAGCCTTGCACACAGAAGCGAGCACATCATTAAGGCAATCTGTCGCGTGATGTTAGCTTGTGCTGTTTTGCACAATTTCTGTGAACGAACGGGCAAAATCATACCTTTGGAAGACAATGTCACTGAAAAACATCAACAAGACGTCAATGAAGTTGACCCAGAGGCTAGAAAGGAAGCACAGGCTATCCGACTTGCACTGACACAACATCTTGCGATAAAATTCACAAACTATCCCGATCAGAATTTGTTCGCAGTTGCCAACTCTCACGAGACAAACAAGCAACTGCAGCTTCAAAAACAAGCCTAATATTATAATCTATTATTTATTACCTATAAATGAGCCTGCAACATGTTAAACTGAAACCTCTAAAAAAGGATAAACAAGTTACTTAGCAAAATCTTCTACACAGGAAAAAAAAGATAATAGCATTAATGGGAGCTGTAACATATTTACCTTAAAGGACAAGTTTGGTATTTTACACTTAAAGCCCTGTTTTCAGATTGTCTATGATGAAATAGAACGGTTTTGACTGAAATTTGCACATATGATGCCGACATGAGAATTTTCGGGTGTTTGTTGTATCACCTCCCACCTTTACAATGGCTGCATAGGTGCACTTGAACAATCCTTCCTAAAATGCATTAAACTTTGTAAAATTCTTACAAAGACGTGAAACTCACCGAGTGGTCAGGGGTGTTCACTGATATGCTCACACAAAAATCGCTGCAAAAGATGCTTTCCAACAGGTTTTATCGTAGTTTTTGTCCAACTTTATTGACTTGTATTAGATGTGCTGTGAGGTACGGTATTACTCCACGCAGGGAACGTTGTTTCTATTCTTGCAATTGGCAAAGGCGGATTATCTCCACCAACTGGGCTAGAGTGTCTATTATTCAAGCTCTAAGCAGAAGAATATACGGGTGTGAGGCGTTTGGAAAAATAGGTCCACAAGTTTACAACGAATGCTAAAACACCTGTTGGAAAGCATCTTTTGCAGCGATTTTTGTGTGAGCATTTCAGTGAACACCCCTGACCACTTGGTGAGTTTCACGTCTTTGTAAATTAAAGTTTAATGCATTTAAGGAAGGATTGTTCCTGTGCACCTATGTACCCATTGTAGAGGTGGGGGCTGATACAACAAACACCCTAAAATTCTCAGGACAGCATCATATGTCAAAATTTCAGTCAAAACCGTTCTATTTCATCATAAACAATCTGAAAACAGGTATTTCAATGTAAAATACAGAACCTGTCTTTTAATAAAATACATTTGAACCATACATGTTTCTACTTTTAGTATTAGTAGACTACTTGTTTTATAAATTACATATGCATTTGTCACAAGGTGACGATCTTTTCAGGGGCGGGACCAAAGTTAGGGAAGTTTGGTTCCGCCCGGAAGGTTTCCCACCGGGCCGGAAAAGAGGAACACCGGACTTCCGGTAGCGCCGTAAGAGGGAAAATCAGTAAATCGAGCGCAGCTGTGTCTTGTTAAGAGAAGCGATTGACGATTGGAGGATACGCTAAACAAGGACAGTATTTAAGGACAACTAAAATCACAGTTTGGGTGGGTGGTGTGCAGTGTGAAGCGCTGTTGTTCGTATCTTCCAGTAAGTTGGCCGTAGGCTGTTTATCTCTCTCTCGCTGGAGCTTACGTGATTGTGTGGACTTTGGACACATTAAGGGTTGAAGCAAGATTGAACACATTGGATGCTGAGATGAAATAATGCAGAGGAAGTAAAGAAAGCGTGAGTGTATTTCTGCATGGAGAACCTGGAGATGTATGTTATTGCTGTATAACTCTTGCTAGGAGGAGAGACGCCCTGTGTGTGTGTGACCGAAGCGATCGCTGAGGAAATGAGAACAAAGGACAGTTGGAGCTGAAAGTGATAGTATCCGTGAGTATAACACACTGAGCTGATTACACATTGTGTGGACTATTTGTATTGAAGCGATTAACCTCTGAGTGAAAGAGGAAGGCCCTACCCCTAGATTAGCGTGGTAGGAGAGCCTAAAGGACATTTGGCTGGGGCTAGCCACGGCGACGTATCCGCTGACTGGGCTGCAAATACCATCACCGAACAGACCCCGACGAAGTGGAGAAAGGCAGGCTTCTTGAGTGTACACTGGAACGTGGTGGGTGAGTCTTTGTGCTGTGGAACTTTCACTTTTGACGTGGTGCTGTGCATTGCTGTGTATTGCTGTGTGTCTTGTCTGATAAAAACCCCCGCCTTCGTACGCCTAGTCATGGGAAACCAAAGAGGCTGTCAGTCTCGGGCAGCCATTAATTATATGCTGTGAGCACGTCCCAGGTAGAAAATAACCGTGTGGTGTCCAGAACGTTTCCAGTCCTTGACATTGGAGTGGGTCTAGGAGTGGCGGTGAAGTGCTGGAGTAGTACAGTTGTGTGAGTACGATTACGAGTCACTAGTGTGGATATTGTCATCTGTGTGATACTTATCGTTGCAGAAGAGAGGAGTGGAAAAATCCCGTCTGTCCCGAGGTCTCGTCGAAAGGGCGCCCCGTCCTGTATTCGAACGCCTAAGGAGGGTGAGGGAAGGGCAGCGCTCGGCTCGGTGAGACAGTACGACGTTTTCCCCCTCCCCGCAACCACCGAGCTCGTCGAGAGGGTTTTGCCCCCGACGCCCCACGAGAACCATTTACGCCAGCTGACGCATCGAAGACATCAGTATCGTAAGTCCGCCGCCCCCCTGTGTAATCAAATTTAATATATTCTAGTACCTGTCTGTTAGGAACAAGGAACGTGCTGTGTAGAGTTGGAACGAGTAGAACGCCACGGAAAGGAACCGTGTGAAACCCGTACTTACGGTACGCTGTGCCCAGCAGAGAGGTGAGAGCAAACCAAGTCCAAGTAACTGTGCCTCTTGTGTCCCAGCTGTTGCCTGTGGAAAGAGAAGAGAGAAAGCGATTGAGCGCCACGGAAAGGAACCGTGTGGAACCTGTACTTACTGTACGCTGTGTCCAGCAGAGAGGTGAGAGCAAACCAAGTCCAAGTAACTGTGCCTCTTGTGTCCCAGCTGTTGCCTGTGGAAAGAGAAGAGAGAAAGCGAGTGAGCGCCACGGAAAGGAACCGTGTGGAGCCCGTACTTACTGTACCCTGTGCCCAGCAGAGAGGTGAGAGCAAACCAAGTCCAAGTAACTGTGCCTCTTGTGTCCCAGCTGTTGCCTGTGGAAAGAGAAGAGAGAAAGCGAGTGAGCGCCACGGAATGGAACCGTGTGGAACCCGTACTTACTGTACGCTGTGTCCAGCAGAGAGGTGAGAGCTAACCAAGTCCAAGTAACTGTGCCTCTTGTGTCCCAGCTGTTGCCTGTGGAAAAAGAAGAGAGAAAGCGAGTGAGCGACGTGCAAAGGAACCGTGTGCAACTCATACTTACTGTACGCTGCGTCCAGCAGAGAGGTGAGAGCAAACCAAATCCAAGTAACTGGGCCTCTTGTGTCCCAGCTGTTGCCTGTGGAAAGAGAGAGAGAAAGAGAGTGAGCAACACGAAGAGGAACTGTGAGAAACCCGTACTTACTGTACGCTGTGTTCAGCAGAGAGGTGAGAGCAAACCAAGTCCAAATAATTGTGCCTCTTGTATCCCAGCCGCCGCCTGTGGAGAGGGAAAGAAAGGAGAGAAGGAAGAGGAAAGGAATCTATACTTACCCGACTGTGCTCCGAGTGAAGGCGAGCAGAGGTCTTTCGCAATTGGTAGGTCGGACCCCCTGGTGTTCTGCAGCAGCCTGCAAGGAAAAGAGACACCTGTCAGACAAAGGAACATTCGTGTAACCCCCAGAGCACATACAGAGGAAGAACTCTGCACGGAGAGCAAGGTACACAGAAGAATATCACCAGCCAAGCACTCATCTTGTTTCCATTTCTGCCTCCAGGAGGAAAAGGAGGGCGCCACGGGTAGAACTGACCAGGCAGGAGCCTGCGTCCTACATCCCTGGCCCACAGTGTCTGGCCCCTGTTGTCCCCCACCCCACTTTTCCTCAATACTCTTTCTGGCTGTAGCCTACCTGGAGGGCAGAACCAAGAGTATTAGTTTTAATTTCCCCTTCCCCAAGTTCATTTTAATTATTTAAATTCAATAAAAACTTGTTTTTATACTTACCTGTGCCCGTTTTTGTCTGGTCATTGGGTTGGCTTTGGGGACCTCCTCGAGGTGGAAGTTGAGAAGGGGCGTGGCTTAGGCATATAGCAGCCAGCCCCGGGGCGTGACACATTCATACATCACATAAACATTGTAAAAATGACATATTTACCTTAGAAAAGATGTCCATCCATTACACTGTCCATCATCTCAGCCGTCTCCTCTTGACTATCATAACAGGCTAACGTTAGTTAGTAATGCGCAGTGAACATGACTTTTCTCTAATGTAGGGAAGAACGGGGCGGATTCGTACGAATTACTCCACAGCACTTACTGTATATTATCTGTGAGCAGACAGTGTCAATCAATGTATTGGATATTGAGAAAACGGCAATCATAAATGTAAAGAAAACAGATTTTCCTAACAATCAACCTTATTTCTTTAAATAAGCCCCCCAAAAAAACCCAGTGATTTTTAAAGCGACTTATAAGAAGCCCAAAGTCGCGAATTATAAGCGGACTTGGCAAACAAGGAATTTGTTTTCAGACCCTCATATGTCCCGCCCACTTTTTCAATTGGTTGAGTCTAAAGTTAAAACATGGGGACCAATATAATAGGCATAACGTTTTAAAAGCACATTAACCCTAGAATTATTTTAAAACTAAATGCATAATAATAGCCAAATAACCATGCTACTTTGTAACTGTGCCAATACGACCCTGTTATTTACCAGCTGCAATAAGCAAAAAAAAAATCCAACATGGCTTCATGACATCTTTATTTGATTTCCATGTGATGACAACAATATTAATATTTAGGCATTAGGCACTTACAGTACATTTTTTATTATGTATACAACAATTAAATATAAATAATTATTCATAAATGATCCAGAAGAAAAATAGAAAACTACGTTACTGAACAGGTTAGAGATCTACTACTATAAAGTTTTACTCTTCTTCTAACAGGCAATAAAATGAGTCTGGTGTGTTGATATGTGGAGCTGAAGTAGTGGCTTCATAACTAGAGTAAGCTGGTTGATGTTGGTTGGTTGGCATATATTGAAGGCGAGATGTGTATGAGTGGATGTTTGGTGATTGTGCATTCAAATACATGTTTTGTGATGTGTGATGGTAGCTATGTTTTGTTTGTTCCTGTAGGGAGTGTCAGGGTTTGGAACACTCAAAACACGAACCCAGATGCAGACATAAATAACAAAGGAATTTATTAACAAAACCGGGGAAAACAGAAAAACAAAACCCACGAGGGGGCAAAACAAGACAAGGGAAAACAATACTAAACTAACACTAAACTTAACAAAAAACTAACAATAAACTTCCAACACTTAAACAGATCAAGACTTGGATATATCAAAAACTTACAGGAACCGACAGGGAATAAGACAAGACGAATGTGCACAGAACAGCAAACACAAGGACAATAAATAGGGAGAACTAATGAGGGACACAGCTGAAATCAATGACAAGTAAGGGAGCGGGTAAAAAGTGACAAGACAAGAGAAACACGTGGCTGGGTAAAAACACTTGATGCCACGTGTTCCCACACAAAACATGATACTGTCAGAACCCTGCCACAAAGACTATAATATAAGACATGATTCTGACAGGATCCTGACAGTACCCCCCCCCCCCTTAAGGAGCGACTACCAGACGCTCCTCAGGGGAACACTAAACACGGGACATAACAGACTGACACACAGACAAAACCCAAGAAAACATTACAAATAGTAACAACAGTAAACAAGCAATAATGACAAATGGGTTGGGGTGGAATAATAAAAATATATACAGCCCAGCCTGTAACCCGTGTTTTTACAACCTTCTACCTGTGAAAATGCACTGGAACGGCAGTCAAACCTGTGACTTCCCACCCTTGAACTCGTACTTGATCGATGTACTCCCAGTTCAGAGTCGTGAGTCGTGGTTTTGAAGTCGTGAGTTACGGGTTACAGGTTGCCTGGAACGCAGCATTATTCTGAAACAAAAGTTACTAGTCACATACATACACAAATGACACACTAAATCAGAAAGACTGTCTGATTGAAGTAATAACACTAACTTCTTGCAAGTTTAAAATGTGTTGCATTTGGCAGAGACGGAATCCGCCCCGTTCTCCCCCACATTAGAGAAAAGTCATGTTCACTGCGCATTACTAACTAACGTTAGCCTGTTATGATAGTCAAGAGGAGACGCTGAGATGATGAACAGTGTAATGGATGGACATCTTTTCTAAGGTAAATATGTCATTTTTACAATGTTTCTGCCTCAAAGTGACTTTTAATGCATTTTAGCTTCTTTAAAGCTGAACAAAAATAGAAATGAACAAAAAATCAGTTATTGAATATGTAGACCAAAAATAATCAGTGTTTTAAACTGTCTCCTTACCTTGTCCCAATTCACAATGGTAAGCTTACAGGGCCGGTTTTAAGACATTTGGAGGCCCTAGGCAAAATTTATGTTGGAGGCCCCTGCACCACTCATTTCTTCCACTTTTTAGAATAAACACAAAGCACCAGAAAAAATACGGTTCTTAAGGGCGATTTATAGTCGTGCGTAGGTCCTACGGCGTAGGCTATCCGTAGCCTGTGCGTAGCTCTGCGTAGCCTGACGCGCACCTCACAAAATTTCTAACAGTGCGTCGGCTCTAAGCGGACCGCAAGCGCTGTGATTGGTCCACCAGAACCCCTCCCGTCAGGTAAGAAAACTGCGTCATAGGTATTTCTGTTTGAGACGGTGAAAACAAAGATGAGCCAAGTTGAGGAGTGATTTAACTCAAACTGAAACATAAGTCGCGGTTTATTTACTTCCATCATTGCTGGTCTTCTCAAATTATACCAACAAGTTGCTATTTCTTCTTCGTTTGTGGGTTTAATTGCTTAGCTTCTTCTTCTGTGACGACTTCTGCTGCTACTGTAGTTACACGCGTGATTACTGCCAACCAGCGGTTTCGCGTGTGTTTGCACGTCGACGCGGACGGCGACGCACAAGTATAAATGAAAACCGACGCGGAACCTACGCCGTCGCTGCTACGCCGTAGGACCTACGCACGACTATAAATCGGCTTTTAACCTTTTTATTATATAACTTTTATTACTATTTGTACATTTTCACTAATATATGTACACACATACAAGAACTGTATGTTTTTTGTTTACATGTACATTTTAATTTAACGAACACTAAAACAATTTAAATTAAAGAATCAAATAATCTTTAACAAATAAATAATGAGAAACCATCTGGACCATCTCTAGCTCCTTTGTTAAGGATGATATAATGGCAAAGACCACCTACAAAGGCACTCTTCTGCTTTTTGTTGAAGCAAAGTCATCAATAACTGATTCATAAGAAATCTGCTGTGCAAGTTCTCTGTTAATGCTAATTAAAGCAAGTCCACTAAGCCGTTCCTGATTCATTGTGGATCGCAGATATGTTTTTATAAGCTTTAATTTGGAAAAGCTTCCCTCAGCACCTGCTACAGTTACTGGCAGGGTAACTGAAATTCTGAGTGCGATCCAGAGATTTGGATAAATGTCCTGCAGTTGTTTCTGGTGAAGAAATTTCAAAAGCTCCATGGCTGTGTTTTTTGATGGTAATGGTGGAAGGTTGAGGATCTCCTCGGCCAATTCTATTCCAGAGATATCTGCATCTCCTTCCTTGCTGAGTGCCTTCTCAATGTCTTCACAGTGTTTTTTCACTGTACCTCTTGACATGGATGAAACATCATTAAAATTCAAAAGAATACCAAAAGTGTCACTGACATTATCCATACTCTGAAATCTCTCCTCAAGAGAATTGAGGGCTACATCCACAACTGTGTTGAAAAAAGTTACTTCCAAGTTTCGTAGTGCATCATGTAGAGGTTCATCAGCAGCTTCATAAGAGAACTGCTTCTTGGTGGTTCGGAGTCTTTTCTGTACAAGAACTGCCTCTATATTCATCTCCTCACAAAGATCCTTTGCTGTTGCTTGTGCTGCGGCAAAGTCAGAGGTCCTGTACTGTGAAAGTGCTGCTTTGGTGGAATTAATTAGGTTTGAAGCAACATCCAGTTGCATAGTGGATGACTGAAAAAGCTTATTGACTTGGTTGAAAAGTGTCAGAATGTCATACCACACAACATAACAAATCAAAAAGCGATAAGATCCCAGTTCTTCAGCAAGCGCTTAGGCCTCCACCTTAGAAACAGGGTCAGACAAACTCTGATGTACTTCTAGAAGTGCTTCCCTGATTTGGGCTACCTGGAACCTGACAGCCTGAACACTTTGTAATCTGCTCTCCCACCTTGTGTCACTCCATGATTTAAGAGTGAGGTCTACATGTTTTTTCAAAATAGACCATCTCTGAGTGGATGATGAAAAAAAGTTAAATAGCTTCTGCAGATGTCCAAAGAATCCAACAGCATCCTTTGAAGCTCTTGTAGCATCTGCCAGGACCAGATTTAATGTGTGTGCCCCACATGGGACAAACAGGGCTCTATGGTTCTTTTCCAGCAGCCTGGCTTGTACACCTTGCTTCTTGCCCTTCATATTGGATCCATTGTCATATGACTGACCTCGACAATCCATAAAGTCAATCTGAAGGTCCTTTAGCTTATTTAGGATCACTGTTGACAAATTTTTGCCAGTTGTCTCCTCCACAATCAAGAATCCCAGAAAATGTTCTTTAATTTCTGGCTCTGGCTGTATTTCCATGATGCGTATAATGACAGACATCTGTTCCTGGTGGCTAATGTCTGGTGTACAATCAAGGATTATTGAAAAGTACTTTGCAGTGTGGATTTTTGCAACTATTTCTTTGATTAGCTGACTACTCATCAGATTCAGTAGCTCATTTTGTATGTCTTTCCCTAAGTAGTTTGTGTGTGTACTCCCATCTTTGATTTTTGCCAAGTGCTCCTGCATTACTGGGTCAAACTTTGCTACGAGCTCCACTTCCTTTAAGAAATGACCATTATCAGAACCATCCCCTGAATCCAAGATTTCTCTCAGCAAGAGATTGTATTATTGCTAAGAGTCTTGTAAGAACATTTCGCCACCTCTGTCTTTCTTTCTCCAAGAGGGTCATCTGCCTCTGGTCTATGGTTTGACCTGTTGCAGAGCGCAACTCAAATTCTCTCTACTTCTGCATGGTGCATATATGATCAGAACATTGTTTTCTACAGAGTAAAAATAAACTTTAGTACAGTAAGTTATGGCATGTACTTCAAAATTATTAAAACTTTTAAGTCTGTAACTGGTTATTATCATTTTAAAACGAGTAAGTATTTAAGTTAGCCAGGATTTTAGTAGTAGTTTTGCTGTAATTTGTTCAGTAATTTATTTATTTTGCAATAACACAGAACAAGGAAAACATCTATACAGAACAACATTACATTTACAGAAGTACAATTGCTGGACATCCCTTCAGTTCATAAACATAAGTGCCTTTATAGTTATTTTCTATCTGAGTATGAACATGATTTCCCATAAAAAACAATGATTTAATATTGCCCCATTATGCCATTGCAATACATTAAACACACAATATATATATATACACAAATAAACTGCTAGTGAACGGAAACGGACAAACAAAGCAAAAAGAACAGTTTGTTGTTAAAAAATATGCTTCTGTTTATTAAGTATTTATTGATTTAAAAATTAAGTAGTATGTTTGAGCAACTAAACAACAGCATAGCTTATTTACAATATACAGATATTTGAAACAATTAAACATACTTTATTGTATTTGCTCCTTGTCTTTGAACTCAAATTTATTTACTGTAATATAATGCAAATCAGTTCCTGACGCAATGTTTTATACGTGCAATTTCATCACGTCTGAAATGTTATGACGGTCGCCACAGTCAGATTAAACCGGCAAAATCATTAAGATAATGATCCGGATTTGGAACAGGTTACATTACAAATTACTTCAAAAGATGATGACAAATCACATACCTTAATAATGCGCTGCACTTTCTTTGCGTGCCTGCTTTGCCTTTCGCTTAGCAGCCCCCGAAGGATGCACTCGTTTAGGCACCCTCATAAATCATTAACTTTTTGCATATCGATCATTAACTTTACTCTGCCCAATAGCAGTGCTTCACCTTCTGAGAATATACATGAATATCAGCTGACGTCACTCACTTGTCTTCCGCCATTTTGAGTACCTGAAGTGGTCGCAAAAGAACTAGAAGCTATGACTTCAATATGTTGTGAGCATCAAAATAGCTATTTTTACAACACTAAGAAGGCTTGACACAACATGATACTTTGCTCACACGTGAACTCGAGCATTGAGAACATTGTTTGTGAACACAGAGTTTACTAAAAAGAAGGTTTTGAACAACTGACTTTGGTTGATTTGGCGTCTGCTCGACGCCATCTTCCCAGTCAAGATGTATCGATCTCCGAATCAGACGTAAGGAGGGAGGAGAGTTAAGGTGGACAATATTGACCTTCTAGTTGAAAAAGGAGCCTCATATGTGATTCATTCATTTGCATTCTGAAATCGATTATTTACGTCTGGCAGAGATGACGAGCGGAAACCTTAACATCCAAACTCAGTTGTACAAAACCTTTCTTTTTAGTAAACTCTGTGTACACAAATAATGTTCTCAATGCTCGCGTTCATGTGTAGAGATCCAGGTGATACTTCGAGCAAAGATTCATGCTGTGTCGTGCCTTCTTATGTTGTAAAATAGTGGTAGTTTGGTAGCAGCGGACAGCGGCTGGAAGAACGCATCAGGGACCGAGTAGGCATCACACCTTAAACAAGATATTTTTAGTTTCTTTTCATGAAGTAGCGTTTCTTTTCATGACAGCCGAGGTGCGACATGTTGTCTTTTGTAGCCCTTTACTGTATCTGCAAGAATCATAGACAGTAAAAGATAAGAAATCCGTAAATCGTAGCAAGCTAGCCAATGCTTGTCCATAGCCTAGTGGTACTCGGTAGGTCCTCAAGATGGCGGCATGACGTAAAAGGTCACATGACTGATTTCCATCTATAGTTCCCAGTTTGTATACGGTTGAAAGATGGCTGTGTCTCATAGGACCTTGTTATTTGTACACGTTGTGACTATACAAAGGTTATTTTTACATAATGTTCTTTAGTTTATGTAAATATTCAAACACACTTAGTATTTTGATGTTACTAAATACTTTTAATGTTATGTTTGCCCAATTTCACGCGTACCAAGCCCCTAAGGTGACATTGGAGTAAAAAAAATCTTACGTTTAGTTTCATGTGCTCACGTGGAACATTTCAGTGCTTACGTGAAACTTTCATGTGCTCACGCGATAGTTTCATGTGCGCACGCGAAACTAAACGTTATTTAATTTTTGCTCCATGTCCCCTTATGGGCTCCGTACTTAATTCATATTTGTTTGTTGTTCCTTTTTTTTTTTTTTTATTTGTTGCACATTTGGATTGGAACTCCAAATTGTTCTAACAACCTGCTGTCTTGTGTTTTTACTGACTACTTCTCATACAATAAGAATGAAACATCTGAAATAACCTTTACATTGTTACACAAGAAGCTTCTGTCAATGTTTGAATGTGTTCTGAAGCTTTTGTGAATGGGAACTGGTCTACACTGACATTTGTGGCATAATGGACCTGTTTGTGATTGTGCAAAGCCCACCAGAGATTAGTAATGAATCTCATTTGGCAAGCTCACTGAGGGCGCCTGACTTTGATGTTCTATTGTTCTGAATGTTAGATCATCATTTATACATTCTGAATGACTGAAGGGTTTAAATAGTACACAAATACACACAAAGATAACTTGTGGCAAATACACGTAAATAATTCCACCTTAAAGTTGATGTAAGAGATCTGTTTGCAGCACGTTGTTACTGTTTAAACGCTACACAGTTTTACCTGACTTCAAAAAATTTAATCTCAATGTTTTCAATAGAGAGAGAATGGATTATTATCTTTAAAAATCGTGAATCGTTTGATTACTTCCATATGCCATACATATGGGGATCTCATGGCCTCGCTCAGACTTGGTCACACAAGGAAATGGACTAGTATTGTTTTGCTGGCGGACGTACAGCTCATTATTAAATGCACTTTATTAAGTCCCCACCATAGATGTGTTAATGCTTAATTAGATCAATAATTATTTTTGAATTAAGTTTATTAAACAGAAGGAACATGGTCATGCCAGAGGTCATGACTCCCACCATATATATGAAATTGAAAACATTTTTGTTGAAGATCAAGCTTTACTGCCCATGTTTTACAAAAGCACAGGACTTCACAGGAAAACATTTGCACAATTACAGATGACTTTATTCGAACAACCCTCTTCAGCATCTCTTGATGTAACTGAGGATGATGGTGATGAAAATTAATTCACACTAAGTAAATGTAACACATAATCATTGTACATGAAAACATGTGCCTGTTTTACAGTATGTGCAGCTGTAAGCCAAATACCTGCTGCCTTCATCAAACATTTTGTCAATCAGATGATTGTAGAGGAATTCACTGATTAAATGATATCTGTCATCAGTACACACAATAGAGGTGCACGGACATACTTAAAGGGACATTCCAATTGTTTAAAAATATGCTAATTTTCCGGCTCCCCTAGAGTTAAACATTACATTTTTACAGTTTTAGAATCCATTCAGCTGATCTCTGGGTCTGCCACTACCACTTTTAGCATAGCTTAGCATAATTCATTGAATCCGATTAGACCATTAGCATCGCGTAAAAAAATAACCAAAGAGTTTTTATTTTTTTCTATTTAAAACTTGACACTTCTCTAGTTACATCTTGCACTAAGAGTGATGGAAAATTAAAAGTTGGCCGATAGTGGAGTCAAAGAAGAAGCAGCTTGGCCAGTAAATCCACAAAAACGGAAAAAAAAGCAGCTTGTTGTGTATTATTTGAGAAGACCAGCAGTGATGAAGGTAAATAAATGATGACTTTGTTGCAGTTTCAGCTACATCACCCCTCAACATGGCCCATCTTTGTTCTCACTGTTGCAAACAGAAATGCCTATAAAGAAATGTGACACATTTTTTTAACCTAACAGGAAGTGTTCTGGACAAATCTCAGGGCTTGCTGTCTGCGTAGAAAGCACATTCTGTCAAAATTTTGTCGAGGTGCGCAAAGGCTACACAGATTTACATACAGCCTACGGATGTAACCTACACAGTAGACCTTACATTATACATGTTTTTTTTTTGGCCACGAGGGCCGTTGTTGTCATACCACCGGGTTGAAGGTTGCTGTCCCTAAGCTGCCAGCACTTATACAGCTGCACTCGCGTAATTTACCAGATTTAAACATGTTAACGCAGGACGCGTGATTTTCTTCTGCTTTTTCAAGCGCTCACCTGTAAACACGAGTTTAGCTTCAGACGCATCTATATGTGCACTTGCCGCACGTCTAGATGCGCGACCTGATACAAACGGTCACTAAAAGGAAAAGGATACAAATCGTAATTTTTTCAAATCTAAGTCTGCAATAATGAATGGTCTATATGAGTTATTCATCGTCTATTGATAACAAAAATCTATTTGATGCGAAACTCACCAGTTTATGCAGAAAGTTTAATATGAATATAATGTTTTCTCAAGTAAAACAAAAATGTAAAAGTCAATGAAATATTTGTTCTTTTATGACACAAGGTAGGTACGTTATTTGGCAATGTACATGATCTAAGTACTAAAAATTAAGATAAGGATTTTTATTTTTCCATCAGTTTCCTCTGCATACTTCAATCTTGCTTGTGTATTGCATATCAGGACTTGAACATTATACAATAATTTAACTGGCATAATCAGACTGTATTGGCATCATTCACACCTTTCAGGCAGTTTTTAACATCACCTGGATTTCTTTAAAACCCATTACACCTCCCTTCAAAAACCCTATGACAGATCTTACTTGTCACTATCAGAAATATAACCATAAATCTGCTGCTGAAAACCTGACTGATGGCACGTAAACCAGAGCAACTACGTATATAGTGTCTGTTATGTACAATATTCCCCACAATAGGCTACACAATCATGAATAGCCACAGCTGTCAACTTAAGAATTGACTGCTTTACATTGTTTATCAATGTTTCTTTCAAGTTTTACCACATATATCTAATGGAGATATAAACACATTTGTGTTTGTTTGTTATGATATAGTAACATTTAGCTTTATTTATTTTTTGGATGAGTAACCAAAAGTGCATTTATTTCAATGGGCTCAGTCGAAGCGTCTACATGGGCAGCTGCACGTTTGCTGTTGCTTAATTCTGAATGGGCGGAGAGCCAATCTGTCAGCTGGTAATAACGAGTGGGTTAAAGTTAAAGTCACCCGCTCCAATTCTGTGTGCACTATAGGGGACGCTGTTGAATGTAGAGAAGAATAATTATATGAGAACATGGGGTTGAACATGGGTTTACTTGGCACAAAGTGCAGCTCCTGATAAGAGACTGCTGGAAGTCAAGGTTGCTGTGCTAATGATGTCATATTTATTGTCATATTGTAGTTCATGTGTAATCTTTAGCATGGATGAGGCCAGATACAAATAAAGCGATGTGTTCATTTTTTAAATTCTTTGATGATAATGATCTGGTAAACTGATTCCTGACATAACAACACTCAATATGGAAAACAATTCCTGTGAATTCAATTATATTAAAATATAAAACAGTCAATTGCATTGAGTTGGAGGGATCTGTTTGTATATATTTTTGTATGAACATGCAAATTAGACATTTTGTTGACAATTATTATTTACAATGCCATTGTGAGATTTTCATTGCTGTGTCACACACACACACACACACACACAAAAATATTTTATTGAATGTATTTATAACTTTCACTCAAAAGTTGTCATTAGGTCAGATCAATACATTTACATGGACACATTTTGCCTCAATCCGAATTAAATCATTCAGATTGATAAATCCTAACATAGCATTTAACTGAACACTAAATAATGTAATCGGATTGAAGTGTGTATTAATATGGCACAAGCGTCGAGCACATTGCACGAACATATGTTGTGTTTCTATTTCAAGCCATCCTCCTACAATAGCTTTTTTTGCTTTAGAAAGATTAGTATCTTTTTTCAGGTCCTATTTAAGAAACAAAAAGCACAGGAAGCTTTGTGCCATGCTGATTATATTTATCAAGCAGCCATGAGAGTGCAAATCGGGGACTGGTGGGACAACGTGGTATTACTTCACAGACGATTTGTGGAAAAAGAAAAAGAACAACACCAGCTTGTCCTTTATATCATTACGCCAATACTACTTTATTGCACATACACAGAGTGTCCAAGTTTCAGTTTTCAATCCGATCAATATGTCCTTTCAAACGGATTACAAAAGGTATTCCACCCCTCCAAAACCAATTCCATTTTTATTCCGATTGAGGATATTATATTATTTTTTAAAGTTGTCATGAATAAATACCTAGGTGAATTAATAAATAGTTAATGGTGGCTCAATAATTTCAATCCCACCAAAAATGTACAAAGGTGTCTGCCAAATGCATGAATGTAACTTAAATAATGGCCAAAAGTGTGAGTGTTGTTGACAATAAATCTTCATGAACATATACTGTAAGTGATATAACCTCATGGTGTTCATTAAAGAAAGTTCATAAGACACAATGAAAATTCCAGTCATGACTTACAGGGGAGATTAGACTATAACAGTCAGCAGCAGTAGTTTAAAGGTCAGCTGTCGGTACAGAGAAGTGCTGTAGGGTGGGATCATGGGAGAAAGTGTTATGGAAATGAGATCCACTGTATTCCATTGGAGCGCTGCGCCTCATTTCTGTTGGGGAAATACTGACGAGGTCAGCACCCAAAGATCGCAGCGGCCGTATCTCTCTTCTTTTAACACCTCCTCCTCCCCAACGCATTCTTCACCGGCTCCTGAGATAACGGCAGCTGCTGCAAGGTTAACATTTAAAACAGGAGGATATCAGCTGAAGGTCTGATATGAATATTATGGCTAAGGAGGTCAATGAGAGATTTTGACCTTCATTACTTTGAAGTGCCATTGTCACGACCTTCTTTGTGTAGAGGAGATGCTGGTCTGGGATCTGGGAATGGTCTTAAGGGTGGAAATCAATTCATGACCAACAAATAGCCCACAGGCTTGTTCTAGTGATCTAAAAAAAATAACAGGAACATGTTTGGTAAATTTAAGTAATAAACTGCATCTTTAACATTTCTATATTCGTTTCTATTGACAGCGATGAAGGCAGCCGTTTCATACAGTATATATTTATAATCTCTTGTAAACATTCTTGAAAACAAAAGACGTCAGAAGAAACTTTTATACATGAAATAGAGCTTCATAAAAATAAACAGTGTTTATGCCGACCATCTGTCTTGTGAGACATTTCAAAAAGCCCTATTAAAAACTTTACATTTTGTGACCTATGCATGATTATTTCAAAGAAGCTTTGATCTTTGTTTGATAAACAGTTTAGATGCTTTGCACATCACCACTTGATGCCCAATCTAATACTATTTATGTCCTTAGGCAAAAACACTTGAGAAACACTGATCCCAGTTTGCCTCGTGGCCTACATTTCACATAAATGTTTGTAAATGTTAATGTTTCTGGCACGAAACACATCTGCGTTTCGCAAAATGCTTTTGAATTAATGGAGGACGACTTTAAAGGCGACATACCGTTGAGTTCACGTACACATGGATCAAAGCGTGTGTAGACATGACAGACAGAGTCAGTTGTTTTGTTGACAGACGTACACGGCTCTCGACTGTCATTGGGGAGGTTGTGTCAACCCACACGCTTTAACACCTATAAAACAACACGAGCCGGAGGGGGTGCCGTTTTATTTCAGCTGTAACCAGATAAGGTTCGTCTGGCCGCAAGCTTTTGGTGAGGCTAAATGATTTGACTCATAAGGCTCGCGTGACGTTCAAGGAGCTAATTCGGTCATCCAGATCTCATTGTGTTCTGGTGGAAAAGCAGTTTTGAATTTTTGTCTTTAATGTGCTTTTGTTCTTTGAACTAAAATCGACATAATAGCATCACCACCATAGTGAATTTGAAATAGTTGAAATAGAAAGATACTCGAGTGGATACTTTTTGGGTTAATATGAAGTGGTGAGTTAAGGAATGTCTTAAAGGATTATTCAGAAATCAGAATAAAAAAAAGAGGTTTATTGCCAGGTATGTTTGCACATATCAGGAATTTGTTTTTGTGTCACAGCTTCCAGTGGACAGAGACAACAACGACACACAGATAAATAAATATACATATATGAATAGAAATAAAATAATAAAACAAGGTATGAATTAAAATACACATATTATATACATAATGTATATAATTATTGCACATATTATTATTATTATTATTGCAGTTGGAGAACATTTATCTGTTCATGAGGTAGATTGCTTGGGGAAGAAACTGTTCTTGTGCCTGAATTGAAGGTAAAGTTCTCGATAGTGACTTTGTCCTTCATTGTGATGGAGCCACCAGGTGTGTTTTTACACAGGTATTTTTATAGTTTTACCTTTGATAAAAAAACATATCCACACAAGCATGGTTTAAAAAAATCTATCCACATGAAAAGCTAAAACATGCTATGAAGCACTATCAACAGGTGGTGATAAACCTAACTGTAAATCCGGGCTGGCCAATCAGAAGCCTGAATAAAGGTTAACACCGCTTCCACAGACTCACCTCATGTAAACAAAAGAGAAAGTGCACAGTGTGACGTAAACAAAGGAGGTAAAAGTGCACACTCTGATGTCACAAGCCAAAATCTTTGGTTTCACCGGCTACACAACAACACTGCAACCAGAGTTACTGAAAATCTTCAAAAAGGGTTGGTTTTAGTGATTTGTAGTAAAATTATTTGCTACCTTAAATTTTTTAGGTTTAATCAACTTAAATTGACAAGTCATTTTAACTTTTACTTTATTTATCTTGACTAGAGATGAGTTATCATAATTTATAAAATGAAGTTGATTTATTTCAACTATATTTTATATGTTTTAGCAACTCATCACTAGTCAAGATAAATAATATTGAGTTAAATGACTTGTCAATTTAAATTTAAGGCAGCAAAGATTTTTTTTTACAGTGTGCGCTTATGAAAATACCCTTGTTCGTGTGGACAGAGCCTGAGATATGCAGCGGCTGGTCCAGTGAAAGCCCACCAACAAATCAATGCAGAGGGGTCTTGAAATGATAATGCAGCACCTGTGATGCCCACATCCAAAACAGTGGTACAGCTAAAGTAATAAAGGCAAATATACACATGTAGAAATTACAGTATTGCTGCCAGTTGATTACTGTAGATTTAAATTTATGTTAAATGAACATTAAACTTTAACAATACTTTATCTTTACAGGACAAAATTATAAAATAACAGCCTCATGCAAAGCATTCTGGGAACCAAAAACCAAAAAAAAAAAAAAAAAAAAAAAAATAGTGGCAGAAAGCTTTGCATGATGCTGTTATTTCATAGTTTTATTCTGTAAAGATAAAGACTTGTTAATGCTTACAGGTTTTTTTAACTTTATACAAACTGTTGCTAGTAAATAGCATACTTTTAAATCTACAGCAAGTTACATTTTTAGCAGTGTATTTCAAAGGACAAACACTCACACGAAACAACATCATTATATCAGTAATCTAATTAAAGCTGTTTTAAAACACATGGGACAGGTTGCCCACTCGTGGGGTCTTCTCTTCAAACAAAAATGGTGTTAAATAGCACTAAAAATTCTGTAATCAGATGGGGGAGCATTTTAGTGCTATATAGCACCTATGAAGAACTGTATGGGGTTATATAGCACCAATTTTGGTTCTACAGAGCACAACATGGTTCTACACAGGTGCTACATATTGTGCTTAAAATGGTTCCCCTATGATTACGAGCCAGTGAACCACTTTTAGTGCTATTTAGCACTGTTTGTTTTTAGAGTGTTTTTAAGTGTATACTAGTGTGGCCATTCATGCCAGTTCCGCCGGACACGTCCCGAACAGGATTTCGGGTGCGTTCTCCGGAAGTCCCGTTGGTTGACCGCATACATCATCAAGGTTTAATATTTCGGGCTCAATTTCAGAAAAGCAACCGTTACATTTCAAGGTAAGAATGAAACTACAATGATTGTACGTCTTAAAAGAAATACATCTTAATTTTCTAATGTATTTTAACTGAAATGTGAGAACTTCAATGACGTATGCGGTCGTATCCAGAGAACGCTTCCGAAATCCTGTTCAGAACATGTCCACCGAATAGCACTCAGTAAGGTCCCAGTTTTTTTCAGTTGTGGAATATAGTAATGTGACAAACACACCAGTGAATAATGTACTTCTTCAAGTGGTCTTGGTAATCAAAATGTTTGCTTTGATCTCATGACATTTTTTTTGACATATAAATTATAGCTTCAGTTATGGCTTCAGCTTGTGTGTCCATTTGCTATGTAAGGAGGCCTGGAAAACTTTATCACATGAGCTGTCATCACTCAGAAAAAAGCAATAACAAAAAGCAGTGAGGAACAGCCTATTCTGCTCAGACTGTTCCTCGCACCGTCGGCCAAAGCACTCGATCAGCTGTGCGGCACAACCAGAACGTGAAAGACCAGAGGCAGAAATAGCCAACCCTGATAAACACCTTTAAATATAAACGCGCCTGACATTCACACATAGACAGACATGTTTTGCCAAAGCTGAAACCTTGTGTGCTTTGTCATCCACATCAAAGAATAACACCCAGTGATGTGAGGAGCTCATTTCACACAGCTGTCAATCTGTCAAAGACTTCTGTGCATGGCACCTGGAGTGATTCAGTTTAACATTACATAAATTAATGACCCAAATGTAAGATTCAGGCTTCAATTGAGCTGTTTTCCAGGGTATACTTGATAACATGAGAGACGCCCAATCAAGAATTTGCACTGATCAGGGACATTTGCAAGACTTAATATACTGTAGGACCTCGAATCAGTGCCAACTTTGTGTCTGGAAAGTCACTTAATGCACAACTGGGCATATTCAAGACTTGACAGTGTATTTTGTTCAATGTGTTTTTATAGATCTTCGTTTGGGACGTGACCAAAGGAAAAATGCAGGACACACTGCTTGCAGTTAATAACGGAGATTTTTATTGTCTCTAAAAGACTTTGAAGAATATGGACACAACTGTGATCCTACTCACAGAGAGACCCCAGCAAACTGACCAAACAATGAAGGATAAGGAAGGGTTAAACCAGTATACACACATGGAAAATGAAAATCATATACTGTACATAAATACGCAACTAAACTTACATTTAACACTTAAGTTCAAATTAAAATTGAAACATTTATATTATCCCCCAAAAAATAAACAATACATTTCCAAAAATAATATTTTAAGGAAATACGATAAAAGACAATGATCCCCTGCTCAATCATTAGATGGACTAGGGCTACACTACCCATAATCCTCCAGGATAGCATAAAATAGGGAACAGGAAGGCTGCGTGTCCTTTTTCAATTTACCCCAGGAAACATGCTGCAGTCATGCTCCCCTAGAAACAAAAGGGAAGAAATTAACCAGACTTTAAATAAAGTAAAATATGAAAACTTTGTGTCCTTTCTTTAATCTAATGTGCACTTTAGACCAGAAAGTAACAAATTCTTTTTAAACAACCAAACAAAAGGAAGCATAAACATGTATTTAAATAATAAACCAAAAAAATTACAAAACACATCAAAGACAATTTATGACATCCTCACAGTCTTACATTAAAAACAAAATGTGTTTGGCTTAAGAAGGCATGTGATTGTGTCAAAGGGACTTTTATGATTATTTGGTACTTTTTGTTCTTTTTAGAGCTTGATATGATCATGATCATAAACTTTAAGTTTTATGGAAAAAGAAAACATTTTGCCTGAAGAATTCCTTTCATGTTTCACAGAACCAAGAATGCAGTACAGGACGGGAACAACAAGACAATACGTAAATGCTTATCTGAAAGAATTTACAATACATCAATTACATGAACGATCCTCCTGGAGTAATGTTGCATTAACATTCCTGTTCAACCCTACTGAAAAATCCAGCAAAGACCAGCATAAGCTGGTTTAATGTGGCAGGAGCTGGTCTAAGCTGGTCCTCCCAGCCTGACACAGCTAGACCGGCTTGCTACACCAGCAATACCAGCTTAAACCAAGCTAGGAGACCAACTAAAACCAGCTCACCAGCTTATGCTTGTCTTAGCTGGATTTTTCAGTAGGGAAGATCTTGAATCACTCGTGAACACATCAGACATGAGTTGATACTTCACTTCAAAGAGCAAGTGCGCTTATAGGTTTGTTTGGTTCTTATTGTGGCTGAAAGAAATAGAAATCATATCATTCACAGCTGTAGTCATATCATCCATAGCTTGGTGATTGTTTCAGAGCAAGGATGAATGTCTTGTTTAGTCTTAATTTATGATAATATAGTTCTCTCTCTCTCTCTCTCTCTCTCTCTCTCTCTCTCTCTCTCTCTCTCTCTCTCTCTCTCTCTCTCTCTCTCTCTCTCTCGGTTTAACATGGATGTCTAATTGCCAACACATAAGATGACAACACAGTTTGGTAAACTTTCTCTGCAATGTAAAATACGTTTCTGCCAGTTATGTTTTAGATATAAATGTGTGTGGCATTTCATTTTTTAACACATTATTTTATGTGCAAATGAAGGCATTAGTTCTTGGGTACAAACGTTTCATTTCGGGTTTTATGTGTTATAATTTTAAATCTATCAAAAGGGGTAACTAGACTCCGCTAGCAACCAAACTTTGACCTTGGCATCAGCAACATATTGTTGTTATTTTTACTTCTTGTGGTCATGTACAGGTCACAGTGATTTGATAAACTATGGTTTCGAAGCTCTTCAAACTATAAAAAGTATGCAGAATTTTTGTCAAATCAATATACTTGGGTAGGTGCAAATCCAAGATGTTTTAACCCATCAGTTGTTTTTCATTGCAGTCACAAATGGCTAACATGGTTCAACGTCGTATAATGAAAGATCTGTGTTGTATTTTGAGCTGAATCTTTACAGGCACATCTTGGGGATACCAGAGACTATTTTAATATTGCTAAAAACACCTAGGTTAGGGGCCCTTTAATGTTCGTTACTATTGTGTTAGTTTTTTTTGGCAATATTGTAGGTGACTCAATCATGCCTATAAAGTTCCTTTAAATTGAATTGAAAATTAATTTGATGAAATTTCAGCAGCTTGCTGAGTAAAGGGCTCGTTATAGTTGTTTGTAGGTCCTACTGCGTAGCCAAAACGGCGTAGGCTACACATTGGTTTTCAGTTATACTTTTGCGTCGTCGTACGCATCGACCTGCAAACACACAAGCAGACCGCTGGTCGGCTGTATCCATGCTTGGCAAGTTTAACCCACAAACTAAGAAGAAACAGCAACTTGTTGTTTATGATTTGAGATGATTTAATAGTGATGGAAGTAAATAATCAGCAACTAACGTTGCAGTTTGAGTTAAATAACAACTTGGTCCATCTTTGTTCTCACCGTTGCAAACGGAAATACCTACGACGTTGTTTTTTTTACTGATGGGAGTGGTTCTGGTGGACCAATCACAGCGCTTGCGGTCCGCGTAAAACTGACGCGCTGTAAAAAATTTGGCGAGGTGCACGTCAAACTACGCAGAGGCTACGGATAACCTACACCGTAGACATTACGCACGACTTTAAATTGGACTTAAGTCTTGTAAAAGATGTTAATATGGAGAATCAGGGTCTTTTCAACAAAAATCACATTCAGACACGGGGTGTATCTTCATCTGTGAGTCACGATACATGGATCAGTGATGACTGAGGTGAGGTGGGCAGAGAGGAAGGAGAAAATAGCAACTATTCATCTTTTCCAAACCTGAAACATTTGAAAAAATATTGAAGAAATATGCATACCTTTATCCAGACCTCCCCTTGTGAAATGAGCTGCATTTTATCAAAATCCTGGCAAAGATGTTTACTCAATAAACAACAGGGTGCTTCGTTATCAACTGACTGTATGTCTAGACAGCAAGCAGCTCTCAGAAGGTGATCAGGTGTTTTATATAAAACTGTAAATTATTTGTTATTCAATCTATATTTTCCAATTACGAAGTGAATCCTATGCCAATTGACTCTGATGATACACTGAGGTCAACCTGTAGTTGCACCCCCACCACATGAGGGAGCTATGACTTCATAAAGACTGCACTTTGTCTTGATTAATGTCACCCAATATGATTACAAAACTTTCTTGAGAGAGAGAGAGAGAGAGAGAGAGAGAGAGAGAGAGAGAGAGAGAGAGAGAGAGAGAGAGAGAGAGAGAGAGAGAGAGAAATAGTCAAAACGTGAGAATGATTAAAGGGAAATGATAGTTTTCACCAGTGTATTTCCAAAAGAGCACAAAAAAATAAAAATTGTAAAGAGCTCATTGCCTTGACAATATGGAATTACAAATGACCCTGCACCCTACAGACCCTTTTACAGGTTTGTGACGTATTTGTGTGGGCGGGGCTTAGCTAGAGGCAGAAAGAGCCGCGGAGGCAACGTTGGCACATTTTAGGAGGGTTTTATTAAACATGTATTCAGAAAAAGTTTCGGAACTGTCCGAATGTGTACAGTCACTGATTCTGCGGGACTGTGACAGCTGTTTTTGTAAATTAACTCTCACAATTTTAATCAGGTTTTGGATGTTTCCTAGACAACATATGAATTACTTTCAGGTGGTTTGGGTAATTTTGTCCACGCTTATTGTCTAATGTAACCTATCGCTGGGCTAACTATGATTAGCAATGTGGATTATTTTAAAAGACCATTCAAAGGATGGCACACACATCTATCGCTGTATGTTTATTTAACATTTAAGCGAAACAATAGCACGGTTGGCGACTTTTCACCTATAAAACATGCTATATAAACCAACACACCAGTACATATGCATAGATAATTTTACCTGATATGAAGTGTGTGCACTGCAAGCACGAGCATTATTTATGATCGTCTCCGTAGTCTGTACGCCATATTGCATTGAACCACAATTGTCTTCTTGATTTCTGTGAAGGAATGTATGCCGGGATCTGGTAAAACTAAATTTTTTAACCAAAAGTGCTGTTCCTTCAAATCTGGCAGCCAAAAACACAACAAGATGACTGTCAAAACCTCAAACTTTTAGTGCGCCGGCTATGAGTTCCTACTTATTTTTTGCCTCTAGCTGGAGCGGTGACGTCACAGTGACGTGGGCGATTAAGGGGTCTATACTCGCAAGCGTTTACAAGACGTCTAAGTACCTCCTAAATACAGCCCAAACATCTAACCTCTAATAATCCTCATTTATGGCAAATAAAAAATAGACTAATAAAGGATATAATAAGGAATCAACTTGTATAAATAACAATTAATACCTAAACTCTTACATGTGCATGCATTAGTTCAGACACATGATGGTATTATTACTATAACTCACATAAATCCTTTCTGTTAAAGTGATCTGGTTAATAACTTTACCCTACAGTGCACCCTCTGCCTTAGATTTCTTCCTCATTAAATTTTATTCAGAAATACGTCTGATTACACATGGGCACTGGTTAGTTTTTATCTCGGCTCTCATATTTAGTCAGGTCCAGATTTATATCTGTCTTGACCTCTGGACCATCACAGACACCTGTTAAGGTCACTGAGCAAATTTCATTGTGACACTTAGATGATATGTGTGAGGTCTGTCATGGGCTGGTGTGAGGTCTCTGCCAACTGTGTTCCTGCAGCTCAACTGGCATAGCAAAGCGCTAGCAACACCAAGGTCATGGGTTCCATTCTCAAAGTATAGCTACATGAACTGATGACATGTATATCCCCAGATGCACTTGGATAAAAAAGTCTGCCAGATACACAAGTGTAAATCAATTTAATGGACGCTTTGCAAGTGTCCATGCTAGTGTAGGCGGGGTGGGTGTGTCTCATTCTTGCCTGCGTGTGTGTGTGTGTGGTACAGCAGTAAGAAACACATAGGTCAGAGGTTTAAATGAGGACATGACAGGACTTTGACCTGGACCACAGATGTCATCCCACCTACAATGTTTAGGGCTGGGATGTGTTAAGTTTAGGAATTACCATTGTAATTTTACAGCTCACATTGCTTAGCAAGCGTCTTAAAATGTATGGATAGGTCAAGAATAGTGTTTAATCTATATCATATCTCCTAACGCTTTATTGAGGACTTGTATGAAATGCCAGCATGTAGAAGATCCTTGCAGGGAAGTCTAGACTTCTATTCTTTAGTTTATTAGAGAAGCAATACCACTTTGTTCAAACAACTACTGTGCTGTATAAGACCTGACTTGACCAGCTACGGCTCAAGTTAGGGCATTGGTTGGGTGTCAACAGTCTAAAAGGTACTGTATGCATGGAAATGCATCATACTGCATGTTTTCATCTGCTGGCAACACATTAACATTCAAAGCTCATAATCACAAGGATGATTTTCTTTAGTTGCTGAAACATGAAGAGGACCATTACATGAAAGGTGAGTAAATGTGTTGTGTTTAAGGTCACTCATACAGGAGCACTGCAAATGAGAGTCCTTTGCGCAAACCATTCATTAGCTTCCTCAGAAAAGCAGGAATTTACCCAGTCATGTTTTTTGTCTTTTTCTTTTAATCAAACAAAGCCGCCCACTCAATTGCACACGGACGCATTTAGACATAACTGCATGCTTACAAATATAGTGCCACTTATTTTAAATAAAGAATGAGAAAATGAAGCCTTCGGGGAAAGTGTGCAGGCAAAAGCCACCAAAAGTCTAAAATTAATTTGGGAACGTTTCTTTAGAATGTCACTGGAACATACTGTACGCTCCAAATACAAACCTACTTGTTAGTAGCCTAATAAAAAAGGATTTGCGGGAAGTACTGGCGAGACAGCTCTCCAAAATATCACTAGAATTGTTTGCAAAAAGTTGCTGAAAGTGCTAAATCTAGCAACACGGCTATTTGTGCAACCAAAAGTCATCAGAAACATGTGGTAAGAATTCAAGATCTGGCTCTTTGTTTCCAGTCTAAAAGGCTTTCATTACAATAGTTTAGAGAAAACTATACAGTATGATGTAAGAGGAGGTAACTGGAAAGTAAAGCTTTAACTACACCTAAACAAGTATAAGAGTCAAGTATTTTTCTGATTCCCTATACAGATGGTTTTGTGTATCTAGTGGGAAACTATATTTGCTTTTATTGGTACAATGTCCTCATGTTGGCCCTGCTTGATGAAGTGTGGCCCACAGCAAACAAAGCCTGTCTCTAATGGATGTAATTTGTCAATATACATTCACTTTTGCCTGTTTGTCGCCCTAAGCAACAGGTTCCATTCATTTTCTATATTCTAACCAGACATAAAAATGTTTCCCAAACCGGGTCCAAGAGTTATCCCAACACTCCCTAATAACCAATTCAATTCATCATCTTATTATTATCTGGCGAATTGGGTGTGTTAGAAAGAAACAGACATTAGAAGTCTTTCTTACAATGTTTCCGGTCTGGAAAGCATGAATACTCTGATAGATGATGTTTACTCCTTTCTCTCTGCCCTTCTCACCTCAGTCTTCATTGATCCATGTATCATCATGACGCACCAGTTTCTGTGTGTCTGAATCTGATTATACTGACCAGACAAAAGCCTGCAGCATGCGTTTCTGTCTGGCGAGCTGTGGAGATAATGGGATTATTTCTGTGCTGATTTCTCTCACTGTACAGTATATTTAAATATTAATAAATAATACAGATCAAACCATTAAGTATGAGCTGCATGGTACAACTTTACACTTTTATCGTATTTACATTGACTACAATTTTATCCATTGATATTTGTTGGTCCTCTTTTGTGATAATATATTTTGTAGTCATTTTCCTGGACACTTTGCATATGTTGTGTGTACTTTTTTGCCAAGCCAAGCTTACACTTAAAACAAATAAATTGATTAAACATGCACAATGTTTAAAGCATCTTTAATTAAATATTCAGCCTGATCCCACGAATTTATGTGGGATAGTCACAGAATTTTTTGCTCATTTTTCTGTAGCATTCTCACGGATCTCCGCATTTTTCCGTGGCCCTGCTACGGACTGTCTTTATCCGTGGCATTCTCACGGATTGGTTACTCAACTGTGTTGTCCTATTTTCTTACCATTTTCGCTTCGGTTTAGGGTTAGATTTACATAAAATGACATCCCTACCCAAACCCAACTCTCAAATACACAACAAGCTGCTTCTTTTTCTTTGTTTTGGGGTTTTCTGGCCAAGCTATTTCTTCTTTTGCTGTTGCACTGCTGCTGTGGGTTAAAGGCGCTCTAAGCGAATTCACGCGTTTTAGGTCATAACATTTTTGTTACATACAGCAAACATCTCCTCACTATCTGCTAGCTGCCTGTCCCCTGAACGCACTGTAAAATAACGTGGTCGCCGTAGACAGCCCAAGCTCCACAAACAGCAACAAAAACAAAGTGTTGCAGCCTACAACCACGAAACATAACAAACGTGTTCCAGCCAATAAACGACAAGAAGGATTTGGGTGTGGGGTTTTGTCTCAAAATGCACACCAGTAATGTTTTTTTGTAAGGTATGTTTGTAAAAACGACTTTAATGTCTTAATATAAATAAGGCCTAGTCCTAGATTAATCTAAACCCTGTCCGGGAAACTATCCCGAAGCGTTGAGAATGTGGGAGAGAGGGATCTTTTTGGTCATCCTTTAAAGGGAATCCCGATTATTCCAACAGCAGTCTTTCCCCCTTCAACATTTCGTTTCATATCTATCAAGTGTAATATTTATGTAATATAAATATCCCCACCATATTAGATCCCCCTGCCGTATCTCTGTGTCAGGTGTTTAGTTGCTCTCTATAAATGGCAGATGCTATGTTGGCTGACCTCACGAAATACAGACACGTCCTAGCCAAAGCAAAGGTGCAAATCTGAGTCAAGCGTGAACCTCATGACAACTCTCAGGATTCTCCTCCAGTTCTCTCTGAATGCTAATCTTGGTGTCAAATCCTTCTGAGGTTGAAATTATGAAATCCTGCATTTGTATGGATTGATAATTAGCCCAACTCAATCTGACCATTTTTTCAACAGTGAAATGTGTCGTGGCAACACCAAACAACCCATTTTCTTCTGCAACAAGCAATATTTCTGAGTGTAATGTTGTATATGAAAAGAAAACCATGTAGAATAAGACTTGATTTTATGCACTAAGGCTATTAAAAAAATGTAGCTTCACAGTGCTTTCAAAGCTCTGTCTGACATCTCAGCATGGGTTTGGGGCAAAGATACCTATCCTAAGAAATGAGGGGCAGATGGAAGAAAATATTTTGTGTTATTCCATTTGATGCTTTTAGCTACAGATCACACTATCAACAGAAAGTGGTGCATACTCCCTAATGACTCTTGTGCTTACTTTTCTGTTCCCTATCTCAGAAAAATCCCTAGGGAAGTGGTAGACTTTGAGTTTGTGTATTGGAACATACCTCAAACCATCAACGTGGCTCCTGTCTGTTTATCTGCAGACGTCAGAGATGCTGTGTGATCAAGTGACTTTGTGGACCATGTGACTTTTCCGTAGCTCTGAGAAGGTGACCTTGCTCTCGTTGTCTATAAACATCTCTTGGAGGTCATCCAGAAGTCAGACAACCACACAGAGGAAAGTTTCCCGACCGGACTGCCACTGCAGCGGCCTCGAGAACCCTTGAGGATTTACTTCTAGTTCTTACAGCTTTAAAGACCGTACTGCTTTGAGTATTTACAGAAGCAAATGTCAAATCAAAACAGTATAAACACATTAAGCCGCAGTCGGATTAAGTGCGCCAATACTGTACATCAGCCCAAGAATGTTTTCTCTTATCTTGTGACTGAACTGACACCAAATATAACCAGACTAACAGCCAACAAAGCAGTAAATAATGTGACATGAGAAGACACTACAAATTCATAGTTTTTAAATTTTGCCAAACCGCTTGATGTACTGACGCTTCAATATGATGTATCTATTGCTCCAGGGAGACTCTCTTGAGATGATATCTTGAAGATGAATTGATGTAGGTGCTGAAGAAAGAAAAGCTATTGTACTGAATATACTGTATATTCATAATGTACTTTTAATACTGTATATTGCTGCCATTATCAACAGAAATGCACACAGATGCCTTTAAAATATAAATCTGGTTTGCCTTCCAAAAGATTATTAACACCACATTTGTTGCTTCAAGCAAATATTGCTGACCTCTGCAAATAAGCCAAAATACTTTTTAATTATAATTATAATGAGACATTATCTTGTGATGATCACACTTGTCAACCTGGTAGCTTGATGTCTCCACTGGCGCTGACAGTTAAGGTGACTCTCCTATACATCTCTCACTCCTGTATGTGATCTAGTATCTATGACATCTGTGAGTATCACGGTACTGTAGCACATGCTACTTTTAGCTTATCCAGTCCCATGACTGGACATGACCTGTCTGTCCAGTATATTTCCACAGTGACTAGTAATCACATCACTAACTAATGCTTTGATTAAAAATATAACCAAACGCTACAAAGAGACAAGAGATGAATGTGTGTTTAATCATTGGAAAAACATTAGACCACACACCAAGTGGTGTTGGTGCTTTACATCATGGCAACTGCAGTAATAAATAAAAACAGTCAGGGTATAATAGATGCCGTAAGGAGTAAAGGAGATCATCAAGAGTTAGATTGGATGTTCTTTAGCATCCATGACTTTAAAAGCTGAGTCATCTGCTGGCTTCTTTTTCTATTAATAAACCAAGACAAGTAAAGTAAAGAGAACCGGTAGGGTAACCAGTCAGCTCTCATGGCCTCTTTAGGTGATCCTGAGAGTTTGTAATTGTCACATGGAACAGAACTTCAATAACCTGTCATAACACACCTCAAGAATGCTTGCTTCAAATTTATTTACAGTAGAAAACTGAATCTGTCGCCATAAACAACTTTAAGAATGAGTTTTGGTCAGTCAGACAGGTAGGCAGACATTAGTTAGCAGGTAGCTTAGAATTAAAATGAAAAATTTTATCTGTTAACATTAGTCAATGCACAATGAACTAACTGAACAAACAATTAACAATACTGCGCTATTTATTATCATGAATAGAAATTAATACATGGATAACTACACTGTAAAAAAGATGTGTTGGTTCAGCATAAAAAAGTAAGTTACTTGGGTGACTTTAAATTTTAAATCAATTCAACTAAAAAAAATTATATATTTCAGAACATATACAACTTTTTTAGGCTAACTAATATTTTTATGTTGAATTTCCTCAGAGTTTTAAGACAACCAGGTAACTAACAATGCCTAACATTTTCTTTTGTACTGCAAAGAAATAATGTTGGTGTCCTCACAGGCAAACTTTCTCTATGATGCAGAACCATTCGATCATGGGGTTTATTGCCACCAAAACTCATCTTTACTGACGTCCCTAATATTAGGTGTTCTTCCACCAAAAGAAGAGTTTTAACATTTAACTTAAACCTGAACCAAAGATTTTACTATTTTACTAGCTGCTGTCTGGAGATAAAACTTTCCCTGTAAAGCGAGTAATGTTTCATTGGTCTAAACAAGATTCATTCAATACAGAACAACTGTTAAAAGTCCAACAATAATGTTCAGCCAAAGCGGAGCTGCTAGTTTTAGCTTTTTTTAAAGGTGACATAGAATGATTGAACGGGGTATTTATCCTTGTTCTGTGAGGTGACATGTAGACAAAAAATGTTTTGTTTGGGTCTGTAATGCCTTAGAAGCTTCCTAAAAACCTCTCTCAGATAGCTCTATTAGGCTGGGGGATTTTAAACAAGTGGTTTTGCACCTATTTGGCTCCCCCTACTGGTTTAACTTGCAATCTCATTACTGATTGGCTGACTTTGCTGCCACTCAAAAAAATGTAAGCCAATTATTTTAAAGTGGAGGGGCAGTGAGATGCCTGTGATGTCATAAGCATCAGTTTTTCAGATTGGGCCGTTTTCTGGCAGACATTTCTAAAAGAGGAATTTCTATGAGACTGAGATGTCTAGCACTTTTTGTATGTGTGTGAATGCGGGTAGACTACCATTATTCAACAAAGACAAGGTAAAAATGGTTTTTCATTCTATGTCCCCTTTAATAGAAATGCATTGATGGACAGATCCTTCTGTGCCTTTGTGGAGAAGAAACTTTAAAGTCTCTGTAAAGTCATTTGAGTGATTAGTTTCTAATTACATTATGAATGTTAGAAATGTATTGCTGAAACATGTTGCAAAGACTGTGAACTGTGTGATACTGAAATGTGGACAAGTTTTTTTTTTTTACTATTTCTGTGTTCGGGATTATGTGGGCAGAGGTAAAACGGTGGATCGATGATGCACTGGAGCCACCGAGCATGGCCCATCTTCCAACACAGTGGTAAGCATCCATTCAGGTTGTAGCAATATTTGAAAGTTGATAGAGATGGCAGCTTTCCTGCGAGTGGGTGTGGTTTCAGTGGGACAGCAGACACGCCCCCCAGCATTTCAGAGCAGAAATTCCTGTCTGTATTTGATTACTTATTTTATTCACTTGGCGGTTTTTTAATCATTCAAATATGGCTGAGTGATTAAAATCAAATTTTGTTGTGGTGTGACAAACTGAAAACACATTTAATATCTGACTTTCAATAAAGCTGCTCGTACACTCAGCTCTGCTTTCACTCCCTGGCACACTTCTCTGGTTTAAGATGGCAAAAATCCAGACAAAGTTAGGATGAAACATTAACTGTTAAACTAAATGCTGCTCGACCAAACAAATTATAACTGTTGTAGAAACATGAATATTGAACTTGATTATGTTAATATCTGATCAGTATAATATTATTGGTTAAGTGTAAGAGCGCGAGTGGGCCAGTTAAACAGCAGGTCTTATGATCACTGCTCTTTGAGTGCTGCCAGAGATTCTCCATCTATAATAAAACTTCTTCCACTTGGTCTTAATTTAGATCAGTGATAGAGCATTACACAGTTCTCCTGCTGAAACCCTCTCACATTACAGCCATGAGACGAGTGAGATGATATGGGGGTGTGTTTGTGGATCTTAATAAAGACAGTTCAACACAGTGTAAAGAGTCATTCTTCAAGCCTTCTTGAGTTCTTCAGTTTTGCATTTAGTATATATTTACATATTTACATTATATAATACCTGATATTAAAATGAGATGTAGGTCAATCGGATCACAAGGGGATGACGCTACAGTAGATACAGGTGTAAATGGGGTGTGAAACGTTTGGTCCTCATCCAGTTTCGACCACGTTTACATACCTGTCAACATTGGGATTAAAAAATAAGAGAAATTTAACACTTTATTTTGATAGTCCACTTTAGACATTTTACTAATTATAAGTCACTTTGCAACTACATATCAACTACCAATCTTTAGAGAATTAGTAGACTGTCTGCTTAATATCTACTAACACTTTATTGTGATGATATCTCAACAGACATTCAACTGACTATAAGTATCTTTTCAGGTGCATGTCAACTTATTCCACTAACCCAAACCTCTTCCCTAACCCCAACCCTTACAGTCTACTAATAATCTAATGACAGTTAGTTGACGTATAGTTGCAAATTATTGAAAGGTAGTTGGCATGTAGTTGCAAAGTTATTTATAGTTAGTAAAATGTCTAAAGTGGACTATCAAAATAAAGTGTAACCAAATTTCCTAACCCCTACATTACCCCCCATTCCGCGGCCCACTTAACTCTTTCACCGCCAGCGTTTTAAAAAAAAGTTTCCAGCCAGTGCCAGCGTTTTTCATGATTTTCACCAAATTTTAATGCCTTCCAGAAAATGTTCTTCTTTAAATATACCAAATGAAAGAACAGACCCTCTGCTTTCAAAAAAAAAAAAAACGTTTCATCCTACCTTTAGTGGTTATTTTGCAATCAGCTTTTGAATATGGGTAGGTTTCTGCAAAAACACCACATTTTGAGCAAAAAGCAGAGATAATTCCATTTTTGTGACGGACTTTTCATAGAGATCCCATTCAGAGCGATCTTTAAAACAGACACGGACATGCAGCCGCTTGCCATAGGGCAATACTTCCGGGTTTATAATATCCGGGTGGATAATAGCGGTATTGCGGAAAGACGGAAAATCTCGTCATTGGCCGGGAAGTGTTTTCTATTAATTGACGAGATATCTTGTCAATGGCGGTGAAAGAGTTAAACAGGTATAATCTATTTTATGACTCACCAAAATATTTTTTATGGAAATATGCAGAAAAAATACATTAAGAAATACAAAAATATTTTTTTTCTTTTAGAAGAGAGTAGTTTATCTTTTCATGGTATGAATTAAATGTAAGTTTAATTGCAATCTCAAATTACCTGGCATCAAAACCATTGCCATTAATTGTCATTAATAGGACACTGTTTTTGAGTCTAAATGTGCAAGATTGTATACACAAGGGGTGGGCGGACGTGTCTGGTGAGTGCGCGTGTCAGGGGGCACTGCAGTTTGTGTAACTTTGTGCACGGCTCGTCTTCTTCCTTACTCTGGATGCTTCTTCTTTTTCATGTTTTACTGGCAGGTGTCGTTTGAGTGAGATGTTAAAGCTTATATAGAAAGTTAAAAAATCTGGGAGAAATACTTAAACGTGATAGCGGGACAGAATGGTAAAATATGGGAAAATCCTGGAAAAATGGGAGGGTTGGGGAATACATACATAGGTAGTTCAAGCAGCAATAAAAGACTTACTCTCCGCCTATTGATCTACTGTAATGCGATGTACCAAGTGCAATGTTTTTATATCGGACCTGATTTCTAGTGCCAACTCATCATGTTTAGCGCTGTCTTGTGGCTTTCATTGATAAAACTAAAGCAGCTGCTTTTTATTTTTTGTTTCATTTAGCGAGCATGTGAAAGTTGTGTTTGCTTATTTGATCATTTCCTTTGAAATATCTCTTAGATGTACAAAACGTTGTGCAAAGGGTTGCCACCTGCCCCTTAAAATACAGAATAGTTCCGTATTTGAGAATGAAAGCTCGGCATTTTTCAAATAAGTCAGCAGCGAGCGGTTTTTTTTTCGCTCTGAAACCCGGCGCTCAAGAGTTGAAAAAGATTAAACTTTGGTTTAAAAGCTTCACTCGTCAATGTCAGTTCTCACATGCCCGTCCAATCACAGTGAAGAAGGGGCGGGACAAGTATACCAAGTTACCAGCTCACAGCTCAAGCGCTCGGCTGAAGAAAGCTGGCGCTCAACTGAAAAAACAGCTGGGATTCGGCGTCCTCCAGGCATTTTCAGACGTGTTTAAAAGTTTTGGTGTGCGCCCCCTTATGCAGTAATACTCGCTACCATTACCAGTTTGATTAGTTTGTTTAATACAGTCAGGATTAGGCCAGGGCCAATCAGGGTCAAGAGAGGTCAGATCTCTTGGCAGAGATGCTCGGCAGAGATTTGAAACAAGGACGAAGGCAACTCCAGATCCACGTCCACCTCTAAAAGTTTCCAAACGATATGCAAAATCATGCATCAGGAGAGTCTAACAGTTTCACAAATGTTTATACGTCAAGCATCTCCTAAGGCAAATAGTGTAAAAAGAGTTTTCTAATCACCTCAATCATTTTATGTTTGTTTACATTATCAAATGCTTATGCTTCATATCTGAATCACATGCTATTTGTTTTTTAAGTCTGAGGTGTACAGTCAATCACGTAAGCATTAATTTCATAAGAGAGAAATATTTTTAATAATGATTTACTAAAATATAATGTCTATGTAAAGAAAACAGACAACCTATATTATGCTTATAGTTGCATACTTCAATATATGATTAACAAAAGGCAATGTAAATATAAAATATATAATATAATAACTATATATCCGATCGACCAAAAGCGCACTCTAATACCAGGTATAAACAGCCAAATACTGTTTTGTTATATACTGTTAGCTATAAATATAGTATAATAACAATAATGAAGTTTATTGAATGTAGTTTAAGCATATCAAAGTGATGTCATAGAAGAACCATTTCTGTCTGCATGATTAAAAAAAACCTTTGCAAAAAAAAAGGTTATTTAGATTATAAAAGGGTATGAAGGAAATTATTTTCTTAGGAGCCTTTGACTGAACGGTTCTTTGAGGAACTATAAATGGTTCATATATGGCATCAATGTGAAGAGGCCTTTTAAGCATCTTTATTTTTAGGAATGTATCCAAATGCCATGTAATCTATTCACTTCCCAATCCTCATGACTCTGAGCTTTATTCAGCTTTTCCTGTTATAATTTGCCTGAGCAGTCATACACGTGGGTCTGGAATGATCCTGTTTCAGAGATTAACTCACAATGGGGAATTGTGTCATGGAAATGTGTGCCAGCAAACCTCTGGCCTTCAGTCTGTGTTTGCAATGACACCTAACCTTTCGATTTCTTTTGGTTACGTGTGTTGTTTTAAACACATTCATCTTCGTAGCACTTTGATTTATAACCTTTCTCACTGAACATTCGACAGGGCTGTGACCTTATTGAACGACTTTAATTGTAAGATTTCTTTGCTTTTATTCCAGTGATGAATTATCTCATTAGTGAACCAATATCTGTCTGTAACTGTGTCATGAATATTAATAAAAGCCTTTGAACAGGCACGCAGGTCGTGCTGATCTTTAATTCCCATTAACAAGAGAGCAGCACATACTGTTCTTTTCATTCGCTCCCAGCACTCTTTGATATCAAAAAACGGTCAATTATGCCTATCCCATAGCTACAGAAATCTATAACCTAGGGGCTTTGCTTTCAAAAAACCTGACAGTTTTGTGCCAGATGGCATTTTCATTATCTGATTTCTAAAACCTAAAACACTCCTATTTGAGGCCTGCTTACACATGTATCCATACAGTATACACACACCCATACACACAACTGTGTGGATTTGGTCTTTCTCTTACAGACCCAGAACACGATATGACTTTAATTTTGAATTTATATTAAAACTATTAATCCTTACTATGCATTAATCTTACTAAGTCCCTGATAAATATATTTTTGTACTATACACAGCTGTTTATAAACCTTCCTAAAATGTTAGTCATTTGTTCTGACTAAAAGCAGAGTTTATCGGATAATTATTATTTGAATGGTGGGTGGATGGGGTTAATTAAACATCCATTGGTCATAACATGCCAACAACAATTTAATGGTCATTACACAGTGACCAGAACTGTGCCGCAGTTATCTACTGTATACATGTGAGTCAAGTGAGTCACAAGCCTTTATTATTTTTCCCATCCCTTCACCTGAAAAACCACACCTCAGGCTATTCTCACTCTGCCAGTGGAAACCAGATTTGTAAGGTATTATCATTCAGCCGGTACAAACCGGATACTTTATTATGCCTCCATGTGACTTATTGTTCACTTACAACTGTAATCTATTAATAATAAATCACTGTTCATCACATGACGGCGATGTGTGACATGAAGCATGGGTTGATGTTGGTTCATGACTGGTTTGATGGAAGGAAAAGATGATATTCAATGAATCCATGATCAATTTTAGAAACCAAGGTGCTTTGTCTCTGGGGATTTTACGGTAGGTGATATGGCAGAACCAGGCAGTGCCAGTGTTACACTGAATGCAGACTTTTGCTGAGGGTCAGAGGCACTTGCAGAATGCTGTAAAATACAAGATACATCAGAAATAAATCTTATATTAGTCCAGCACCCCGGTACCAGCATTTAACAGACTAGACCAACATGAGGATCAGTGGCTTAACAGTTAAAGAGTCAGACTTGTAAACTGCACAGAATGGCTGCCCACTGCTCCAAGTGTGCGTGCCTGCTTGTTAGTGTTTGCGTGTTCGTGCGTGTGTGCACGTGTGTTCAATGCTCACTGGGATGGGTTAAATGCAGTAGTCAAATTCTGAGTTTGGGTTAACATACCAAGACAATTGACTCTAAGTGATAGTTTACCCAAATTATGCTCTGTATGATTTTCCTTATTCAGTTGAACACAAAAGAAGATATTTGGATGAATGATGGTAAAACCACAGTTGACTTCCATAGTGTTTACTGCTAACTGTGTGTTTATCATCATTTATCCAAATATCTTCAGAATTTTAATTTTTGGGTGAACTGTCCATTTAATTTTCATGCTTACCAAAGTCTAATATGAAAAGGTTTGGGTTATAAATGACTCATAAATGAATGAGCTATATATAGTTTGTAATTTGTTTGAAATGTGAAATATTTATAAATAAACAGTACACTTGATTCCTAACTCAGGTGTGTTTTGATTCCCATAACAATTAATTAACGTAGTGCCTTCAAGAAAATTTCGCAAGAATCTATAGTAAATCCGAAGCCGTAAGTCAAGAACCAACATGTCATTTTGTCCTGAAGTAACCCAGGTAAAAACCTGTCTATGTGAATGATGCTTTCCCTGTAGTGATTAAATGCTATTCCAGATGTCTTGTGGACAAATTTGCATTTAAGGTTGAATGATCCGAAGTTTTAAATTATGTATCAACATTATCTCTACAACCAAATTGGCAGCACTTTATTTTACAGTATGTGTAATTACCTTGTACATATATGGTAAATAAGTTGTACTTACCGACAAATGTGTGGTACTTACTTTTAGGTATCTACATGGTAATTAATTGGTATCATTTGCTGTACTTACCACTGGTACATACTTGGTAGTTATTATGTAACTTTAGATAAGTACTGGGTAAAAACAGATACATACTTATAGTGTAGGTATACTGTAACTAACAAGAAACATTACTGTACTTACAAATAAATGTACAATATAAGTATTTAGTACTTACAGGCAAGTTAGGGTAAATAACAGTTATTTATAGTGTACATATATTGTATATACATGATAAGTGTGTGGTACCTGTAGGCCAGAAATGTTTCTCGTTAGTTAGTATACCTACACTATACATGAATATCAGCTGACGTCACTCACTTGTCTTCCGCCATTTTGAGGACCTGAAGTGGTGGCAAAAGAACTAGAACCTATGCCTTCAATATGCTGTGAGAATCAAAATCGCTATTTTTACAACACTAAGAAGGCTCAACACAACATGATATTTTGCTCGAAGTATCGCCTGTGTCTCTACACGTGAACTCGAGCATTGAGAACATTGTTTGTGAACACAGAGTTTACTAAAAAGAAGGTTTTGAACAACTGACTTTGGATGATTTGGCGTCCGCTCGCCGCCTTCTTCCCAGTCAAGATGTATCGATCTCCAATTGCGACGTAAGGAGGGAGGAGAGTAAAGATTGATATCTCCTAAAGCATAGTTCCATAAAAATGCACAGATAATTCGTTGTTTTGTTGCAAGTGAAAAACAATATTGACGTTCTAGTTGAAAAAGGAGCCTCATTTGATATTCATTCATTCACATTCGGAAATCGATTATTTACGTCTGGCAGAGATGACGAGCGGACACCATAACAGCCAAAGTCAGTTGTTCTAAACCTTTATTTTTAGTAAACTCTGTGTACACAAACATGTTCTCAATGCTCGCGTTCATGCGTAGAGATCCAGGTGATACTTCGAGCAAAGTTTCATGCTGTGTCGCGCCTTCTTATGTTGTAAAACAGTGGTAGTTCGGTAGCAGCGGACAGCGGCTGGAAGAACGCATCAGGAATCGAACAGGCATTACACCCTAACCAAGATATATTTTTTTAAAGTAGCGTTTATTTTCATGACAGTCGAGGTGCGACATGTTGTCTTTCGTAGCCCTTTACTGTATCCGTAAGAATCATAGACAGTAAAAGATAAGAAATCCGTAAATCGTAGCAAGGTAGCCAATGCTTGTCAATAACCTACTGGTACTCTGTAGGTCCTCAAGATGGCGGCATGACGTAAAAGGTCACATGACTGAAATCCATGTATAAGTATGTATCTGTTATTACCCAGTACTTATCTAGAGTTACATAAAAACTACCAAGTATGTACCACTGGTAAGTACAGTAATGATACCAGTTAATTACCATGTAGATACCTAAAAGTAAGTACCACACATTTGTCGGCAAGTACAACTTATTTACCATATATGTACACGTACTGTAAAATAAAGGGCTACCACCAAATTTGTTTGCAATTTAAAAAAAAATTCTTAACGCTTACCTCTGTTACAACTTGTTTTTCAAGTACTTTGGAGATTAAAGTAAATTATCAATTCACATGAAACCCATAAAAAGTTGACTAAGAATATGACGTCTTTTCCAGGTTTGCATTGGTCTTATATCAGCAAATTCTATTCCAAGTTTGATTAAAGCCTTCCAAGATTCCAGGATTTGTACTTATAAAGGAGTTTTGGTATCATTTCGGTATATGTTTGTGCAAAGCTCTGATCGGAAACTTTCAGAATAAAAAGACCCTTTTAAATTCAGACAAAAAGCAGAGTAAATAGAAAAATTTATACTTTTGCACTATTGTGTAAACTGTGTTTTATCATGTTTGACAGCTTTAGAAATAGACACAAACACGTGCAATTCCTGATATCCCTGCTAAAAAAAAACAATAGACACCATCAAAGAAATTCTATTGGTTTTATTGGGAATTTTATTGGTTCTAATGGAATATGGCCCAAAACACACTACAGTGTAGTGGTTTTAATGGTAACAGCTAATGGTTCCTATTGGTATTTTAATGGAAACCATTAGAATTTTCTGTAATGGTTTTATTGTTTTTTTTTTCAGCAGGGATGGAAAAACATTTGTATACAGAGGTGTCCGAGGGAAATGTGTTTGTATGTGTCACGCTCTCCGTCTGTCTTTTGTTCGCTGCCTATCAGAGGCTGTGAGAGATTAACTGGTGTGCTGTGCTTGAAGAGTCAAGATACTGTGACTGAATGTCTGCTGTTTTCTTATCACAACAATGATGGAGTCATCAGAGTCACGGAGTAAGGGCAGTGATCCTGGAATCTGATGGGAGAGACGCTCCTATAGATTTTACCCGGATATTCATGCAGCTGTACGGAAGATTCTGAGATTATAATGTGGGAGAAAAGTTCAAACACTAACACAAACAACACTTACTAGTCAACTAAAGTAAATCACCGAATGTGATTTGTGAAAAAGCGGTGTCTATAACTCTTGTGTTTTTCTTGGTTTCACTGAATTCTTATAAACTTGCAGTTGAAATACATCTGTGGCTCTATTCAGTGATGTACTGTAGCAGTAAAATCTTATGATTTATACTATCAGTGTTCTGAAGATCGTGACTTAACTGTACAATGTCTATCTCAAGTTACATTTGATAAGAATCTTTCAAACTCCTGAAACATTCCAGACACTAACATTAACAACAAACTAAATGTTACGTCTACACCTAGTTGCTTTTTTAAAGATGACCATGAGCATAGCTGTTTACTTTGCTTTCCAATGATGGTATGTTGTGACACACAGCTACTGTATATTGCATTCCTACCTAAACATACCTAAACATTTTCAAAACAAGATAATATTGCATCATATAATGTTAGTTAGGTTTATGCTTCACAAAATAATAAAAAATACAGCAAGGTATACAGCTAAATTCACATATTATGTGTCTTAAAGGGGACCTATTGTGAAAATTGCATTTAAAGGGACAAACACAAAACAGCATCTTTTTGCAATTTGTACATGCTATAAGAAATTTTTTGTGGGATAAAACTTTTTTACATTACATTTCTTTCATTCTGCATTTTGTAATAGGGGACCTTTAATATCAGATTTGCATCGCACATAATAAATCTATCTTGGTTCAATTTCTCACATAATGTTAAAATACAGGTGGAGCCAGATCAACGTATTCCTTTAAGACAGAAGGCGATCAGTTGAATGAATGATGTGAAGTGCCCCAAATTCACATTTGAACTTTGAGCATCTGGAATGTTTTAATAGCTTCGAGCCGTCTTATGTCTAATCTGCCGTTTTTCGGGTGAGGCAGCCATACAAGGTGGTCGACTATTAAAGTTAAGTCAATGCAAACACTGACGATTCCCACCGTTGAAAAACTTTAGTAAGGCGAGCACCCATGAAGGGAGTGGTAAATTATGAATGAGAGAACGTTGTCTTCCCCGAGGCTATTAGCGCTAAATGTATCATTCTGATTTGCAACACCTGGGTACTATGTCATCAGCCAAACTGTCTTACATAAACTACTACTTTGATTATGACTTAGCCAACTTTAGCTTTGTTGCAGGAAGCGTTTCTGTAATACAGCCGGTTTGATTACTTACTGTACAGTAACACCAGGTTTCTTTTATTAAAAGATCCCAACAATGAAAATTCTGCACTATTAAACTTTTGTGTAATATTCTAAATGTTTTGCGAGGAACTAAAACTTGCTGGGTTTCCATCACCCTTAATTTATGGGCATATTAAAGTATTGCATCAGAAACGAGGGATGGAAACGCCAAAAAGTAATCCTTTAATTCACAAAAAAGTTTTTACACTTGAGGTGTTTTTTTACTTATGCGAAAAAGAGTAAATGCGAATAATGACAGATGGAGATGCATTTGCAGAATAAATTCTGACATAGCAAACATTAAACCCATGTGACTGATCGTCTAACTTTACGTCTTTATCATATATGGGACTTAACGTCGTCTTAATGCCCTTGATGCTAATGCCTGCATCAAAAATTCTGCATTTCTTTTTCTGTAAAATAGTAAAATAATAATAATTTTATAACAATTATATAATATAATTATATAATAATAATATTTAATAACTCGCCCCATCTTGACCAAATGCAATCATGTGTCAATTTCCAAGTGTGTCCTGTTTTATTTACTGTTGGTTATTAGGTTACCAAAACCACAATAATTCGCTCAAACAACTTCATGGAAACGCGCCTTATACGCATTTGTTTGTTTTTCTTTTTTTTTTGCGAATTTTGAATCGTTTCACATTTGGATGGCTACTGATAATCTACCCCATGCCGAAACTCTGAATTTTCCATGAATTACGTGATAATTACTGTGAAGATTTCACGATTTCCTCAGAATTTTTCACTTTGGTTTCCACAGAAAAAAGAACAGCATTCAGGTTTTAAATTACATGAACGAAAGTATTATTCTGTCATTTTAAAACATCAGTTCATCCATTGTATGTATGAGTTGATGGTAAAGTTGTAGAGTATGGAAATGCACACGCGTGTTGTTAACGTCCTGCAAAACTGACCTTCCACAGAGATATTCAGCCAGGCAGCAGTTTTTAAATATATTTCTCACAGTCCTCTGTTATTTGAGCAGCTCTTGGATTATTCATATTTCTCTTTATGAGAGAGATGGCGAGCATGTGCTCATTCAGCTGAAATGGGGCACAGAGAGAAAATTAGTAACTCTGAAGAGACTGGCGCCAATGTTGAACACAGCAGTCTTAAAAAGTACAAGTGCTGGCGGGTGGAGATGACACCGGATGAGCTCGTCTCTCATCTTTTGCCCGATGAGTCAGCAGCTACACCCTAAATCATACTCACATAAAGAAAACCCAATCATGCCTCTGTGTTAGGATCACTTATAGGGATTATTATACAAAATAGCTGTCATTTATCCCCTATATGTGTGAAAACTATGAAATCATCATCTTTCAATCCAAGTGCATTTATTATTTGTTTGATGTTTGTTACTATTGGATGATCCTTTAAATGTTACCATGATTTTATATAAAGGGATATATGCCATATATTTTAAAGTGGATATTTTTACAAATATAAAATAATCAAGTGCACATTATTTTCCACACACTGTACATTTTTGTAGCTCAAAATTTCACTGTCTTCCTGAAACGCAGAGATTTAAAAAAGCTCTGTGACCCTGATTGGCCAGCTAATCTGTAGGCTACTTTGTGATTGGTCTGAATGCCTCTGACGTCAGCAGGAAATGTGACGCTCCTTACCATGTTTGAAAGATACAATGCTAACAGGATTTAATTTACAGGCTGTGAGTTCAAGCCAGAGGAATTATGATAATTTCGGTCTTGTCTACATCACCAATCCCAGGAAGTAAACTGTTGCCTACTATCCATGTGTTTGTTGTAGTCCATGAAAAGAGATTTACTCATGTCATCGTTTACTTTGGGATTTGTACCTTTTGCATATCATTAACACGTACAAATACACACTTACACACCAAAGGAAATTTAAAATAGTGAATCGGACCATAGGAGCTCTTTAAAATATCTTTCCAAGAAGCACCTTCTAGTTTAGCAATGCATAAACCCATATGGCAAAAAAATGTCTTTGGCCCAAAATAGGTTTTAAATATATGCTTAATACATTTTGTAGAAAGTAAAGCTTAATTAAATATATTTTTGAATTTAAAAATAGTTAATAACTTTCATATATTACAATATATTTCAAAATATTTCTAAGAGGCAACAAATAAATACATTTCTAATTTTACAACAACAAAAAATATATGTTTCCTGGCCAAAATATAAGTTATTAAATTATATGTTTGCAATTAAAAAAGCTTTTTTATATATATATATTTCAAAATATACAAAAATACAAAATATACAAAAATTCTGGGGTCATTGACTTTAGTAGTTGTTTGTAAAGGGTGTATATATATATATATATATATATATATATATATATATATTGTTTTGGCAATTTTTTATATTTTGAAATATATTTATAATTATTTTTGAAGATATATTTTTTGACATCTGAGTGATGTAAAAAAAACTGTCAGTTATCTTTGTGTAGTTGTACCTGCAATATACAATATCCTAACATACATTAAAACTTTTTATCATTTACCGTGAGATGGCACAAAGCAATTTGTAGCATTATTTTCTTATAAATGTCTTAAACCCTTCTCAAATACACAACAGTTTTATGATTTTACAGTCATTAATATGTTGTTGTTTTACTGTTAACTTATATAATAATAATAATTATAATAATTTGTTACATTTATATAGCGCTTTTCTGCAGCACTCAAAGCGCCTTACATATGAAATGGTATGATAATGATAAGTAATGATAACTTAATTCCCAATATAGTCCAGCAATGAGTAACCCACTTCTAACCAAAATAAAACTTGGTTATTTGTTATTTTTGCCTAAATATATTTGTCGTCATGCATGCAAAGTCAACAAGGTGTTTGGGTTGATTTACTTATTTATTTTATTTCATTTGTTTTCGGCTATGGTTAGATGCCTATTCAGTTTTCACTGACAGGCCAAATTTTCCTTGGTTTTAGCCAGTGGCGGTTCTAGACAAATTTCACTAGGGGGGCCAAGGAGGGGCCAGTGTTTTACCAGAGGGGCACATAAAAAAATGGAAAGAAATTATATTTAAAGATTTTAGGGGTGGTTACAGGAATTAGTTTAAGACAGGACTAGGCCTTAGTTTAATTAGGAAATATAACTAGTTTTAACAAACATGCCTTACTAAAAACATTACTTGTGTGCATTTTGAAGCAAAACAAAGGGCACTGGTGTATTCCCTGCTGAAAAAACAGCCAGCTAAACCAGCATAGACCAGCATAATTCGCATGCTGGTCCATGCTGGTTTGATGCTGTAATTTTTCAGCAGGGTTTTAAGATATGGCATTGCAAGTTGTTTTCCGTTTGGACAGCTCTTACATTTATTTTAGTCTAGGACTAGTCTAATCCCTTTCCGGGAAACTGCCCCGTAAACTTTATTTTACTTTACAATCATATAAATATTTATTTAATAAAAGAGTGAGTGCAGGTGCAAAAGGGGAGCTGGGCTCTTTTCTAAAGCACCCCAACCGAAAAGCATGCGAGCCTACTCAATAAACTTTATGAAATGCAAACTTTTATAAAGACAAACGTTGGTTTTAGTTTACATATAAACACACATTGCTAGACAGTTAGGGACCACAATCTAATCAGTATTTAAAATAATATTTATTTTAAATTGTAAACATTTTTATATGTAACATTTTATTATATTCCTCCAATTGTATGCACGTATATGTAAGAGCATAATTACAGCGCTTTTTACAATGTGTAAACTTTAAAAAGTTAGCGAGATGTTGGTTTTGCCGGTTGTTGATGAGTAACAGCTGTAAATGATCACCGCGCTTAAGAAGCCACGTCACAGGAGAACAAGTGAACAGTGTCCCAATATGAAGTGAGCTAGAGTCCTTACCAGTGCCCAAACCTGCATACACACACTCTCAACATCGGGAGGTTGGGAACAAATTGAGACACTCGCTGAGCAGCACCTGCAGCCAGCTACAGTGGTTGGGTGCGCCGCTCTAATTCGCCCGTGTAGAACGTTGCGTCGCATTAGTTCCTCTTTTGGCGCTCGCGTGTAAAATCAAAATAAATGTATACTTTTTTATTTGGTCAGCACGGGGTGGCCACAGGGGTGGCCAGGGACATGTCTACAGAGGCACGGGCCACCCCTGGCCTCCGTGTAGAACCGCCACTGGTTTTAGCTACAAAATCTTAGCTGTGTTTGTACGCAGATGTCTGTAAATGTATTTTAAACGCAAAACTGCTTTCTGTGGGATTGCTTGAATGTGGATAACATTCACAACTTGTGTGTATGTACAGGGCACTTGTGTACAGCATATTTACATTTATATGACATATGGACAGAATGCTGTAAACCCAATCTGATGATGTCAATGTCATGACGTCTAAATTATCTTATCAGATCATAGATGATCTGGCAGCCTAGATGAACTCATGACCAAGTGTATGACAGAGCAGGAAGTTACATTGGCACTGGAGTTATCGGGTCCATGTAGTAATTCTGGGGTCCAGGGCCGGCCCGAGGCATAAGCGAACCAAGCGGCTGCTTAGGGCCCCGCTGGCCACCAGGGGGCCCCCGCCCCAATCGTTTTTTTTTTTTTTTTTTTTTATACAATTAAATAACTTAAACAGGTAATATAAATGGATGAATGAATGAATACGAATTTATAAATGAATAATTAAAGACAAGAAAATTTTGATTTGCAGACAACTATGTGTCTGCAGTGCTAGCGTTTTAGTCAGGCGCAACATAGACACCTGCGCCACCTGCGCGTCGGCGCGCAAGTGCACAACGTCGTCACTCACTGTAAACAATGATGAGCCATTTGACATGTCAAAAAAAGGATATATCCCTCTGGGGCCGAAAAGAGAACAAAGAAAAGGACAGAGGATGAGAAAAAAGAGCAAGATAAAGGTATGTTTGCATGATTATATACAGTATGTTTAATTTGTGTTAGTGGTGTGACAGATCGACGTTAATCCGTGACCGTGATCGACCCACGGTTCGGATCGCATGCGCTTAAATAGTGAAAGTTTATCATTTGCACGTGTTTCAAAGGCTTGCAAAAGTTAACATTTCAAGTGATTTTAAACATTTTATCCCGCAAAAAGGCGCTAAAGTGAGCAGTATTCTGCAAGCCCATGCGGTTTAAATTGTCCAGCCCATCTCCCTTCAGAGATCAGAAAACTAACACTTGATGTTTAAACTTTAGAGAGAGTTCCGCTATTTTGTGTCATACTGTAGTCCATTAACATATATTTGAGGAATAGAGCACTGAAAAGAACATAACGTTTTTATGCTCCGCCGTCTGTATTTCCGTCTGTGTGAGCGCGCCGCGTATAAGTGCACTTAGTAGGGCACACATAAAATCTTTCTGTTCTTGACAGGGCACATACAAACAAAATGATCTCCACAGTACTCTTTTCCAATAAAAACAGTTGTTTATGTCTTTAGACGGTTTATGTATAGATTAGGCAGAAACCAGGTCCGTGCTTCTCTTAAAGAGACAGTAACCTTAATTAACCTACTTAAGTCTGTGTCATTAATGTTAATCAAACCTTCCAAGACAAAGAGAAAATCACTTCTGTAGCTCTAAAAAAGAATAATTATATTTAATTCATACAATAAAGTGTTATGATTCATTTGATTTGATTTCTGTTCCTAATGCTAATTTTAGCCCTTACTTAATGTGCAACTTTGTTCTTTTTATAAATGTTTGTAAGTAATTTCTTAATTTTTTTTATTAGTTTTTCCAACCCCTTATTCTGCTGATCCGAAAAATGATCAGATCTGTGCCTCAAAAACCATAATGTGATCCGAACCGTGAGTTTTGTGATATATCACACCCCTAGCTAGCATTGCTGTATGTGTTGAAGTGAACGTTCCAACATCGGTAACGTTCCAGCTTCATAGGCAAAGCACATGCGCTCTCTGTCTAAGATCTTTGGTAAGAGATGGTATTGGACTTTATGAGAATATATACCAATACCATGTTGGGTAGGGAGATTTCTGTGATGAAAATGGACTTCAATCTTATTTATATGGTGGGTAGTGATGTAACAGTGCTATCCTATATTTATTTATTTATTGCTTGTTGTGTAAGTAATGAAAAATAAGCAAAATAAACTCATTCTGCTCGATCAACTATGCACTTATCCAATGCTATTTTTTTCAGGAACACTGTTGAAGTACTTTGGAGCACAACCAACTCCACCCGCCCCTGATGTTTCATCAAGTGTCAGTGTCTCCACAGCTGATGATGCAGCAGATGAGGTTTTTCTTGTTGGCCAATGTTAACATTCCATAGCCTGTTAATATGACATGACACATTGAAGAATAAAGCATTTTATTTAAGTATAGATTTTCATTATTTAAATTATTATTCATTTATAATGTAACATTAGAGCGTGACATTTGTGTCCGCGTGGTGGGAGGGGGGCCCCCAAACACATTCTGCTTAGGGCCCCCAAGAGGCTCAGGCCGGCACTGCTGGGGTCATTGACCTTAGTAGTTTGTAAAGGGTGTAACTCACTCTCATTTATGTTTCTCATACTATGTGAATGGGAAGGCAGGAATCACCTGAGCAGGTAGAGGCGGGTCTTCACCAAAGCACACCCAATAAAATCAGGCCTTCCAGTTTGTTTACATTCCAACCGAGTATGTGCGTGTGAGATGTGTGTTTGATCAGTCCCGCCCCCAGCATCCGAGCATCATTTACACAGTCTGTGTGCTGGGAAAGTGAGTGGTCTGGTTTGTAGGCGTCATTTTTGGTGCCGTTTTATTGGTGGAATGAGTTCTGGAATGCATGTTTCATTAGAGGTGGGGTTTTTACCTCTGATTTACTTTGATATCTGTCATGCAGCCTCAATATGTTCTGTCTGAACAAAACATGCCCGTTTTCGTTATATGCAACTTTGCACATAGCAAGAGAGGTCAGTGACTGTAAATAGTTTAATAGCTGCATTTTTGGATATTTCATTTCTTATTTCTTCCTTTCAAAATTAAGCATTTGAGTTTTTTTGCTGTGTGTTTTATCCTGTGTGTTTAAAAACTTTGTTTCCCATTTCTTTGCTGTGGAATTTATTCTGCAGGTCTAGGCTTGTTCAACTGTCAGCTTCTTTCAATATTCTTGGCATTAGGTCTGTCCACAACAAAACAAGCACACATGTGTGTACACATGCACAAAGACATAGATATATATTTATTTTAATCTTTATCTATCTTTTGCTATTTTTGTTAGCAGGGCTGTGTTATCCTAATGGGCAACATGGGCTGCAACCATAGACTGTAAAAAATATGGACGTAGCAGTGGCAGAGTGCTCATCCGAGGGGTGCTAATTCAAAATATGTGTTCAGAGTGTCATGTGTTTTGCTCGCGTTTTCAAAATATGTGTTTGTGCATCACATGTTGTGTCAAAAAAAGTGCCTACTGTTCACGCGTCAAAACTGTTTATGATAAAAGAGACACTCACGTTCACAAAATACACGCAAGACACTCCCTTAACACTAAACTCTGAATACCCATGAGATTATGTGAGATTACGCAAGCGTCTGCAGCAGGCACTTATTTTGACAAGACATGTGATGCACACAGGATCTCTCGATGCGCAGAATACATTTGTGACCCGTCACGGGAACCAGTGACACAAGTCGGCAGCACAACTTTCAAGATAATGAGAAAGGAGGTTAGTTCACCCAAAAATGAAAATAATGTCATAATGACTCACCCATATGGCGTTCTAAACTCGGAAGACCTCCGTTCATCTTCGGAACACAGTTTAAGATGTTTTAACGTTAGATTTAGTCAGAGAGCTTTCTGTCCCTCAATTGAAAATCTATGTATGGTTTCCATGTCCAGAAAAGGAAAAAAACATCATCAAAGTAGTCCATGTGACATCAGTGGGTCACCTTGAATGTGATGAAGCATGGAAAATACATTTTGGTCCAAAAATAGCAAAAATTACAACTTTATTCAGCATTGTCTTCTTTTCCGGTTCTGTTGTGAACTGCATGAAGTCACGTGACTGTAGTGACGCGGCTGACCTGTCCCTCAGAAATGTTTGCCAATTTTTTTTTTCAAACTTACAGCGTGTGTCTCCCTAGACTGTAAACGAAGCTCGGGCGCACAAAAATAAAAGGCAACAGATAACAGTCAGCCACGTCGTACGGCAGCCGCGTCACTGGCTTGTTCGACTTTATGCGGCGCCACAGTCAGATGACGTCAAAGTACTGTGAGAGCTCTTCAAGAAATCTTATGTCACAGGTCGGGGTGGACCCAGATGTTAATAAGGTCACGCCCCTTTTTCCACCTCGAGGAGGTTCCCAAAGCCACCCCAATGACCAGACACACAAGGTAAGAATAATATTAAAATACACTTTATTTACTTTACTTAAAATGATAAATAGGGGGGGGGAGAAAGGGGAACTTAAAAAACGGCCTCTTCAGGCTCTCGTCCTCTTCACAGGCTGCGGGCTCTCCACTCGGGGCAACGTACAATGAGTACGGTACAGACAGGGTTCTTCTCGTTCCATTTGCTTTCTCTCTCTCGCTCTTTCTCCACAGGCGGCGGCTGGGGCACAGAGACACAGTTATTTGGACTCGGTTTACTCTCACCTCTCTGCTGGACACAGCGTACAGTAAGTACGGGATTCGCACAGTTTCTTCTCGTGTCGCTCACTCTCTCTCTCTCTCTTTCTCCACAGGCGGCGGCTGGGACACAGAGACACAGTTATTTGGACTTGGTTTACTCTCACCTCTCTGCTGGACACAGCGTACAGTAAGCACGGGTTTCACACAGTTCCTCTCGTGTCGCTCACTCTCTCTCTCTCTCTTTCTCCACAGGCAGCGGCTGGGGCACAGAGGCACAGTTACTTAGACTTGATTTACTCTCACCCCTCTGCTGGACACAGCGTTCAGTAAGTACGGGTTTCACACAGTTCCTCTCGTGGCGTTCCACTCGTTCCAACTTTGCACAGCACGTTTTTTGTTCCTAACAAGTAGATCCCTGAATATATTAATTTTGGTTACACAGGGTGGCGGACTTACGACACTGACGTCTTTGATATGTCAGCTGGAGTGAGCGAATTCCCATGTGGCGTCGGGGACAGACCCTCTCGACAAGCTCTGCGTTTGCAGAGAGGGGGGAAACGTCGTACTGTCTCACAAGGCCGAGCGCTGCCCTCTCCTCACCCTCCTTAGGCGATCGAACACCGGACAGGGGCGCCCCTTCGACGAGACCTCGGGACAGACGGGATTTTCTACCCCTCTCTCTCTCTTCTGCAACGGTAAGTATCACACAGATGACAATATCCACACTAGTGACTCGTAATCGTACTCACACAACCGTACTACTCCAGGCTTCACCGCCACTCCTAGACCCACTCCGATGTCAAGGACCGGGATCGTTCTGGGCACCACACTGTTACTCTCCACCTCGGGCGTGCTCACAACACATGTTGAGTAACCACACTGTGACCGGCAGCCTCTTCGTTCTCCCTCGACGAGGCGTATGAAGGCGGGGGTTTTGTCTGACAAGGCACACAGCAATACACAGCAATACACAGCACCACGTCAAAGTGAAAGTTCCACAGCACAAAGACTCACCCACCACAATCCAGTGCACACTTAGGATGCCCGCCTTTCTCCACTTCGCCGGGGTCTGTTCGGCGATGGTTAATACGGCCCAGTCGGTAGATGCGTCGCCGTGGCTAGCCCCAGCAAATGTTCCTTAGGCTCACCCACCACGCTAATTTAGGGGTAGGGCCGTCCTCTTTCACTCGGAGATAATCGCTATAACAACAGGTTATTTGCACAGTGCGTCTTCAACTCAGTGTTTTATACTCACGGATGCTGTAAACCTTTGTTCCAACTGTCCTCTGTTCTAATTCACACAGCGATCGCCCTCGGTCACACAACACAGGGCGTCTCTTCCCCTAACAGGGTTACACAGCAATTTCATGCATCTCAATACTTTCCATGCAGATGTACACTCACGCTATCTCTGCTTCCTCTTCGTTATTGTGTTTCAGTTTCCAACGTTTCCGTTCTTTCTTCAACCCTTAAGGTTTACAAAGTCCACACAGCCATATAGAGAGAGAGATAAACAGCCCACAACCAGCGTACCAGAGGATACAATGCAGCACTTCAACACTGCACACAACTGAACTCTTCGGGGTGCTCCTTTAATCGATCCACATCCTGCCTTTCTTTCGCCTCTTGTGGCTCTGTCCTCTTTCCGAGCGCTTCCCAGCGCAGCCCGGATCAACAGAGCCTTCGGGCTCTTCAAAAGGTGCGTGTCTTTAATCTGCCTTTGGCAAAGGAGCTTTCCCCGTTTCAATCGCTCTCCGTGTCAATCGCGCCTCTTCTTTGTGTTCCTGAAGAGCTATTTATGTGGCTCATCCTTCCATAGCCTCCAATCACAATCCGCTTCTTAATGTCTTACATCTGTGGCTTGTAAAGCCCTGATTGCGTTGCCCTGGAAACCAGGAAGTGAGAGAGTGTGTCGTCGAAATGCGGCCTGGGTGGAAATCATCTTCGAGCGGAACCAAGTTTCGCCAATTTCGGTTCCGCTCTATAAAAGTCACCCTGTGACACTTACGGAGTAGTTTAATTTCGACTCGCTCTCGCGGTACTTTGACGTCATCTTTCTGTCAGTTCTTGCAGCGCAGCATGAGTCCAAACACACAGAAGTTACACAGAGATCGTAGAATTCGTTATATAATTGTCTACATGTTTTGTCTATCAATATATCTATATTTCACGGATTATACGCATTTATGGACAGAAATGGTCATTGGATGATTCACACATCTGAAACAGACTGGATTTGTTTATTTTTGCATATTGTCATGTGGTCTTCTGTCACAAAATCTTACATATGATGCGAGAACATCTGTATCTCAAAACGGCTTTACAGTGGGTATGGCTTAGCTAAATGAGATGTAAATGAGCCCTATTGTCTCTCCCGGCAGGAAAAAGTGTTAAGTTCTTTCTCTATTTTCTCGGCTTTCTCTTTCTTGAATGTGTTATATTCAAATGGCCACAACTTCTCCAAATCTTATTAGATTTCTATGTGTTACACATCGTTGGAAAGCTTAGAAACTGCACTTTCAGAATCTGTGAATAACTCAAAATGCCCCAGATCCGACTTGTGTCCCTACTTTCTGTGACTGGTCACATATTTTGAAATTACGAACCACACACATGACGGGCTACATACATGTTGTGACGAACTTCACATTAAGCGCCCTCAAAAAAAGTCATTGGCCGCCACTATGATGTAGCGTCCTTGACGTCACCCATATGTTTGTCAAGAGCTTTTTTGAAGCTTAAAGTTGGCGGTGCCTGCCGTCTCAATTTTGGCCACACATCACTTGCGGATAACCGAAAATGGGTAATGAGTTGGGACGTGGGTGAAGCTGAGGTGGCTGGTTGCTGAAACCACACCCACCTAGCTCACCAGTAGTGACAGCAGTGGTAGTTCACCTGTCACTTAAGTGGCCACACCCTTAATTATGCAGAAGTTTAAGGCTTAATTTAAACAAATGAGTTACAAAAAGAATTCAGCCCCTCACAGTTGTCATGAATATAGACTAAAAACACTTTTTGTACCAGGCTGTAAACATATTATTTTCTGCTGTAAAAATTGGCTTCATTAGCATGGGGGTCTATGTGAATTGACTCCCTTTTGAAGCCAGCCTCTAGCGGCCAGTCGGTGAATTGCAGTTTAAGTGACTTCCGTATGGTCTTCATCAGAGAGATCGGAAGGTTGCCATTACATGCATCAGACTTTACAAAAACCAGAAGAGGTGTGAGTAATGGTGAAGCTTTGCAAAGCCAAGGCTTGTTCATTCTCCTTCAACTGGATTGTATTGCTTCATTTGTCGGTTATTTGGGAAGTCTGCAAGCTCTTGTCTCACTTCAATTTTTGTGATTGGAAACATGCATGCTTGATATTAAAAACTAATTGGGGCAGTGTTATAATATCACATTTAACATGTCTGGTATTTATTGGGATTTGAGGGCCAAAAATCAAGAGGTGAACTTATTACTGTAGCTGACTGGACACCCTGTGCTGCTCATTCACTGAACTTTGTTGGAATGAACAGTGTTGAAACAGTTTTGTTTTTTGGATTTATGTAGTCATGTTTAAATTTTCAGCATCCTCTAGGTGACATAAAGTTATTATGGATGGACATGAATTAAACAAAAATGATCACCTAGAGACATGAAAAGGGTTATTCGACAAAAAGTAGACTTGGATCTAGTGACAGCTGTATGAGGTGCTTTAGTCACATGCAACTTTTGTAAAAAAAAGTATGCGAACAGTTTGGAGAGTTTGAGATGGTTGCCAAACATCCTTCTGCTACCCAAGAATACAGTACAGGACCACAACCACTTGCAAAATAAAAAAAGGAAATAACAGCAGATGAATCTTCAACTCCTGATCATATCCTCATGGGCAGTGGAACATTTTGAGTAGATGTGTTTTTTCTCATTATTGACAATTTGATCAGTATCTTATAGAGAGGGTTTAATGCACATCGAAACTGGTTTAAACAGACATGCCCACTGAAGAGATGCTGGTGGACTGTCGGAGTCTTGTACGAAAATACTGTGAAGATCTACCGGATGATAAACTTGTTTTCATTTATTGAGTTTTGCTGCTTTTAATTATATGCTTAATTAATGCTTATCCTGACAGAAAAGCAGCTCCAGTAAACTATTTCCCAACCAGCATTTTTAAAAAAGTGCAAACCAGAGCTTTAAATATATAAACATACAATATAGCAAATGAAATTACAGACCATTTGCTTTCAAACAAAAAAGAATTTTTTTTTTCATTCATTCATTCATTCAATCCTCTTTGCGCCGTCTGGTGCTTGAGGCGACTGTCGGTTGCTGTTGCAGGAGCGGTCTGCAGGGTGAGGCCTCAGGAATTGAGTTCTCGCTCCACGGTCGACGTCAGGTCTCTTTGGGTCGGCTCTGTTTGTCTTTATCCCTGTGGAATCCATCTCAGTGCCACCCTTGCTAGTGAGTCAGGGGGCATTCTGCAGACAGGGCCAAGCCATCTCCATTGACATGTTGTAATGGTCTCAGGGTTGGTGTTTGTGCCAGATCTGTGCCGGAGTTCCTCATTTGAGATTGTGTTAGGCCAGAAGATCCTCATTATTCGTCGCAGGCACATGGTTTGGAAAACTTCGAGCTTGCGTTCGATGGTAACAGTGATCTGCCAGCACTCTGCCCCTTACAAAAGGACCCTCAACACGGTGCTCTTAAAGATGCGGATCTTCGTGTGGATGCTGAGGTTTGTTGTCCTCCAGATAGGCCTGATTGGACTTGCTGATTCTTGTGATAATTTCCATTGTGCATTCTCCATCTGTAGCGACCCTACTATCCAGATACATGAACTTCTTGCAGAGGCTGGTCATTAATGTTGATTGTGTCTCCCACTATGATATTCTTCTTCAGCACATGAGGCTTCCCTGTGTTGACTCGAAGACCTTTACTGCTTGCTGTCTGTGCCAACTGTTGCGTCTTCTGTTGGATATCCTGGTGTCTGCTTGCCAGCAATCCAGTGTCATCTGCATAATTCAGGTCCTCCACCACTGAGGTCAGCGTCCACTGTATTTCTTGTTTTCTGCCCTCTGTGGTGAGCCACATGATCCAGTCAATGGCCAGTGAGAGGAGGATTGGCGAGAGGATACAACCTTGCATGTATGACTCTACACTCAAGATTATCGAACATGGATTTGATGACGTTGACAAGTTTCTGGGGGATTCCATAATGTCTTAGGATCTTCCACAAGGATGCTCGGTGCAGGCAGTCAAAGGCTTTTTTAAAGTCCACAAATACCACATGAAGGGGTCCATTCCACTCATGGGACTGGTCAAAGATCTGCCACAGGGTGAAGATATGGTCGATGCATGACTTGCCCTTTCTAAACATGCCTGTTCCTGATGTAGGATGCCGTTCACAGCTGCTGTGATGTGCTGAAGGATGATGTGAGATGATTCCTCGCCAGTGCGGTGACAGTGGTTCATGTAGGTTGTCTACAAATCGGAAGGTTGGTGGTTCAAGGTTCAATCCCCGGTTCCACCTGACCAAATGTCGAGGTGTCCTTGAGCATGACACCTAACCCCAGCTGCTCCTGACAAGCTGGATGGTGCCTTGCATGGCTGACACCGCCATTGGTGTATGATTGGTGTATGATGTGAGGCAATATGTAAAGCGATTTGGATGGCAATTGGTCTATAAGTGCTAAAAAAATGCATTCCATTTACCATTTGTTGCAGTTCCCCAAATCTCCTTTATTAGGAATTTTGACAATGATTCCTGTTTTCCAGTCATTATCCCAGATCTTTTGTATAATGTGACAAAGAAGTTGAGGTGTCTCGATGTCTTCTGCCTTCAGCATTTCGGGACACACTCCTTCATCGGCAAGTGCCTTCCCATTTTTTAGCTTGAGGATGGCCTGCTTGACCTCCTCCACAGTGATGGCACCACAGTTGATGTTGAATATTTTTTCATCACCTCTCAACTATGGATAGGTTTCTGAGATACTGAGTTTATTGCATTTTTGTAAGAGATCGACTTTTGTTAGAGATCAGATTCAGAACAATGATCAAAACATGCATGTTTTTACTGTTTTTGGATCAGTGGATGATTTGGTGTTTTATTAGTTGGGTAAGAGCGCCACCTAGTGGATAATAGCGCAAATATAGATTGCCGTAAAAAAGATGTAATTTCCAGGGAAGCGTTTTCTTTTAATTGATGAGATAACTCATCAATGGCAGGAAAAAGTTAAGGATCTCTCTCACCCTACTTACAAAACACTGTAAACAAATTATGGACGTAGTGTTCGTGACGTCACTAATAGTTTTGTGAAGAGCTTTTTTGATGTCAATAGCTGGCGGAGCGTGCCGTCACCATCTTTGCAGTGTGTTAACGCGCATGACTTGCGGATAACCTAAAATGGGCTAAAAGGGGTGACGTGGGTAGTAGTCCACGATAGTTCGATAGTCCACTTTAGACATTTTGCTAATTATAAGTAACGTTGCAACTACTTATCAACTAGCAATCTTTAGAGAATTAGTAAACTGTCTGCTTAATATCTACTAACACTTTATTGTGATGATATCTAAACAGACATTCAACTGACTATAAGTATCTTAGCAGGTGCATGTCAACTTATTCCACTAACCCAAACCTCTTCCCTAACCCCAACCCTTAAACCCCGGATTTCCACCGACTGTGGAACGGCTGCGGATCCGTTGCGGAACGGCGGCGGAGTCAATCGGTCTCCATTCAAGTCAATGTCTGTATTTCCACTGACTGCGCTCCGAATCCGTCACATCTCCGGCCATCCGCAGCCCTCCGGCACAAATACGCAGAGCTTCTATTTTTGACGGATGCCGGACAGCTCCGCAGGGCGGAGCCATGACTTTATCGCGTGATCATACCTGAATTCGTGAGATCTCGTGTTTTTTTCCTTTGTTAAATCTTTGCAATACAAACATTACAAAGTCATTAATATAGAAACAACAAATAATAGACAAGAACAGAGCTAGGGGTAGTTAAATGATCAAGTATATGGTATAATAAATACATTAAAGATAGAGCATAAATAAATGGTTTTAGCAGCTTTCTTATTTTTGGAATTTTGGATGGATTTGATGTACTGCTCTGTCTACGCGAGATCTCGTGTTGTGATCTGGGCTGGTTTGTTAAAACGTCATAATTCAAGTCATAATTGGCGGAGACAGAACTAGGTATCACGCGATCATCACGTGAATTTGCGAGACCTCATGGGTCCTCGTCACTTCAGCACGCAGCCGCTCTGCAACCAATACAGAACTGGTGGGTATTGACGGACGGCCGAGTGCGGAGCCGTAACGCAGCGGAGCAGATCTGCAGCCGCTCCGCAGTCGGTGGAAATCCGGCGAAAGTCTACTAATACACTAATGACAGTTAGTTGACGTATAGCTTGAAATTATTGAAAGTTAGATGACATGTAGGTGCAAAGTTATTTATATTTAGTCAAATGTCTAAAATGGACTATCAAAATAAAGTGTAATCCTTAAAGGGGACAGAGAATGAAAAACCATTTAACCTCGTCTTTGTTGAATAATGGTAGTCTACCCGCATTCACAGACATACAAAAAGTGCTAGACATGCTAAACATCTCGGTCTCATAGAAATTCCTCTTTTAGAAATGTCAGCCAGAAAACGACCCAATCTGAAAAACTGAGTCTTATGACATCACATGCATCTCACTGCCCCTCCACTTTAAAATAATTGGCTACATTTTTTGGGTGGCTGGTTTGAAAGCAGAGGGTATGTTCTTTCATTTGATCTATTGTATGTTTATATATTTAAAAAATAACATTTTCTGGAAGGCATTAAACTTTTGTGAAAATCATGAAAAATGCTGGCACTGGCTGGCAACTTTTTAAAAAATGCTGTCAGGGAAAGAGTTAATTATGCAGAACTTTAATGCAATATAATTATAATGGGTTATTAATAAAATTTACCCACTCACAGTTGTCATGAAGGTCAAAAATAGCCATATAGACAAAAAACACTTTTTATATCAGGCTATAAACACATTTATTTCTGCTGTAAAGTTGGCCATTTTATCATGGGATTGACTCCCTTTTGGAGCCAGTCTGTAGTAGCCAAGTGTTGATTTGCAACTTAAGTCACTTTCATGTTGGCTTCACGATAGAGACCAGAACCTTGTCCCTTGAAACCCTGGGAACACACATACTAAAACAAATTGCTTGTAATGTACTGTTCAGTACGTTCAGTACAGTTCTACCAAATGCATATAGTTAAATATATTCAGAGAGGCTTTTGTGTGTAGACCACTATAACCTTCCTGTTGAACAGTTATGGAATATTAGTAAATTTACGGTGCTAACAGTTTAAACAATGTTTCTGTTTAAAAGTACAAAGATGCAGTTGGGCAATAAGGTCCTCAGTTGCCCAGTCCTCATGCTGGGATCGCCTTCCCACCCCATGTGTCCTACAGTATATCACACAATACCTTCCTGTGAACTGAAGTCAATCAACTGTTGCGCAGCACCTTTATTGCTTGTGCTATAGGGCATTTTTCTAAGGGCTCTTGGGCATGCTGGGTAAGAGATGAAGTGGCTGAAGGGTTCATAACTCTCAGGTCTCCAACTCAGCATGACGTTTCAACTTCACAGACAGAAACAGAAAGATGAATAGAAGATGAACAGCACACACAGATTTGAGAGGGAATGATATGAATGTTTTTGATTATACATCTATTAAAAATGGGACATGGTGTGAGACAGGGCAGTACAATGTATATCATGAAAAGATTTAATTACTAAAGTCACTATTTATTTTTATTTTAAGGCATTTTGTAAGCAATGTGTTAATTGCGTAAAATGAATGGTTATTAAGTAAAAAATACTTACTAAAGATCATTATCAGCTCTATACTTAAACAATAAACTATCTAGCTTTGAAAGTGTGTTTATAGGTTGTGTAAGCCTATTAAAATAAAAATCTTTGAAAATAGTTTAATGCATTTAACAATCAATTCTAAAAGAGAAACTCTTTTTTTCTTCGTTTGTTTATTTCTCTACAACCTTTGTGTAAGTCCCTGTGTAGTCTGTGCTCAAAATTTAAAGGGGCAGTTCCCCTAAAAAATTGAAAGTACTGAAAATATGTTATCAAAAGTTGTAATGCTTGTAACACTTGTAATGCAAGGTTTTTGTTTGTTTCCCAAACACAGCTACAACTTATAAAACTGATCATAGATTTATAGTGTGTAAACAATCTACCGGCAATTTTATTAATAAAATTCTGCGTAGGGCCTGTCTACAATTTACATTTATGCAGGCATCAGCTAATAATGGGGCACTAAGGGCAAGAAACTGTGACCAAGTTTCTGAGACACGTAAGCATTTTTACAATTACTCACGCATGTGTTACCTGCAAATTTGGAATTTCGATGGGCCCATGAGTGTGCAGTGGTGGATTTAGGCATGTGCGGCACGGGGCGCCCGTGACAAAAACTTCAACAAAAAATGTGCGATGTGGGCTCAGTTGCACGACGCATCAATCGTTTTATGTCACCATGCAGTCTACTAAAGCAAGTCTAAGCATCTCTGTGTGAAGTCGAACACATCTTAAGGTGAGGGGTCATTACACATTGCAGAGATGAGAGATGGAGAGAGAAAGAGAGAGGAGAGAGAGAGAGAATCTAAAAAAAACAGTAATACCAGCTTTCCAGTAAAATATGCACCCTGTGCTGTACACCCGTGTTAAAACTCCATAGTATGTGTGAGTGCGCATTTAGTTTCAGTTTTGGTTTCACTCGCTCTGTGTCCGACAAAACGATACACTCACTCTGTGTAACAATCCAAGTAACAATCCAAGTACTCCGTTTTCTAATTAAATATCTTCCTTTAATCTTGTTTATCCTTTAAATCAAACAATATTTGATCTTAAATCTTAAATATCACTGAAAACTGTGCGACTCCTCTGTATTCCAAAGAGTGGACTACCCTGTCTTAAAGAGACAGTACACAATTTTAACTAATATTTTCAATGTAAACATACAGAATATTTGTCTAAATGGTCTAAATGATATACATAAATAAAGTAAGCTTACATATTAAGATAATTTCTAACAAAAATATTCAAAGGCTGAATCTAAAGCAAAATAGGCTCCTATGTGATACGTGTCATACGTGTAAAATAGCCCATCCATATAAGAAACTTTACTAAAATAATGCAGTACATAAACAAGCTAACAAAAGAGCGACGCCCACTGTGGCCCATAGCCTATCATTTAATCATTTGACTGTTCAGTACTGTTCATATTAACATTTAAAAAGCAGACTTTCCCTAGTAACTAATTACTTTTGATATACAGTAAATGTTAAAGTAATTCCATTAAAAACTTAACTAGTAACTGTAACTAAATACTAACGACTAATGGCACTCGATATAACTGGATAACACTTGATATAACTTTCTGTATATTTAGTTTAATAAAATCATGCACTATAGACCGTTTCAGCGGTAAAAACATAAACAAGCCGCAGTCCGCACGTAACTTCCGGTAAACTCCGCTAATAATAAATAACAACAAATTCTTTAAACATAGTTTATTTATATAACAAGCAAACAAAACAACACATAGATTACCTAGGAAACCAAAACATTTGTTATTTTCGACGAGGCATTTGTTCAAGAGATCAGTTTAGCAACTAGTCAGACCATTAAAAAAACGAAACCGGAAGTAAGGTTCGGATCCAGACGTGTATCACGTGCGTCCGATGAAACCATCTATACTTGCAACAAATCAATTACAACCTATATAGTGATTCTATACACTCTCAAAAAAAAAACAACAAGAACAAGAAGGGGGGCCAGGAAGCGGATTGGGTAAAAAAAAATTTGCAGTCCAAGTTGCAGGTGGGTTTGTTGAAAACATCAGTCGGGTGCGGTTTGTTTATACATTGACACATACATCACTGATACTGGTACCTCTAAGGTACACACTGATACTTAAGAGGTACATACTGGTACCTGAAAAATACTTATCTGTACCAATTCTGGAATAATAATCAAGGACTTTGCTGATGTAACATGGCTGCAGCAGGCGTAGTGATATAACGCACTGCCCGAAAATAGTCCCCTTGGTAACTTTCAATAGCCGAGGACTATTTTCGGGCAGTGCGTAATATCACTAAGCCTGCTGCAGCCATATTACGGCAGCAAAGTCCTTGATTATTACGCCAGAATGAGAGTATAGTACCTAGCCATATCGGCCTAGAAAATCACAACTTTTAATTTTCTAAGCACACGATGTAACTACAGAAGAGTCAAGTTTTAAATAGGAAAAATATCCAAACTCTTTGGTTATTTTTGAGCGCGATGCTAAATGGTCTAATCAGATTCCATGGATTGTGCTAAACAATGCTAAAAGTGGTACCTCCAGACCCAGAGATCAGCTGAATGGATTCAAAAACATTAAAATCACATGTTTAACCCTAGGGGAGCTGGAAAATGAGCATATTTTCAAAAAAGTGGAGTGTCCCTTTAAAGCTCACATAACACACACTGTTTCTGCTGATCTCATATTAATCTTGAGTACCCAAAAAGTAGTATTGCATCCTTTATATCTCTGAAGAGTCAGATCTTGATTCGTGTCAACTCTTGGTTGGTGTATGTGTGTTATTTTGGGTGAAGTGCCCATATAAGGAGTTCCATTCAACGTCTTGCACTGCATTGCAACAGATTCAGTAGCTAAAAAATCTTTTAGAAACTTGCACAAAACCTGACAAAGTGCATTCAGAAATACTCTCTCATACGTCCAAATGGTTCTTTGAACTTTTGCCCATGTTTAGCATGAGGAATTCAACTCATTTAATTGTATTATTAAGCCAGAATGCAAGAAATACCCCTTATGCCCCCCACTTTAATTTAAGGTGACGTGCAGTGCATTCAAGCTATGTGTCTTTAATCAGTATGTCTGTTCACTTATCAAACCTATAAGGGAACACATAATGTTTTACCAATTGAGCTAAAAGAATTTCTTTGAAAAGCATTCCAGTAAATTCTCCAATTAATAGAAAGAGAGACTGTTCTGAATGCACTGAATGTAAATGTTTTAGGTTAATAACTCAGCTTTGGGTCAAAAAGGGACAAACCCAGCTGTTGGGTTAAATTACCCAAGAAAAAGGATTAATATTTGTCCCAACAATGGGTTTAAACAGCCCAACATTTTAGGTAAAAACAACCAAGCAAAGGTTAAATTACAAGCCAAACATGTTGGGTTCATTCCTTTTTGACCCAACACTGGGTTGAAAATAACAAAGCATTTCTTAGAGTGTGGTGCACAACCTTGCACAATGTAGGAGATGAGCGAACAATAGTGAAAAAAAGGGAGATATCTCCAGAGGTTTGTGTTATCAGCTCAGAAACAGATTGCATGGATCAATAAACCAAACTGCCCAACTCAATATTAGTCAATTCTGGTTGACTCCCTTATCCTCAAAACACACTTCACACTCCACCGTGTGTGCTTTCCGAAAGATCAATTCATCTGATTGGTCTTCTGTCCTACTAAACAAAGAAACAAACACAAAGATGCACATGAAATCTCTTCACTAATTTCAAACATTAAGATAAGGGCTGATGACACAAAAGTGAATGTTTGGTTTCGTTCTTGTTTTATGTACATCCCACGATAGTACAAAGTACTACAAATGTTTGTTATATTCTCAATCAAAATCATTACATTGTTTTCAGTGCGTCCCTGATGTTTGGTTTTCCAAAAACATTGTGGCTATGGTTCTGGTAAGTGAAAGAAGATGATAATATGTTCAGGGATCCGTGAAGAAAGTTGCTGTCATGTGACACTGATCTGGATGCAGTCCATCATCTCCAGTCAGTGCTGGTTTGAACTGCCCTCCAGACAGGAAAATTTAACACCAGCATTGTTTGCTTAACCACTGACTGTGTGCTCCAGTAATTACCCAAGCAGTACTACAAACTAGAGTTACTCTGAAGCGAGCGAGTCTTTGTGTCGCTTTCTGGGAAGTTTAAACGGGTTTTATTTAGGGTAAAGTATATTTACAGGTTTTTACCTCATGACAGGTGATAATCAAGGTTATTCAATCAAATCGGGTCAGTGTGAGACAAGCAACATTTCTAGTTTTATAAAGAGATTTTATTTTATTTTGAAGTAGTCTATGAGATGTTTAAATTAAGGGTCACTAAGTGCACTGTGGCATCTCAAGATAAATAAATTTTGGTGCTTAAATAACCCTGGAAAAAAGGGTTGAGAGGTGTCAGCAGTGCGTTGGGAGGAAGGCTGGTTGGTTAGTTTGTGCCCCGCTCCCCCTATTACCTGGTGACCTCTAGTAATTTGTAATAGTTCTAGGTTGTCCTTGATTTTAATTCAGTGCAAATCGGCCATTTGTAAAGTAAAAATTCCCCTGCAGTGACCTACTGTACCATATTTCTCCGAACACTGAATAAGTGCCATGCGAATGGGCATCTCTGTAATTTGGCCAGGATTTGGTGGGGCCATATATAATTTTTCAAGGCTTTTGTTACCTGTGCAGCTTTTTATGTAGTTTTTTTTTCTGTTTCTGCACCTCTCGCACTGCAATTGGGACACATCCTCCGCTTCTTACAGTACACTGAAAAAAATGATTCGTTTAATTTACTAATTTTTTTTAAGGTAAGTGGTTGAAATCAATTTATATAAGCTACATTTAAACAAAAGATTTTTATTTTATTTTATTTTTCTATTTTTTTGTTTGTTTAAAGGGATACTTCACCGATTTAGCATTCAGCTTTGTATCTGTAGAAACCCGGCAGTATTACTGAATGACCATGTTTCCCTCCCTCATTTCCCCCTGAGAGGAGAGATATCTGCATTTTGGTTCTGCAAAAAAGTCCTCCGATGATGTAATATGACGGTTTTTGCATCATCGGAGGACTTCTTTGCAGAACCAAAATGCAGATATCTCTCCTCTCAGGGGGAAATGATGGAGGGAAACATGGTCATTCAGTAATACTGCCGGGTTTCTACAGATACAAAGCTGAATGCTAAATCGGTGAAGTATCCCTTTAAATGTAGCTTAAATAAATTGCAACTATTGCCTTAAAAAAAATTGTAAATGGAACGAATGTAAGGAATAATTGATGACGGGACGAAAACAATGTACACCCAAGGTGGTAATGTGGCACGACGCGAAGCGGAGCGATGTACCACAAAAATTCCTCTGGTGTCTATTTTTAAGACATTAAAAAGGTTAGGTGTGCGGTTTACAGAAAAACACCCATGGAACATTTCTCAGCCAATCAAAATAAAGCATTCAACAGCCCTGTGGTATAAATATTTCTAATTTTAAATGTCTATTTAGACTCTTCTCGTCCATGTTGATGATTAATATTCAGAAGTTTGAGTTTAGGTGGAGCTGTCAGCTGCAACATCACAAAACCATTTCTAAAATAGAATCCACTGACGCTCAACGCAACGGCTTCACATTGCGACAGATTAGGACAAAAACTCTGATTAAAATGGGCTGACTTGTTGACTCGCTGCCTCAGAAGACAATGACTTCGGAGGCATGAAGGCAGCTCTGGGAAACGCATTTGGACAGCCTTCATATGCAGTGTAATGGAATTCTGTTTGAAATATAAACAGCAGAGCACCTTTGTGATAACTAATGGCATGTTTGAAAACAGTAATTGTAATTTCTCGTTAGAAATGCAATCAAAAGTGTAAAGTATAAATTATATAAATGTATAAAGTGAAAATATAAATTTGTGCTCCAGATGCTTTCTTGGCCGTTTTATTTTTCGAAACTCGACCAATCACATCCCCCCACACTCATAGAATTGTGGGACAAGAGGATTAAGGTATCTCAGAAGGCAGGGCGTAAAGCAAACATTGGATTCAGATGTGCCTTCATGCCTTGGAATGCTGCCCCCGAAAGAGCTTTCAGACGCAGCCATGGTAAACTTACCTTTTACCGCGTATCGTGACCGAGGGGCAACCTTCCGATCTCTCGAATGAAGCCAATATGGAAGTGATTTAAACTGCAATTCATGGACTGGCCGCTTGAGGCTGGCTCCACAAGGGAGTCAAGTCCCATAGACTCCCATGTTACAAATACCCAACTTTACAGTAGAAAATAATATGTTTACAGCCTGGTACAAAAAGTGTTTTTGGTCTAAATGGCTAATTTTCCCTTCATGACAACTGTGAGGGGGTGAATTTGTTTGTAACCCATTCGTTTAAATTATATTAAGCCTTAAACTTCAGCATAATTAAGGTTGTGGCCGCTTGAGTGACGGTTGAACAGCCACTGCTGTCACTAGACTCGCGAAAGGCGGGCGTGGTTTTACCTCAGCTTCACACATGTCCCGCCTCTTTACCCATTTTCGGTTTTCCGCAAGTGATTCGCGGTGACGCGCGGCCAAGATGGTGACGGCAGGCAACGCCTACTTTAAGCTTCAAAAACGATCTTTGCAATCCAATGGGTGACGTCACGAACACTACGTCCATATTTTTTTACGGTCTATGGTCGTGACATTGCGTGTAAAGGACAAGGTGTTACGTAAAGCCTCAACATCATATCCGGGAGATGAGTCAGTATAGGTAAAGTCACAAGCTTTGCTTCTCCCGTGCGAACGGGCCACACGAAACTCAGATGTGGGGGGTAATTTCTAAATCACATGAGGTCCCCGGATAAACCTAATCCCGTGCAAATAGTACTCAAGAGTATACATACACATGGTAATCAAGGGAAACAAGACACACCTGCATACAATTAGGGCGCGGTAACACAAAAGACTTCAATGACCGTTTCTCAGTTCCAGGAATGCACGGAACAGACTTTTTTCACGGAGACCGGTCTTGCCATTCATAACATGATAAACATACTATTATTTATTAACATTGTTTTGTTGCATGTTATTATTTTTGCATTTTGTCATTTTTAAAATGCGTAAATGTAAACAAAAATTTTAGGCATAATGTTGCAAATGCCTTAAGATTATTAGTGCTGTGCCAATTAAACGTTCAGCAAAACAAACATCTCCGCTTACTAAAATGTTTAGCCCCTTATGAAAATTAACAGTTTTTTTTTGTAAAAGTTTAGTAAAAAAAAGTTTTTTGGTGTATTGATGAACACTTATGAGTTGTTGAGGCCATTTCTTTTTTTTCTTTCTTAATTTGGCTACAACATTGTCTGTGTTTCAGCAAATGAAATGATTTTTGGTGACAAATCTTATATTGACATATATTTTAAGAAAATGCTTTGAATTTTTTTAAAAACTCAACAACATACCGTGGGCAAATTTACTGTTCGTATACAAAAAAGCCACTAAATTAAACAGCTGTAAAATTGATCAGTTGAATTATTTTTTCAATTTCCTCAAATCAGTGACATCACTTATGAACTTGACAATTAAAGAGTTAAAATCCTGTATTTTTTGTAAACATTTGGTAGTTTTGATCAGTACTGAGGTTAATTAACATTTTATGCATAAATTTGGAAAAACCAAAAATCTGATACATTTTTACAGCCATTTAATTTAGTGGCTTTTTTGTACACGAACAACCTGAAAGGGTAGTAAAATTGAACAACCCACAAGGGTTAACCATGGTTTAACAATGGTTTTTGAAAAACAAAGTAGTCAAAACCTTTTACTACAGTTACCATGTTTTCTTTAGCTGTAGTAAAACCAAGGTTAATTTTCATAAAGGGCAAATTACTACTTTTACCAACCTTCCTCTCTTACCTCAGCTAAAATGATAATGACAAATAACAGACTAAATGTGAATAATAGACACAAATAATACATTCATAACACCAAAGAAGATTCATTAAAAGAATACGAATTGTATTTCATGTTTGACATCAGACACTACTTTAATATTTCCAATATATAGGGGTTATCTGCTTTATTGCCGTTTTTTTAAAGATGCATATTAAGGCTATTTTCATTGAGTACATGTGAAAAATATAGTTATGAGTAGAATATTCTTCCTCACTCATCGTTGATTTATGAATACATAGGAATGCGCAAGTGTGCATTTGTTGCATCCTCGATATCAAGAACACATCCCGGTTTTTCCATGCGGTCTCTGCACTTGTGTTCTTGAGTATTCGAACCGGACTTTGATGGTTGATGATGACTATAGAGCGAGGACACGAGAACGTAAGATCGCATGAGAATGCATGCTGAGAAATGGCCAATGACAATGAACTACAAAAGGAAATGACATGAGACTTCAAAGACATGAAGACAATCATAACACAAACTCTTTACAAGGTTCAGACAAAAATTATTATTTTAGGGCATCATAAAGCACCTTTATTTTTAAAGCCCCCATGAACATAAAATTAAACATTTTTGTCACATCACCCTACAGTTCAGCTTCTCATCAAATTTCCTGTCCAATCAAATGCCCTTTAAGATGCTCTTTACAGAACACTATTGGTTGTTTTAAGAAAAGGGGAGGGTCTTCTGGATAGTAATGACTTCCTGTTTCATTTGAACTGACGTCTGCACCATCAAACAATGCTGCACATTCCAAGAGTGTATGCAAATAAAGCTTTTGTATTCATATATTAGATTTGTGCTTCTTATATAGCAATAAGTCAAAAACACTGGTGGTATAGACAAAAATATTAAACAAAAATAAATGACTGGATTTTTATGAATGTCTCTATTAAAACATACTAAGAGTTTACATGATCAACTCATTTCATTGCATATAAATCTCTCAACTGCAAGACCCTGCAAACATGACTCTGTCTGAAACACTGTCGATTCTGATGCTTTAAAAGGTAATGGAGAGTGAATGTTAATGTTACGGTAGGAAAAGATTGGTCTTTTTCTCTGTGTGTGATCTGCTACAGATCAGATGGCAGATGACTTGTTATATTTCCCTGGCAGCTAAATATAGGCCAGTCCTTGTCTAGCAGCATGAGAAAACATTTTCTCTCTCTCTCTCCTTTACACACACACACACACACACCGCTGAGAAACGCTTCCAGCCAGTTGGTGAACAGGTGACTGTATGACGTACACTTGAGTCTTGTGAGAGCAGTTTCCACAGTTGAAAACCTGATCGCAGGCACGTTGCCCCGGTGACGACGTGTGAACTGGGAAAAGCTCAGATAGGCTCTTAAAGCGACACCTTTGAAATAATCTCAACTCATGCCATCCAGTTAAAAAAAATGATCAGTTACAAAGAGGAATTTGAAGAATTTTATATTTATGGCTTCGGTTATAGACATTGCACGGGGCGTAAGGTTCACAGTTACAACACAGAGTCAGGTTTACACAAGGGGGGTGGGTCTCGACAGCAGTCGGGGAGTGTTTAATCTGTCACCCGTCAAGAGCTTTACGTCTCTAGAGACGAAACTGTTACAACTAAACGTTGCAACTATGCCATGCTTACTAAAGAGTGAACTGTGGCTGTCTGTACAAAGTACAGTACAATTCCTCAGGGTTTAAGTGTCTTGTTTGCTGAGTCAGGCGCCGTTTTGTGTAACTTGGGCATAAGATGTTTAATTAAAGGGGTAGGGATGGGTGAACGGGCAAAGCAAGTCTTTCTCAGTTAAAAGAGTATTTAAGTCCACAAAGTAAAAATAAAATTGACCACCCTAACCCCTTTTTACTTTCTTCTGTGTAAATTAAAGTTAGACATCAGTTTATAACGTTATAGCATTTAGTTCCCGTTCACTCTTAAAAATAAAGGTGCTACACGTGTTTCCTCACAACGATGCCATAGAAGAAAGCACACATATTATGTCAGTTTTTTACAAGATGTAATATAAGTCTCAGGTGTGCTTAGAATGTCTCTTTGAAGTTTCAGCTCAAAATACCCCACCGATCATTTAATATAGCATGGCCAAAATTCCTCTTTTTTTGGCAGGAGAAAAAAGTATTGTTTTCATGTGTGTACCTTTAAATGCAAATGAGCTACAGCCACTCACTCCCTTACCAACACACAGTGAGCGCTTTCGGTTCAAATAGATCAGACCTCTCGACGCGCACTAGCTTGGGGGCGGGATGACGTCAATTTTACACTGCTAACAATATCTATATAGCCTACTGTCTACAAACATTAATAATATTAACATTACTACTAGGGGTGGGCCGATACGATATTTGGTATCAATATTAGTCCGATATTTGCGAAAAAGGCTGGATCGAATATCGAAGAGGCCGGGGAGTACAATCCGATCCAATACCAACACATACCTTGTCATGGCAACTTGGGGTAAAGCGCGACTTGCTGAGCAACATGAATTTGCACAAAGTTGCACTTTAAATTGTCCAAAGTTACACCTTAACATTTTGAATTGTTTTGCTGACTAACTAAAAATGTTGCCTCTAGTCTGTTTGAAACATTTAAATAAAAATGAAGCAGCAGTATTGCACAATGTTTCACTGAGTCTTAAATTTGCTTTTTGTACGGCTAACAAATGTGTTATTTGCAGCTTAATTTATTAAAATGGTGATAGAGATGGTATTGGATCGGTATCGACAGATACTCAAATTTGTGGTATCGAGATCGGTATCAGACATGAAAAAGTGGTATCGGCCCAGCCCTAATTACTACACATCTTTAAAAAGGTCTACGGGTTTAGCATCATTGTATGGTCTCTGTTTTGAGATACAGATCCTCTAGCATCATAAATGTAGTATTTTGTGACAGAAGTCCAGATGACAAAATGCAAAATATCAACGGGACTTCTTACCTTTGTGTTGATATAACGATCGCGAATCGAATCCAGTCTGTTTCAGATGTGTGAATAACTCATGAAAACCGTCTTTCAGAATAGGTATGTGACAAAATGACGTAACACGCATGAGCGCTTTGTTCCCACGGCTGTGTTCCCAGCAGGTATTCAGCGCCAGAGGCGTTGGTGACTTAGGAAATCTGTCATATCTTTGCTTTGTGAATACCTTTAAAGCCCATATACTAGTGACATAAATTACTTCCTCACATTGGTCGTCACGTTCGAATTTCCAACATCGCTGTCATAAGAAGATTGAAGGCGAGTATTTTTTTGTTTCAAACCAAATACTTTTGATAGAATATACATTTAACTTGAATTAGGTGAAGTTTGGGATTGATTGTAAAATTCGCATGTGTTTTTTTACGATCCGCAAGTGACGTTGTTGTCAAAAGCAGAATCGCCCATTCAATCATATTGGCTTCTAAAACTTCTCAGTTTTCATCAATCCATGCAGTATTTTTCAAAGTAATCATACAGAACGAAGGATTAGAATCTCTAGATTACATTATTGGCATGATTTTGTCAAACATATAAATAAATAAATGCGTGCAACATGCATGCATTTATTGATTCATTAATGATAAATAACATCATCATCAATTAATGTATTAATATATATCTGACTATTTAATTTGCTCGCCAGCATTATTAGTCAATTAAGAAATATTAAAGAAACAATTAAATGTTTTTCAAGAGGTTAATACAATCTGAGACAATTATATCTGTAGTATCCGCATTAGTGCTAACAAACACATTTAGAAAAGTTTTTCTGTAAAATGAACCAGTCAGTCAGTGGCCAAGGGCAGGGCTTCATCAGTGTGACATCACATTAACAAGAGAATCAAAACAAATGAGACTGCTTTGGAGTGGGTGGATTTTTATCATTGTAGGGTGGTTGTTTTCACACACTGCCAACACACATTTATGTCCAAACATGTAAAAGTGGATTTTGCATAATAGGCGCCCTTGTTAAAGGAATTAACACTTTTCAGTATATGTAATAGGATACCCCGCATGTCCAAACAGCAGATAATGCAAATCATTGCTTCTTCAGTTTGGATGGGAAATTGAAAGTGGTTTATAAAATGATGATATGAAACAGATGTCAACGCATGGACTTTAAGACAGCAGACTTTAAACTCTGAGACATTATGGCTGCACAACTCATCTGTTTATTTATTTATTTACCCAGAGTAAACCCACACTCCACACAGAAAGACCTCCTGGCACGGCCGAGGCTCAACTGAGCTGTAAACTGAACTAACCCGAAACACCTGAACCTGTAAACTGGTCTCGGACAGTTAATATATCACAAAAGTCTTCGACCTGTGCGTCTTTATTTCTATCAAGAGTGCCGGAGTCTGTGCAGTTCATGCTGAGCTAACGCAACATTACATTGATTGTTTAAAGAGAATGTCTTTCATTTATTCATAAGAATGTTTATACAGTAAGTAAATTATTCCTGTAACTCTTATTGGGAATGCCATGGATCATGTAAAGAATGATGTGTAGCTAAACCTTCAGTTAAATTTTCTTGCACGGCTATTTAAGTGAATGCCTGAGTCACTATTTACAGCAGTTTGTGAGATTTGTAGACAAAACATGGCCTGTTTCTATAAACTTAATTCAGGGCTGGATTGTGAAGCGGAAAGTCGGGCCTGTGTCACACCACCAAAAAAAAGTCTGATACCCGGCCCATAATACATAATCTACTTATGTTATGATACTTTGTGGTACTTGTTTTGTCCTTTTGATGCAGTAATTATCCAAATCCAAATTTCATCTCATTTTGTGTTGCCATATTAAAATATATCGTTTGGTTAAACTATTTTAGTTTTGAGACTTAAATAATGTAAAAACAAACCCAAATGTGTGGACTTAAAAAATAGCACACTTGTCAAACAGAAATTCATTTTAAGTTTAATAAAAAACAATATCATTTGAAAATAAATATGTTTAATAGTCATACTAAAACACCAAAAAGATGTTAATATTTAACAGCACCAATAAATATATTAATGTGAAAATATACTGAACATGTACATTTGAAACAAACAAACAAACAACTCTGGCACTTTTTTTAATCATAAAACTTCAGCTGTAGGTCATGTAAAAAACTATAAAAGGCCCTTTCAGGAATGTTGAAGTGTCCGCTCTCATATCAGTTTTCTTTCTATAAAAGCCTCTACAATTTTTGAGATTGGTGAAAATGTCGATAGGAACCAAAGCAAAACATAATATTAACAATAACACTGTATATAAATAGACCAAATTAAAAACACAGAATACTGAACTTATTCTAACAATATAAATTAGATGTAGTGTACTACAAAAAGGGATATCAGATATGTATATACAGATATTGTCTGCTAACTTGACGGTTCCTAAATTGCTGTGCAATTATTTTCTTTGGAAAATGTTAATAATTGAGCTGTGGTTCTCTCCATTCCTTGGCAAAAGACAGATTTCGTTTTTTGTTTCGTTTGTGTCACATTTACAATTTCTATATATACATATCCCTTAAATGTATTATCACACCAAGTCCTATCGGATGTTAGTCAGTACAGATGTCTTTTGACTACGCCTTCACACTCCAGTTAAGAGTGAGATCACAGAAAAGTTCCACATTAATATCCCATCGCTGGACCCAGCGTTCCGGGAAGTCCGGAAAAAGTCGTTTTTATGCCACTTGCCCTCCTTTCGCCTGTTAGTACATCATATACTGTAAAGTCATGGAGGGGAGGTGGCCATCGTTTTCACTTCAGTCAAGTCCTGATGGTCTTTAAATATAAATCCACAGCGGCCCATGCCAGTCAAGCTTTACGTCATTGCGTGGTTTCAAAGCCCACTCGTCGGCATCCGTCCAATCACAGGCCCAGTTGCAGTGACACTGAAAATATCCCGTTCACACGCCGAGCAGCGTCTTCGTTTACTTGCATGTAGTGTTTCAGGTGATAGCAGCCACACATACTGTCATTGTCAGTTTATATATATATCTATATATGTATATTCTAAGTATTCATATATTATTGTTTAAAAATACACATTGGTGTCCTCGTCACTTTTTGTGTCTTTAGTCGGGCTACTGGTTTCAGTTTGTCCAGGGAATGAAACCTCATGGTAGGAAAGTGCCATAAAAATTCCTTCATTTCAGTGTTCTGCCCAGCATTCCGCTCATCATCTTGGTTTTTCACATCTGAAAGAAAACAAACGGTTTGATCAGTAGTCTGTTTACTCCAAATAAAACCTAAGAACACATTTATGTTCTCAAAGAAACCCCATATACTTATTGATCTGTGACTCCACCCATTTAACTCTTCACGACCAATCAAAAATGTCTCGTTGATCTGTTGATATTACTTTCAATTCATTCATCATATTGATGATAGTATGGTCAAGCGCAATGCATTATGGGATACAATATTACATGCAGTGTGCTTATCTGCAAATGTAGTAGCTCATCCAGGTATTAAATGCATACAAAAATAGTGTACTGCTCACAGTATGCACACTACTGTATATAGTGCCGAAATGGTAAGAGCAGTATGATAGTATGCTATTGCAAACAAAGCATTTACTGTATAATAATCTAAACATAAACCATTTTGGGGATGAGATAGGGATTAAAGGTAAAATGTTTGAGGTCAACAAGATCAATATATGCTAGGATCTCCTCTAAACACATTGCAAAAAAGTTAACATCATATACAGAACTAAAGCAAAGACCACATGAGATCACAGTTTAACCATTAGTGGGACAGGTTGATGAGAAGCACACAGCACTTGGCAGTAAATAGTTGGCATACAACTAAGAAACCAACACAATGTTATATTAGTTGTACGGTGATGGCACAACTTTACACATGATGGCAAAATCAGCAGTACCGAATTAAGCTCGGACTATTTACTGTACAGTCAATAACATTAAATTAGCCAAGCGAAAGGTGGTAAGTTCCTACTTCACATTCTAATAAAAAACTTCACAAACACACAACTGCAAACACAAACCTACATACAGTATATGCCTCACTGATGTTGACCCCAAATAAGACACTGTGCACGAAATCTTACTGCGAAACCTCACGCTACACATCTTCAGACGGACACACACCACCACACCACAAACATGCACGCGCGGTCCAGTCGTATTAAGGGAAACATGATTAGGTCAGCGCATGTCGGCTCATAAACAAACCTGCAAGTTCTTTCGTTTAATTCGAGTTGTCTGGACTTGCATTGCAATTGTGTGAATTTGCAGGAGCATTTACAGGTGAGTGGATCCTGCACATACAAGCGCTTTCTTCTCTCCGAGCAAGGCTCGCAGTGGCTGGAAGAGAAGCAGAAGGGAGAGACAGAGAGACATCTAAGCACTAGTGATCTGGAGACAGAGAGCTGGACAAACATGCATCATCACAATCACACACAACCTTCTCTCCTTACGTCCACAGACACAGGAATGCAATCACATGAATGGTTAGAAAGCCAGATTTGGGTTCATTTATTTGATATATTTGCTGACAGAATAGCATTAGTGGCAGGTTGAAAGCAGAGATTGGACTGTATTGCTTCCATTCACTTATTCATCCAACATCAATTCATTATTTTATCGATTCATTCATTCATTCATGGTGATTAGTGGCAACATTGAATTGAGACAGGGACATTGGCCACACACAGACTGCATTCTCATACACTCACTAAATGACCATGTTTGTAATATATACACATTTTGACACAAAATTGTCCTGATCCAAACCACCAGAATAACTTTGAAAACAGTATGGTAGCTATTTCAAAACCATGGAAAGGACATTGAACTCTAGGCTAAATAATGCAATATCGATATGCAACGTAAAACAGAAAGTTAAGTCGAAGACCTGCCACGGCACACAGCACTATCATAATTTTAAGTATATGTCTCCTTCACATAGGTTGATGGCTACATATAAGTAAGGGGTAATTGAACCCAATTTAAATGCCAAGCCCACATTTAAATAAAACAATCATTCTATAGTGGGCTTTATTCATCAAGTAACACTGTACCTTATTAACATCTCATCTGCATAAAGCCAATGAAAATCCCAACACCAGTGAGAAATCACATAAAGACTGTGTCATTTCATCTGTGGTGTCACATTAGTACAATAATGACAGAGATGGCCATGCAACCTCTGTTGATTTACCTTTCATTTCTTTCCTCTTTGTGAGCTTTGAGCCAAACGTGTGAATAAGAGTACAAACAAATGCAGGCTAGGGCATTAAGACAACAGAAATATAGCCAATGAGAAAGACTGAAATACTGCTTGAGCAAAGGTGAGCCGAGGCGCTGACATCGCCCGTATCTCCCTCTCTCGCTCTCTTTCGGCCTCTAACCCTCGCCACTCTGCCTTTTCTGCAAAACAGGAAAATAACGCAAGGACATCTATGTGAAGTCGCCAAAAGCCATGTCGAGCAAGATCAATCAGCACTACTACCAAGTCCATACAAAATGGGAAAATGTTTCGGTTCTCGGAAAGTGACGTCTGCTTTTAAGAATCGTCTTTGTTTATTTGCAGCTTTGTAGACCAGCTGTTAAGGTAAAATTAACTCATTGTTCTTAACTCTCATTGCTTTTAATGCTCCCTGTTCATTTTAAAATTTGCTTTAACAAGTCGTGGCGTGGCTACAGACATTTTGCTGCCATTACAACCAACACAAATTAAAATGAGAAGCAAAGCATTGCGTACAGTCCTCATGAAAAATCAACATTCAACTCCATTGTCAAAATAAGCCACTAAAGACATTAAGAATGTGTATGTGTGTGTATATGTGTGTGTGTTACAGAAGCTTAGACCTAAAGATCGAAGTACAAGCAGCTGAACTTGAGCTTGTGAATCGAACCCCCACCCCTACCCATGTGAGGTTTAGCCTACGTGCTGAGAGACAGGCGGTAGAGACACCGCGCGGAAAGTCGCCACTCGGCCCCATGACGAAGGGATTTGATTTAGCCTTCTCAGCTAACCCGATCCATTTCTGCACAGCCGCATTAACCTAGCAAGGTGCAGGATTGCACACAGGCACTACCTATCCAATGAAAGGAGCTTTCCAAGTTCAGTGTAAGTTAACGGTTAATCCCGTTATTCCAACAACATTATTTACAAAAGTAAATCAAATGACCTGCATCCCAATTTGAAATTGCAATTACAGTAACATACCATTTCTGATGTAGGAATACTTTTCTACATAGATCAATTTGTATTTATATCAATTTCAATTCTATGGGTGGAGTTTTTTCATGTTATATCATCATAAGTTTTGCTTTTCACACTAGCTGTCATTGTTGCTTTTGTTTAGATCAACTTAAGGATTGTCTGTGGTTGTTGACATTATACCACAGTTGCTATTAATAAACCTTAACTTAAATTGGGCCTGGAACATTCCTTTTACACGGGGTACATCACCATACACCTGAACCTGCTGGACACACGCACACACACAATAGAGTATGTGCTGACCAATAGTAACCTGTCTCTTGGGAACAACTATTTAAAAGGCTAAAAATAAAAGTGGGTTAATGACAGACACTTGTTACTATGATTAGTATGGGGATAACAGTGTGAAAGGCGGGTGGTCTTCACAGAAACCATCTTAAAATGCCATAATACAACAGATTGCCAAAAAATACAACCCTTATCAGAACTCTACAGAGATATAGCAATCCAAATCTTTTATAAAAGCACTATGGGTTATAATACCTGATGAAAAAGTTCATATCAAAATGAAAGGTCTTGATCTAAAATCTAAGCCACTGCAACCACAAGCATGTGTGAATTATGGGGGATACTGCAGAGTAAAATTTGATAAACCGAACAAAGATTATCAGGGAACTATCCAATAAATGAGCATGCAGGGCTGGAGACCAATAAAACTTTTTGAACAGTGGGCGTTCTACTTCCTGAACTTCAGCCAGCTCCTTGTTTCCTGTCTTCCATTATTGGACAAACTGATTAATTCAGGTGTGTCTGAATATCGTTGTTGTGACTACTGAGGTCAGGCACACCTGGATTAATCAGTTTGTCCAATAATGGCAGACAGGAAACAAGGAGCTGGCTGAAGTTCAGGAAGTAGGGCAGCTGGGCATAAAGCCTATTTTATACTACATCCGCCAAGCTTTCAAAGGCACTCGGGACCGCTCTGTATGCATTGGCTTATCAAGCAAAAGCGCTTCTGTGTATTTCGTCATAAGACTTCCATGTTCAACAGACTTCAGCAGTAATACAATTCTGAATGGTTATCTGTAAGTAGCGATGCGCTGGCTATAAAAAGAAGTCCAACAAAAATAACGGGTTTATTTTGGGTGTGATGTCACGTCATGTCTTGATGAAGTGCTGTTGAAAGCGGTGAGCCTTGAGTTCATGCCGAAGGATTAGGAGGGATTGGAGTTATAACATTTAGGGGAAGTTGATTTTACTGTTTGGGTGTGTGAGCAGCAAAGCGTTCAGCTTTGTTGTGGAGAAACAAGGTGAGGGCGTGACGAGGTATGAAGCGCCAGTCTCGGTTGTAGGTAATGCAGCTCTGGTCTGCTACTTTTGTAATTGTTACATTTATTTATTTGTAGTTAGTCAATATTTTGTATGCCAGGAGTTTTAAACCCAGCTAAAAGTTAACAATTGAGTTTTTGGCTATATTCCTGTGTGAGCTGCAGAGGTTTGAGTAGTCTCAGACGTTATATCTGATGCAACAAGGAAGACAAAATTGAAATGTTTCAAAACCGTCCTCTGACTGGATGAACACTACAGGATTTCTGGAAGACATTGAGAAATCAAATTTACATTCACGCCCCTAAACAAACCGAACATGTCAGATGACCTCGCGGGTGGTCCTTTGCCAATTAAGGCTGCTAAAGAGTCCAAACCCTCTCATCAGTCTTAAGGTTGAACTATGCCAGATTAAATGTGATTGCATCCCTACTGAAAATCCATCTGAGACCAGCATAAGCTTTTTTTGCTGGTTTAAGGTGGCAGAAGCTGGTTTAAGCTGGTCCTCCCTGCCTGGCAAAGTGGATGGGTCAGCTGGTCTTCCAGCCTAGACCAGCTTAAAAAGTGACCAAAACACAGCTAGACCAGCTTGCTATATCACCTAAAACCAAGCTGAGAGACCAGCTAAAACCAGCTCACCAGCTTATGCTGGTCTTAGCTGGATTAGCTGGATGGTTTGCATGAATAAAAAAGTCTGGAGAATATGTTTAATTTGGTAAGCCTATGGATGTGACACACTGGTAGACACTTTATATCTGTGTTTATTATCGGCGCCCCAGTGTGACAACTTGGGATTTTAACCAATAATTGGCAATAACATTTGGAACTACACAAAAGTGAAAGTAATTGTTTCACAAAGCTCTACAGGCGAACCGTGCCACAACAACTGAGGTGGTCTGACTTAGACACAAGCTAAACTTGCGGACCGCCCTGAAACTAATAAAGTGTCGCCCCGAGGGTGACAGAAACTATAAGCAAGCAGATTGAATCTTTCAATGGGGGTGCATGCTTCAGTTTCCCACGAATAAAATCTTCACTGTGTGCTCATCCTCTCCACTCAAATAATCTTAGGTATCACAACGTTGGACTACTTGATAAAACGTCGACTTTGTTAAAAGAAGTACGTAGTGGTGGAAGCAACAGTTCTTAAACTGACATTAATCCTAGATTGGTCTTTCTGATGCATTCTCTCTTAGATGTCTGGCTGCTAGCACAGCGTCCAACTCGCTGCTTCTCTCTGCCAGTCACTCAACTAGTCATTGCAATGTTTAACCCAAAAGATGTCCCTCACATTGAACTGTCCACACTATCAACAAACGTTTTTTACAGATCACACAATGTTCTTGATGATAAGAAAATATTGATGTGATTGTTTCAGAAATATGGGGCCTCATTTATAAAGCGTGCACAAATTCACAACATAGGTCATATTTATGAAAACGGTATTTGACGTGGAAAAATCCTTAGGGTCCGAGCAGATGTACGCACTTTTGCTTGCAGATTTTGGGAAACATGAGCCATTTTTGTTGTTCAAAAAGCATTTTATCATTGATAGAACCTCTGACGAGGTGCGCCCCAATGTCAAGATCATTCGCCATAGATTTCACATCTGAAATTGAGACCCACAAGCGTTTTTGTGTGTGTACATTCATCGAATCACACATTTGCACTTTCTACACAGCATTTTATAAATGAGGCCCCAGATCCATTATACAAGTGATCCAGTCACCCAAATCACCCCAAAGCATAGTAAATAAGAAAAAACTTACTTTTCTTTCTTTCTTTCTTTGACTTCTTCCTTTGGTCTGATAAAAAAAAAATAATAATAATTTACTGAACTGAAGTTAATTCAAGCGACATGATTTAAAGGAATTATTTTCCACTCACAAATAAACATCGTTACAAACCCAAATGCTGTTTTTCCATGAAACACAACAGGAGAATCTTAAAGGAAATTTTATCTATGCAGTCTTTTGTAGGTGCCATATTTGATGTGAGAGTCAAAGCTTTAATATGGATTCAGACTTTTAACCGTGTGGGTCAAATGAACTACTTATTGACAAATGAGATCACTATGCGCTGCATTGTGTTTAAATCAAATTGCACTGCAAAAAATAAAGCATATGAGTTTGTAACATCATATAGGGGCACTCTTAAAAATAAAGGTGTTTAAAGATGCCATAGAAGAACCATTTTTGGCTTAATGGTATAAATATCGTTTATTTAAGTAAGTTCGGGAGGAGCATGGTCATATAATCCAACCAGTCAGTGCAAAGAGGTCTCTATATATGGTCGTCCCTCACCTCGACCCCATGACAGTTTTTTGCAGCAACCCTCCTCCGCCCCAATGCTTTACTCTCTGCTGATATATCCCAGAAGGGGGGGGTATTCTGCGTTCGGGATAATATTCCTAGCTCGGAGCCCTCCTCTCGGACAGCACGCCTAATATGCTTTATTTCATATTTGATAACGTTAATGCAAACTCGCGAATTTACCTAAACTTAAACGTTTTTTTTTACTTTTTTTCAGGACCTTTTTTCAGGAACCAAAAATGATTCTTTTATGGCATCGCCATGAAGAACCTTTTAAGCATCTTAATTTTTAAGAGTTTAAAAGATGACAAAATGTAACTGAGTAAGGCCTTCAAAATGCAGTTTTATCTCAGTTTTATTAGACTTACCTGCATTCACACTTGGTATGTTCTGTGAAACTCAGTAGAAATTTGTGCTGCGTTACTCGCTGTTTGATTCGTATTACCTACAAAAATGTACAAAAGAAGCACATTAAGCGTGTAAGAGCTTTATGTAATTATGTATTATATGAGCGTGTTACGTATTAAGTTGTAAAACCCAAGTTTGTTTTCCCTCGCCCATGTTAAGATCAGACCTTGACTGCGGCCAAGAGTAACATCAACCACATGAATGCAGTAAACACAGTGTGGAGCGGTAAACAACATAGCTAACATGCCAGTTTACACCACCTCACTGTCCACATGCTGGGTAAGTATGAAGTCCTAATGAAGAAATGCACGAGTTGGATTGAACCAGTCTCACCTCCATGGTGACGTTACGTGTCTCCGTAGGGACGCACTCGAGAGCTTCGTCGTTGCAGAAGCCCGCGCAGCGCATGAGAACCACGCAGGACGGGATGTACGTGTGCTCGATCTCATCTGGATACTCTTGAATGATGTCCACCAGCATCTCTCGTGTATTACACACGCTCTTTTTGTACACGTTTTCGAAGATAATTACTGGAGAGAGAGGATGCAAAGAGAAAACGATCAGGCATTATCATATCAAATTTTGTTGCAGAACATAAAAGTGGCTAAATGATCCAAATAACCTATTCCTCTCATCTGTGGCTTATTCTCTTCATCTAATACTAAGGGAAAAGGCATATTGATTTACACACACCCATCCTATGCAGTCCAACCCTAATCTGTGCATCCCATCCTTCTGTCTGACCCTGATGTCTCGTGACCTGCAGACTACCAGGGAAAACCGTGACCTCAGGCAGTATGGCGCCGGGCTTCGCTGCAGACACCTGACCTCTATAAGAAGCCCACCCTGCGTGGCAGCTTCCAGTCCTCCAATGAATGAAACCCATGAGAGAAACCACAGATAACTGTACTGTAACCAGAACCTAATAATGACTAGTACTGTTTTATTGGTTTTCAAATAATGATAGATTTATGCTTTACAACTTACAGTGCATTCAAGCTGTACAGTGAATCTTATTGAGCTCAAGAATATTGCGCTTGTCTATAGGAAGCCCATGGTTGCCAGATCTTAGTTAACGCCCTGGTTGTCAAGACACTTTTTTATGTTCATGTTGTTTGTTTCTCAACTATTTATTTAGCAAGGAGCAAAGCCACATTTTTCTTTTTCTCTTATCCAGATTTAATTTGGTATCTCTTATCAACATTTACAGATTTAATGCTATTCAATATCTTCTGTCTAGGAGCTCTAGGTTGTGGGAAACTGATTTCAGGAATGGAAGCAGATGGAAAATATGTAAAAATAACAATACCGAGAAACGTAATGGGACTCTGTATAAACAACCCAAGCTGACCAGGTCCAATGCTGACAAATAATTGTGACCTTGAGGACAGACTGAGAATAAATCAGCCAGTGTCTTTGTTAATAAACAAACAAGGCCATGGTCAATGGCTCCACACAAGGTTGCTTGCGGGTAGAATAAGCAATTGACATCCTTAGTAAACCAGAAGAAAGTAAAACATAGCAAATATTTATGTAAATTCAGCACTAATGTGATTAAATAATCATCCATAAACATTCCTTAAAAACATTTCGTGGAATATCATGTAAGCCTTTTGCCTCTCAAACCTCATATTGGAACCAATTTTAGTTCATTTTTCTTTCAGGATGACATTGCATTTACATCCTCCAGGTGGCACTACAATATCAATCCCATGTCAAATATACCGGCCAGAAATCTTTAGCATACACTAGCTACATATATCAACATCAATATTTATGAACACTGCATGATAGGCCTATATATATTGAGCCTTACCGTCATTTGTGCTCTTCCCTTCTTCTTTGGGTATGGGGGAAGCCTATCAGAACAGAGAAAAGGGACATTTGTAAGTGACTGACATAGTATGTTAACAAGGATATTTGTCGTTCTGTTTATAGTTGTAGTTCTTCATCATCACAAAATTCAGAAAACTTTAGTTTAGGAAATCCTCGGAAAGGAAAAGACCATCCACCTTTTTCAGAATAAACCAAAATTTACTTAACTAATCCGAAACTAGGAGTTTTGAATTATACATGACGTTTAAATGCGTAAAATATGAATTAGCCTGGTGAGTTTAAAATCGTTTGTAAATTTTATCTCGGATATTTCAAATGTTTGAATTTCATCTTTTGGAATCTTAATAAGGGGGTGTGTCATTCAAAAAGCTTCAGACAGCCCACAGCCAATCATGATCCTGCTAGCATACAGGCGACTCTTTCCTCCCGCCTACAGATTAGTCTCGCTGGCGGAGGAGAGCGTGTGATCGCTCGCGTAACTGCAGGTGCTAGACTGGCGCAACAGCTCTCGGTGTTGCGTGAGAATCTCGCCAGTTTGCCTACAATCACAGAAGCAGGCCATCTGCTTCATATACAACCCGTAATTCTCCATATTCCTAACCTTACATTATAACAGTGAAGAAACGGACAAACGGTAATTCAACTTAGCGTAAATGTGTTCCGCCGTGCGCTGCCACATCATTATTCAAGTAGCCTAAATGAATTAATTAATCTGCAGACAAAGAAACGGCGCCCTTCAGGTAAAACGTGTCATTATTCACGTACGAACAGACAGCCACAGGAGGCTATTTCAGGTTTTATGGGATCGTGACAATAAAAGCCGCAATAAAATGCATCATGTCAATGCTGTGGCTATATCTAAGTGTTCTGATTGATTGAGCAGAATATAATAACGCAGATTACTGCTATATGATAGATTGCAGCACGTATACATCGTGATGTCTCCCGATTTGTCACAACTGGGATTTGTTTCCCCTACCATATGCATAACTATGAACTTTGCCTAATAAAGATTAAATCTCAGTGTAATTTGAGAGTTGCAGCAAGTCGATTTACCAGAATTTTGTTTTGAAATTATTCTTGGAATAACTTTGCCATAACACATAGCCTAGATCAGTTTAAAGATAGCCTATATTTTATACAGTTAAACAAACTGTGTAAAACTTCAGTCACCTCTTTAGGATAGTGGCGCAGCGGCATTGAACAAAACGTGACCGGTAACTTGCGTGCATTTCATCCTCGCACAGTCTGAGCGCCACGAGATCGCGGTTTGCTCCTTAATGAAAAATTGAACGTCTTTCCCTATAATTTCTTAAAAGGATATCTTATTTCCAACCAACCCCCTGTGATAAACAGAACGCTTACCTTAACAACAGACAGATGAAGGAGAGCAGCACAAAATAATTGTACAAAATAAACAACAAAGTTCATGATTGTAATTCCAGTGGTGTGTTGCGGTGAGGATTATAGAGCAGTCTGGTTGGGTTTTTTCCGCTCAGAAATCAATCGAAAATGCGAAGCTGTTGAATACGAATGAACCCGGTGATATCGTGGGTCAAAGTAACAATTCCATTTTGTCCTTCAAGACCGAAGCACCTGCGTTAAATCCACTAAAATCAACTTGCTGATCGTCCCTTCTCCCCCAGAAAAGATAATAATTTAAATAGTAATAAAAAATAAAAGAGTAACAAAGAGATCAAATAAATATGGGGGAAATCCACACTATCTTGGTCCTCCGCGTAATCTGTGTTTAAAATCCACAATTTAACGGAAATGAGAGGTTTAATAAATCTAAATCCCAAAAACTTGATGCAAAAGAACAAAAATAAAGTTTAGTCCACTTCCAAGCGCAACCTCCACTCTGTACGCGAAACCAGGGCCGGCGAACGGCTTCTGCGCATGTGATTATCATCAAATGCAAAGCATAGCATGAGCCGGTAAAGTGATCCGATGGCAATCCTCAGTTTCACTGTATCAGACTTTGCCTTGTTTTCTCGTCTTATGTCCGCAATTGTTTTGGTTTTTATTGATCCGTATCGTTGTGAACGAGGAGCTCTTGTCACTTTTGCGCTCTCTCTATCTCTCAGAGCGTCTCCCGTCAATGCTGGAGATCTTGAGAGGGGTCGGCATAGGCGGCGAGCGCGCTGATTGGCCAGCATGGCCATACGTAAATTGACTCGATCCAATGCTGGATCAAACCGCACCGACCAATGCGCGAGGTTTGACTCACACTCAATGACAGCACGAAGGTGCAAGAAAGCATTAGGCTACATTCACATTAAATCCTCTCATAGAAAATCACCAATGATTTCCTAATAAGTTGCACATATTTTTTAGCACGTAGCTCAGTTAGATCATTGCGTCAGTGAGGCAAAATATCCCATTGAACACATTATAGTGATATAAAATGTATATGTTTCTTCAGATAAAAGGGTCTAATTTTTGTATAATTTTGTACTGAATGGAAGACCATGTCCCCTATCTGTAATGATGGTTAACCATTATAACTCTCTGTATAGTTAAGGCAAATTGCCTGTGTTTCTCATTGGCTACTTTGTTAAAATTGATAATCTGCTAATAATATTGCTTACTTTAATTGCTTGGAAGAAATGCAATGCAGAGTTAACATGACTTATAAACCATTATATTTACAGACTTTTAATATTTCAGGTGATAATGATTTCTTTCATCTATTTGAATGTATGTTTGCTCTGATAAAAACGTATATGAGTATTTTTTTATTTATACAAATGTACCTGCATTCCCTTAGAGGTCACAAATCCCAGGCATGATGTATTTCGAAGCATACAGAAAACAATCTATTGCTGTATGTGGATGATTGAAAATTGGAGCTGATGTTTAGTCCCTCGGGGGCGGTGGGAAGTAGTAGGGGGTAGCATCGAGGCTTCCAAGTTCCCATGAGTACAAGCTACTGAGAAAATCTAATTGAGTCGGCTGGTACGTGAAGACTCAAGGACGGCGCCCCAGTTAATGGAAGATTTAGAGGTAGCTTCATTTCCCTTTAAAACCAGCATGACCTCTCACACACACACAATGCACATTGGTTATATTCTGTGACACTGATGGGTCGCGGCCTTCTCTCCCACAGCGCTCCAAGTCAGGTACTTTATTCTGTAACTATGGTTGCCAGCCACTTCAACTCCCCTTGTCCTCTTTATGTCCTGTCCTTATCCTCGCTGACTTGATCCTCAAGTGATACGTTTAATAGGGTGGGCTGACTCGCTTGCTGAACATTTTGGTCTGCAGAACAGGGCAAAATCTGTTAAACTAGTAAATCATGCACTCCTGACTTGGTTAGGTAACTTTGCCCTTGTGGTCACTGATAAATCTAAATCTATTGAAAAACAAGTTTTATGTAATGAATTAGCTTTGAGTAAAACTTTAATAAACATGTTTGAGGCCATGGACGGGGTGTAATACATTAGGAGAGGTCTGAAGGACAGTTGTATAACCACTGGATTTCACAACCTAGTATAAAACACAGCAATATTACAATTTACTTTTACTTTTTTAACACAAATGCTTTCTATTCATGATACAAATTAATAAATTAAAATTTTTAAAAATATTTCAACACAACCTCTTTCTATTTATAATACGAATGATTACATTGAAAATCATTTTTTTATTCATTTTGGCTGTAAATCAATGATTTCCCATTCACCACTTTATGATTCACCTTGCCTCCTTTTATTCTTTTTGACCCATAGAGGGCACTGTACAGACACTGCCACACATCAATGCACACTTAGGCTGTAAAAAAAAGTGTTGTACAAATGAAAAAAAAAAATGAAGCATTATGTCTGATTTACATTTTGTATCTTTTATGGCTTTATAATGATGGAATGATGTGACGAGAGTGTAAATAATAGACAACCTACAACCACAATACACTGTTACTATGTGAATGACAACACACCAGTTGAGTTTTAATGTCCAGTTATCAATTGTTAAAGTGAACGCTCTATTATTTATTGTACAAAAAGTATAACACAAACAGATAAGTGGATTGTTTACCATACCACCTTTGCACACGCAGTGGTAGAAATATTTCCCATGCAGTTCACCTTACACAATTTTTTAACTTTATAAACCCCCAACGTTCGCCCCACATACTGTATGTTTGGATTCAAGCCCGTTTAAGGATATTAATCTTCCTGTTCTTTAACCACTGTCCAAAAGCTTACGCCAAAGTAACAATACATCACCTGGAAACAAATATTTTAAGAAGAAACGTTTGATTTCAGAAACATAAGGTTTGGTTATTTCTGCAAACTAACAGTGTTTGATCTCATATTTAAGCTCTCCTAACATGTTATATACCAGTAGCATACACTAGATTTGCGTTTCACAGTATTTCCCCCTAAAATTCTCTGGAAACATTTTAACATACTACTTTAAATGATCAGCATTATGAAATCATAACTTTATTTACATCTTTATATTTTTTTACTGCATTCTGGGAATTGATTTTGGGAACTCATTTTGGTAAGTGACATCAGTATGAGTAAAGAATAAAAACACTGAATGATGTATCGTCTTAAACTTCCCTCTTGTATTAACGACACTTGAGGTCTTAGACTTTAAAGGTAAGGTGTGAATCTGTATCTGTGTCATGGACACACTGCCAAAGCCTTGAACCAAAGGCTTATGCTTTAGTCTCCTACTTTATTACATTAGTGATCTTTGCATTGAGACCCAAGGTCTGCTCCACAAGGTTTATCTGTCACCTTGTCCAATAGTCTGAGTCTGGATGTATTATGTCTCTGTAAAGGCTCTGATAGTTTCCGACACGGAGTGGAGGACACACGTAGATAATTCACACCGTGAATATCCGCAAGCATAAAAACGCCCAGCTGCACTCCAAATAAAAAGCAAAGCCATAAAACACAGTTAAGTGAAATTAGGACAAATATCAACAGGAGATTATTTTTACGCAATCCAACCTCTAGAGACTGGATTGCAATGCTTAATCCTTAAGGCCTGTTGCACTTCTTTAAGACGTCTCACATGCTTTCTGTGAAAATATTTGGTCTGGGCCCCGTGTCCGAGGGAGTCACAATGATAACATGAGCTGAAGCAGATCAAGACATAGCTTGCAGATGCATTGCATAATAATTAAGAGCGCTACAGTACAGAGTGGGTGAGAGAGGGTCTGGTGTGAGTGTAAGGGCTAGGAAAGAGTTCGGGGAAGATCCTTGGGCAGTGAAGTGACGTGAACAGGGAGACCACTTTGACTGATGTGGCCTTCTGTGGCGTGGGACTTAATTGAAGAACAACATTCAGGTTCATGTACTGTACAGCGTCAAAGCCTCCCCAGCTTCTGCTGATGTCAAGAGCTGTGAAATTTAATGAGCTCTGTCAGCGTCAGCCCCCCACACTAAACACACACACACACAAGACTATTTGCCTATGTTGTTTAATTTACAGCTGTATTAGTGTACTGTACTGTAGGTCTTAACTTGGCTTCTATTGATGTTATCTAGCCAATATAAACCAATAGTACGCACTTTTAAGCAACTTGTTGCATTAAATATTACTGGAATAAGGTATGAAACGCAATACATACTGTATAGACATTTTGTTTTTTACAAACATACCTTACAAAAAAAAAAAACAATACTGGTGTGTATCTTGAAACAAAACAAGGCCACTGATATATGTTAAGATACTTCAAGACGTTTTTAAATTTTAAAGTTTGCACACAGGTAGACAGATGGATGGAAAAGGACAGGCAGGTAGATGGACAGAGACAGTCAGACAGACATGTAGATGGATGAATGGAGACAGATAAAGATAGAGATAGTCAGTCAGTCAGACAGACCGACAGAAAGACAGGTAGACCGATGAATGGAGACAGTCAGACAGATGAATGGAAACAGACAGACAAGTATGGATAGAGACAGTCAGACAGTCAGACAGACAGATAGATGGATGAATTTTTAAAAGTATTATTTTTAAAAGTACTTTTAAAACTTTTTAAAAGGAAAAAGTTTTAAAAGTATCAAAAATGAGATAATAATATTAATCGAATGCTCTCGCTACGTATTACACATTTATCAAATACTTTCACTTCCACTTAAATCCAATTAAGGTCATTCAGAAATACCGCTTTGTTGGCAGAATCTATTAAACGCTCATAAAGTCCTCAAAGTGCACAGAAGACGAATGTGAAACAACTGTGGATCAAATACACACTTGGGTCACATGAGAGTAATTTGACTTGAATATAACCCAAATGTGGCAGTGACATGGATCACAGCGCCACCTAATGTGTGCGTCAGTTTCTTCATTTTTACCTTCTGATTTTCATCATTTGCAATGTTACTAGTGTCTATCTTTAGTGATTTTGCAACTGTTTACTATGACTAATGATTTCTTTAGAAGTGTTTTTTTCCCAAAAAGCCTCCATGCACTTTTGCTGCGGAAAACAGTCAAATGTATTAAAAACCACTGAAAGTGAAAGTAATAGGCATTTCACTTACTGACTAATATCCTTTTCATTGCCATTAAAGTGAAATTACTCAACCATAACATAAGAGTCTGATATAAAAAAGCTAATTTACAAGAAAACATCTTAAACACAACTAGAGGGTTTTGCATCTGAGAAAAAGTCCCTTCTCTTTGACAAATGCAGCAAACAAGAGTCAGAAGCGAGAAGGCACAGCGGCTCTCTTAGTTTTGTTAAGTGGTTGATGTCCTCAGGGCAACATTATGTTAACCCTGGGACAACATTTCAATCAGATTTCAGAAATATGTTTACAGTTTATTTAAAGTTTAAGCTTACAACCAGGATTACCTGTTTCTATTGTTTTTCACTCATCATGTCCCTCTGATTTTAGGGTTTGGTTATGGTTAGGGTTGGGGTAATTTTGTCTGTAAACTCAGCAGCTCTGTCGAGTTCACTCGTAAACCTGTGCAGATGTGTAAGTGTGTGCAGATGATGGTTGATGCGCAGGGAAAACTGCTGTAAAACAAACATTTGATTTGGTAAATGCTGTGGCCACCTGAGAGATTTATAGAGTGATGAGGATTTGACACAGGTTGTCAAGCACTCTTCATAAGTCAAGTTGAGTTGGAATGCAGCCCAGATAGAAGCGAGGCAACTAGCGGACGCTAATAAAATGAGGATCAGATTAGCAAAGTATTTGAATTTGTTATTGGTTTCAATTCAGTTTAAAAGGCTTTAAAACATCTTACAAGTGTTTTTGTTGGCCTGTTGAAAACAGAGAGATAATTTATTGTGACCATGTTCATGGATGACAAGGGATGAATTATAGTGGGTGCATTATAAAATTTAAAGCATGCAAACAGAAACATTTAAAAGTAATCAGATTAAAATATTTTAATTTGCATAGCTTCAGTTGGAGATTTAGTTTGAATCAGTTATTAGAAAAGCTAAAAATAAGAAAGGATGTCTGTAAATTAATTAGTTAATGTTGGGTTGTACTACGGGAAAATCTATTACTGTGACTGGACTGTAATGAAGCAAAAGCTGTGAAATGACCAAACCTTCTAGCAAAAACAGTAGCCATGAAGGATCAACTAAATAAGAATAGATTTGTTCAGTGTAGCTCCAGGACACAGACGGAAAAAGCTATGAAATTCATTCAATCTCCATTCAATTCATGGACTGAAGCAATAAGGTGGTCCTGCTCCTTTAGGAGTTTTGTCATTAAATGCGTATACAGTATACCACATATGGTGAAGCCAAAGCCAGAGCAATTCTTTGAAGGAGGTTGTATATTTTTGTGTTATAATCTGAAAAATTAAATACGCGCCTCACAAAACTTTAGTGTGGACTTCCATTTAAAATGTTGAATTTAACATCACTGGGTTTGCTTGATGTGCTCTTTAAGATTTTAAACTAACACCAAGTTATATGTAAACAAGCACTGTGTCTGTATATACAATATATTATAGATATAAACATACCAGATCAAATAAAGACACTTAACAGCTGCACAGAAAATTATGTGTGTTACTTACGAACGCTACCTTCACATATCACATGTTCACTGCTGTAGAGTCCGGCAATATTTTTTCTTAATGGCCTCATAAAATATCACAGGAAATGTTGACTCTTCGTGTGGGCCTAGACACATGTTTAACAGTGAATGCAGCTCTAAAATAATCTGATAAAAATACAAGCTACTCAAATAAGAGATATTTAAAGTGTGTAATTTATGTGGTACTGGCATCACCAAAAGACGTGAAAAAATATGACAGTTTTCAAAAGGGTTTCCCGTAAACTTTCCCAGTCCGTCGTAAGGTAACTGCTTTGTTGAGCTGGTCAGAATGCATAGCAAAAGTGCCACAGGAAGAGACATCATGCCAGTCCAGAGCTTTAACTTCATCACAAATATATGACTCAAAATCCACAAGAATTTGTTTATTAACACAACAAAAAAAAAAGGTTATGTTGACCCCGAATAAGGTCTAACAGCCATCATAAATTCACCGCTGTTAGCCGTATCAAGCCAATTTCCCAGCACTTAAAGCCAAGAGCACAGATGCTCTCACAGTATACCCACTGCAAACCACATGCCTGCTTGGAACAGCCTGCAGATTTATTTTTGTGTGTAAATCATGTTTAGAAATCTGTAAATATTGTGAATGAAGAAAATCTGACCTGGCACCTTAAAATCTGTCCCTTACATTAAATCATAATATTTTTCCAGCTATATGAGCTAAACAGAGGGGAGAGCGGGGGCGAAAGTTTCATTTTTCAGAAAAACTAAACAGAGTTGTAGACAGAGATATATTTATGCTGTGGTTTGTAACCCACAAGTGTGGTCTATCAATACCAGGTGGAATTTTGATTAATGTAAAATGACTTCAGTATCATTAAATTTTTAACATAAGTAGTGAATTCATTGTTACTTGTAACACAACAGAACAAGACAAGATTTTTGACTATGACCTTCACTCTAAAAACAAAAGGTGCTATATTGCACCAAAAGTGGTTCTTTGCTTGTAATCATAGAAGAACCGTTTTAAGTGCCATATAGCACGGGTGATGCACCAGTGAAGAACCATATGGGGGCCATATAGCACCACTATAGCACCACATATGGTTCTACATAGCACTATATGGTTCTACACAGGTGCTTCACTTGTGCTATATGGCACTAAAAACGGTTCCTCTATGATTACGAGCAAAGAACCACTTTTGGTGCAATATAGCACCGTTTGTTTTTAGAGTGTTGTTAATATGTAACTGCAAACATATTTTGTTGTTATTCTTTGCAAAACCATTAAATTATTATTTTTTTTGTTTCATTAAATGTTTCAATAGCAACCCGACAGTACAAACAAAATTTTTTGAGAATAAAACTAATTTTCAACAGTTTGAACATTATAAAATGAAATTAAATCAAATTAAAATAATTTAAACAGTATCAGCAGCAGGACAAAAATAATAACGAGTGTTACTTTCGTCCCAACAGGAACTCCTGATATTTAAACCCGATTTAATTTCATTCTGAAAAACTCTGAGAAGTCAAACTTCAGGATGTGTTAGAGCACTAAATAACCTGTAGATTGATCAGTACTTATAACGTGTTGTGTTTTTCATTTCATGTGTTAAAGAAAAAAATGACCTCTTTAGGAGTTTACTTATTATGGTTTCACGGACCTACATGCGCAAAACGGTTAGTAAATAACGCGATATTTGATAGCTCTGTCAAGGGTTGTGTGCTAAAGATACTGTCATAGTTTGAAATGCAAATATAGTCAGGGCTCTGAGAAAATCACTTTGTTACTTTCTTCCCGCGTTACTTTAGCCCTGGTTCTACCCTAAATCACTTCATGAATAACACCAGTCCTTTTTCTTAATTAGGTTTTAAAAAGTTTAAAGTATAAGATTTAATCTTGGTCACAACTGTAACTGATGGAAATATTTGTCACACTGTAAAAAAAATAGTTGACTTAACTTAAACATGCAAGGCAACTTGCTGCACAGTTTACTCAACACTTTGATTTTGTCAAATCAACATATATTGTTACTTTAACTTAAAAAAAATAAGTGAAACAATTTCAACTTGAATTTATATGTCAACTTTTTTAAGCCAAAATTTTAAATTGTAGTTTGAATTGACTTGTAAAACCAAAACCGTGCTGCATTTTTTATACAGTGAACTTTTGACCACTTAGCTCAGCTAACTCAATTTACTGAGTAATATCCCAGCAAGCATGTTTGGCTAAAACAAAGCTAAATTTGGGCTGCCGGTGAAAGTCTAATAGACGTCTAACCATAGCCCAAAAATAGACAATGGGTATAGTTTTAGAACATGTAAAAGAAATAAAAGCAAACACCTTAAAAACCTCTTGACTTTGCTTACATGTTAGAATATCATACATCTTCAAGTTATTTTGGCAAAAATGGCATGTAACCAAATTCAAGGTTATTTAGGGTAGAATTGGGTTCCTCATAGCCGGACTATATTGGCTCTATAGTTAGCCATCATTTCATAGACTCAGTTTTTGCTTGCTGGGATCATATGCATCTTAATTTGAACAAACAATGATTAAGTTGTAAAAATGATTAAGCAATAAGCAATTTTTGCATTTACTTAACTCAGACGATTTAGTTTGTATTAGTTTTTCTTTTTTTTACAATATTATATAAACACACTCTACTTACTGTAAGAGAGACCAAACCATTGGTCAAAACGTTTTGGACAAACACTTAAAAAGTCCTGTCCAAAAAATTATATATTTTAGCAGGATGATAAGGAGAATAGAAAATAATAAATCGAGCCTACCTCCTAAAAAAAATCTTTGTTCAAGTTACTTTATTATCTTTGTTGGGAAGTTGGAAAAAATGAAAGCTTAATAAAAACCTTTTTCCCTAACAGGCAATAATAACCAAAAATAAATGCATGAATGTGTAACATTATTTTGTTTGAATTATTGTAACAACACTTTGAAATCTGCAAGTCATGCATGGACTCAATCAGTGAACACCTGTGACTGATTTAATGTTTGTGTGTCCTGTTAGTATGATTGTCTCGCTCCCTCGCTCCAAGGTATTATGAGTCAATCTTATTTACTTAAATAAATAATAGACCTGAACTTTATGTATCAAACATGGTAGCTCTATTTAATTGAGCAGGTTTTGCATGTTCAAACATTTATGATCTTGAAGAGATCCATTGCCTTCAATGCAAAAATGTTCAACAGTAACTGGTTGAATTGAGAGTGTTTGCTTCAAATGTACTTAATAATTGTTTACCAAATGTTTATATGAAATGCAGCACACATTAAAATTCATTTGCAATATTGAAGGTTCATTTTAGGTCATGTGTTCTTTAAACATCTCATTACTGTGAACTTAGCAAGGTCTTTATATTTCGGCACTAAACTTGTACTTGATAAGAGTAGACCACACAATTGTGGAACACACAGCACATAGATTGTAACAATAAAAAAATCATCAGTCAATTCAGACTACGGCTATCTGAAAATATCATATATTTAACAGAACTACAACAAACAGAAGACAAAACAACAGCACATCAGACAGAACTGTGCAGACAAAACTGGATAACAACTTCAGATCATTTCCGCATCGACTTACAGTACTGTTAGTTAGTGGTTCTCAAATATTTTATATTTCCTCAGTACTGACATATTACATTGAATATTAACAAAGTACATAAATACTGCAAAAGAAAGCAAAAAATACATTATTATTATTCTATTAGTTTAGTTTGAGTTCTAGGATGGTAAAAGTTGGTTTCTTCTTGGTTTCCTTTTTGTTAATAGCTTTTGGTGTAAAGGACACGTCATGCAACCCCCGTCTTTCCTGACATTTTGCCCAATTTGACTAGTGACGGACACATTATCCCAAAATTCCATTAGACATTAAAAGGGCCACTAACACGCGTGGTTTACATTATTTTCCACATACCATACATTTTGTAGCTCCAGATTTCACTTTCTTCCTGATACACACACACAGGTTTGAAAAGCTCTGTGTCCCTGATTGGCCAGCTAATCTGTACGTTGAAATTGGCTTGAATACCTCTGACGTCAGCTGGAAATGTGTTGCTCTTTACCATGTTTAAAAGATTCGCTCACAATTAATGCTAACAGGCAGAGGCGTCATGCTCATTTAAACTGAGGTTTTTTTGAGCCTCAAAATCAAAGAAGCGCCCATTAATCTGTTATTTGTCTTTAAATCTGTTTACTATGCACAATATTATTAATTCTGTGCTGCATCCTTTTCACTTTTCGGAGATTTTCGCCGTTCTGATGTGTGTTTTGATTGTGTAGCATTACTTCTGGCGGCAGGCGCTGCATTCAGCGCAGTTGCTGACGTCATCAACGTCTGAGCGCGCTCACGAGCTCTTTGCTGTTGCTGCTGCATTTTGCCAACTGAGGAATTAAAACGTGTAAGAAACGCTCACAACATTTCCAAACCCCAGTACGGTAATGTGCAGTTAACCTCCTCTGTGTAGAAACTGTATGGTTTAAAATTGGACTGTCTCAACGTTATATTAGTAGAGATTTCTTGATCCATCTTCTTGGTACATCGCCAAAGTTTGCCAGAGTTCACGGGGACGCGGAATCACACATGCTCACATATGTGACCAGTCACGGAAAGTAGGGACACAAGTCGGATCTGGGCATTTTGAGTTATTCACAGATTCTGAAAGTGTAGTTTCTAAGCTTTCCAACGATGTGTAACACATGGAAATCTGATAAGATTTGGAGAAGTTGTGGCCATTTGAATATAGGAACTCAGAAATACTCAAACCGAGAAAATCGAGACGAAAGGGACTCTTCTTTTCAGCTGGGGGAGACAATGGACTAGTTGCACGGGATGACGTTTTTCTATTTCCGCTTTCTTGAGTGTACGCGTGTAAGCTTCCGGTTTCGCGATATGAATAGAGGAAGATATGAATCATGGCGCTGTTATAAACACAATGGGCCCTATCTTGCACCCAGCGCAATTGACTTTGTCAGTGACGCATGTATCATTCGTATTTTGCGCCGGCGCACAGCGGGGTTTTTCCCTCCACAGATGCACGTCAGCAAACTAGTGAATGAACTTGCGCTCCCTGGGCGGTTCAGCGCAAAAAGGAGGCGTGTTGTGGCGCAAACCATCTCTTATGCTATTTTGCAGTTTCAAAAAACAATTGCGCTACTAACCAAAAAAAACTAGTCTAAAGTCAGTGGCGCGTTGCGCGTGGTTCATTATGCTATTTTAAGGGCGCATGCTTGACCATAATGTGTAGCGTGCACAACGCGCATACACTTTGCTTATCTAATCTACACAGATGCAACAGTTATTTTTGCAAATCATAAATTGTTACACTTAAAAATATTAATACACGAGATAAGGGGAATCATAGTGGGGAGCATTGTGGTGATATTTTGTATTTATTCTCATGCAACGATTAAAATATTTTCATAACTTTGTTGTGTGGCTGTATTACGTTTATTTTATGTAAATAATAGTTAAAATGTTTTCATAAGAAACCTTAATGTATATGAACTTGATTTGTAAGAGTACTTTGGGGTTGGACCTTGCTTGCGTTTCTTGGGTCCGATTTCAAAGCCCCCAAACCCTTTCAGCGGGAGGGTGGACGCAGCGATGTCCTCTGCTGGCGTCAGGTCCTGAGGCAGATCCACCTCCCGTTACACGGCGTGCCCGATTTATGCTGGCAAGCGTGGGATTCCCCCGTACAAGGACGTCGGTCTCCTCGGCTGTGAACCGCTCCTGGCGTGCGCCTGGTAAATCCGTCATAATAATAGCAACCCGCCATGGAACTTGCGCCCTTACGTTTAAAGGGAATGTTGGCTAGCGTTCTGATTGGTTTATTTGACGTTACGCCCAAACCACACCTATGAATAATGAACCTACTTCAGACCAACCTCTTATTGATTTGCGCCCGGCGCAAGAGTTATTTCTCACGCCGGGAAAATAGCAACAGCGCCCAAGATCCGCCCACAAACTCACTTGCGCGTTGCGCTTCGCACTTGCGTTTCAGATCGTTAAAATAGAGCCCAATGTCTGCAAGATCTATCAAAGTAACAATCACCGATGTCCATCGGCTAGTACACCAGCATGCTCAGCTCCGATGAGCAAAAGGAAAAAGTTGTTCAAGGTGTATATATCAAGTTACATCGACAACTATGAAGGTAAGTTATAACATTAGCTGACTGACTGGCTAGCTCGCTCTAACAGTTAGTAAATGACTACTGACTTTGAAAACTTGACAGGTTATTTGATGGTTTTAACGATGTACAGTTAACTGTATTAATAACATTAATGATGTCCAAACCTCACAGTTTCAAACCAAAGATTCATCAGGGAGGGAGCGTCAGGGCTACAATGCTAAAGGGGGAGAACCCTCACGACCCTGGCCTGGAGTGGGAGTAAAAAATTAGAAGTGTTTATCAGCTCAAAGCCTCAATCAGGTTTATTATTTGTGTTTTTGATATGCCTGTGTTGCAAAATGAAGAATAGGATCTTAACATACACCAAGCTTTCATGGAAACCACATAAACTGGTTTTGACGGCTTGTGTTTTTTTACTGTATGTTAATTATAAACCGTGAACGGTCAGTTATCTTTAAGGTTCATTGGCAAGTAATATTTAAGTACTGATTTTGTACCCTGTACCTATCTTATGCTTTAAACTTTCACTGTTTTTATAAAACTCTATATGAAAGTGAGTAAATTGAGACAGGTGATCTATTGGGATGTCCTTAGATTACAGTATTGTGTATAGTGTTATGCATTTGATAACCTGACATGGTTATGCCTATTTTCATAACTTACCTGACCAGCCTGCTCTCAGCTTTGTCATTTTCTGTGTTGTATTGAATTTGTGCCCTGATTCTGTATGTGAAATAACATACTGTATGTTTTGTTTTAATGTGTAGATTGTCTTTGACGACTCCTCACCAGTTGACATTTCAGTGGCAGACTGTTCTGTGTGGCTGAAAGAGCACTCCGCAACCACTATGTTGTGTTTGACCCAGCTGAGAGCCCACCCTTCGGACTGCTGGAAATTAAATGTCCCAATTTAATGACTGTAGCTACTTGAAAATACAGAGTGCAATGCTGAAATTAAAGCAGACTCACAGAAAGAGCCAGGATGCCAGCTACTTCTTATAGGGATGTAGTGGTGTGATTTTTGGTGTTTTTACAGAGGAGGGTATTCCCATACAATGCATCTACATGGCTAAAACTATAAGGGAGATTATTTTTATTTTTACATGAATTAATGTTTGAAGAGGGTTCGCATCACTTATGGGATTTAATTTGAATAATATGCACTACATTATTTCCTCTTTAAAATCCACTGTACATATAACATTGATTCTTTATATTGTAATAATGATACAGTTAAGTATTAAAATAAATATATTACTTTTAATGTGCTCCTATGTGTGGCTCTCTTAATGCTATCATGCTGTGAGTCAGGTGTATAAAGCAACAGCAATCCTAAACTTTCCTTAGTGGTAACGTGTAACTGTCCATCTCATAAGTTGTGGAGAATGGGGTTTAAAGGGTTTATATAAGTGTACACAGTTGTTTGAAAATAATTACCTTTTTAATAATGTAAAAGATGTCAACAAAATACTGTTTAATTAATCAATTCTGGTAAGTAAATGTCTAACAAAATTATAGAACATTAATTATAAAGTATTTACAAAAACTATTGCAAATAGAAACATTCATTCTAAAGTATTTACATGAAAACATTTTAGAAATACTTTCATTGGAAGTTCATTACAAGAAACGTTTACAATTAGAAACAGTCCTAATGTATTTACATGGAAATATAAGAAATACATAAATTATAAAGTATTATAAAGTATAATAGTCAAGTCCAGTGTAAGGGAACCGGTATAGCTTCTTTTATAGATCTCCTAAACCCCTTAGCAGTCACTACGAAGTCACACGCACATACGAGTGATTTTCGTAGGGTTGAAGCTGTCCCTACGGATCTTGATTTAACACTGAGCCCATACCGCAGTATTTACAGGAGTGAAAACTTATCTCTGTGTTATTATAACGTGACGAATGAGAAGAAAACAATGTAATGCTCCGTTTTTCCGTTTGAAAGCAAGTTAGAACTCAACAAGGTAAGCTAGATGCTGTCATTTGCAGTGCGTAAACACTTAGACCGGAAGTACTGATGCGTACACTCAAATCCCGAAGTTAATAGACGCCATCTTGTGCACCTAGTCCATAGGGCTCATTTACATCTCATTTAGCTAAGCCATGCCCCCTGTAAAACCCTTTTTGAGATGTTCTAGCATCATATGTAGTATTTTATGACCAAATGACAACCCGCAAAAATAAACATGACTCTTTTACCTTTGTGGGGATCACAAGTCGAATCCAGTCTGTTTCAGATTATCCAATGTCCATATTTGTCCACAAATGCGTATAATCCGTGAAATATAGATTGTTTACATCAGATTTCGCATGAATGTCTGGTAATACAATATAATATATAATCTGAAGACTATTTAAATCGTAACATGTAAGGGTATATGAGCTTACATTCCGTTAAAGACACACTATGCAGCAATTTTACCTTAATATAACAGCTTCAAAGTCATTTCGATGGTAAACGAAGTCATAGTATGGCGAATCATCCCCCTGTTGAAGCTCGGGAAGGACGCCGCTACCAAAACCAGCAATGCAAGCTTGAGAGAACCGCCCCTGACAAATCTCGCGAGAATCACGACTTGCTTTACGGCAACGACGTCACACACGTTAGGCTTGTTCGACTTCGTGCAGCGCTGCAAGAACCGGCAGTCGGATGACGTAAAAGTACCGCGAGAATGATCCGAGACGGCACTTTGACGTCATCCGGCTGTCGGTTCCTGCAGCGCTGCATGAAGTCAAACAAGCCTGTAACAACAACTGCACGCGCGCATTTGAGACGTGATGCTCGATGAGGGAAACAGCTAAGAAAACCCGTTCGGAAGAGAGTAGAAAGCGAAAAAGAGAATCTGACCGAGTTCGGAACCGGACAAGAGTCTCACTCAGTCAGGTTTTTACTCGTTGGCGTGAGCTAATAGACAGCCCTGGATGCAAAAGGGATGCTGATCTGGCGATCTTGTTGATGGACAAGTAAGTAAATCTCTTATTTGTAAACTTGTTTGCGGTCTAACTTATGTTGTATGTGGTTGCGCTTGCTTGTAGTGTGTATTTTTTTACTAAGCTGTTCATTCATCCAGTGTTGATAATTAGACCAGTAAAATAACTTCAACAGGGGTCTAGCTAGCTTACGATCATAAGAGCATTTAGCAGACTTGCTAACAAACACTCGTTTCTCTTAAATGTTTTTTTTGGCCATCTAAACTCAAGTGTTGCGTTGTGATGTGTACGTAGTCATTTGTCTAATTTCGATTTCTTATGGCCAACGAATAACGGCCAATGTTATGAAATAATGCAACGTATACAATTAACTTTGTCAATGCATTTTGTAATGTTTACATTACAATTAAAAAACAAATAAAATTATACAGTAGACATAACTTTAGACTGTAGACTGTTTACTTGTGATTAAGCTGTAATCTTGTAAAAACGTAATAAGCCAGCAAACGCGGTAGGCTACTTTATTATTATATGCCTAACTAGTTACTCTACACTTGGCATAAACTTCTTATTATCCAATTACCATCATCTGTAGTTTAGTAGACATGCAGTAGCCTAATATTTGTATGAAATTGTGAAACATTCCCTGGTCATTATCTTCGGAGTTCATCTCACGCCCAACACTATCCTTACAGTTACGTACAGAGTGGGCGTGCGAAATTACGACAGTTGCAAGTTTTCCCCAGTGACTCTAGGGGTCGCTGTTTGACAAAAACGTCAAACTGCATGGAATGCCTTTAAACACATGAACCCGCCTTCAAAGTTTGTATTTAAAATAGGGAAGTAGTATAATAGATCATCCAAACAGCGTCGTCGAAAACGTGACATCCTTTAGAGAGGTTACCAATGGCTCGCTCGTTCCTCCATCAGCCAATGACTTCATGGAAAATATTGATAGACAAAACATGTAGCCAATTATATGAAGAATACAACTATATCTGTGTAACTTCTGTGTGTTTGGACTCATGCTGCGCTGCAAGAACTGACATACAGATGACGTCAAAGTACCGCGAGAGCGAGTCGAAATTAAACTACTCCGTAAGATTTCTTGAAGAGCTCTCGCGGTACGTTGACGTCATCCGACTGCGGCGCCGCATAAAGGCAGTGACGCGGCTGACGTACGATGCGGCTGACTGTTATTTGTTCCGCCCCAGCTTCTTTTATTTTTCTTTTGTTTTGTGCGCCCGAGCTTTACAGTCTGGGGAGACGCAGGCTATAAGTTTGAAAAAAAAAAAAAAACTTAGCAAACATGTCTGAGGAACAGGGCAGCGCGTCACTACAGTCACGTGACTTCACGCTCGAGCCGGAAGAGAAGACAATGCTGAATAAAGTCGTAATTCTGCTATTTTTGGACCAAACTGTTTTTTCGATGCATCAACACAATCTTACTGACCCACTGATGTCACATGGACTACTTTGATGATGTTTTTATTAACTTTCTGGACATGGAAACCATACATAGATTTTCAATGAAGGGGAAAGCTCTCGGACTAAATCTAACGATAAAACATCTTAAACTGTGTTCCGAAGATGAACGGAGGTCTTCCGAGTTTAGAACGACATAAGGGTGAGTCATTAATTACATTATTTTCATTTTTGGGCGAACTATCCTTATTTAGTAGTCACGCTGTTCCCTTTGTGGGCGGAGGCGAAAACACAAGCTTATACAGTATGTAAATATACACACAGACAATGACGCCCCCCGCTGCACGCTAGAATCTCCGGAAAAACAAGCCTATTTTTACCGCAAAATGTACGCTTTTAAATATACAAAAACTGCTATCTCAAACATGGAGAGGCTTCTTCGTGATCTCAACTAACAGATTCTGCAATAAAACGAAAATCACAAATTTCGAAAAAAAAACTTTGTTTCTCATTTTCTCGAAACTTGTGCTGCCGACTTGAGTCCCTGGTTTCCGTGACGGGTCACATATGAGGTAAAGTTGAATGCAAAAATCCGTTCCTCTAATAATTTTTATCTAAACATTTTTTGAATCATTATTGAACATTAAACTCAATCACGTGGCTATAGCTTATGTAATTTTCGTTGTTTATAAACTTATGGATTTAAAATTACATTAATTTTATAGGATTATGCAGTTGTTGTGCAAAATGCATTGACACAATTAAACAAGTCATTAAACAAAACGTAAATAAACAAAACATGCCGTTCCAGATGTAAATATCATGGCAATATGTCATTATTCCGATTGAATAGTATTTAGTCTATAGAAAGTTAGTCAACACTTTTATTTTGGAGGTTTTTGTCATGAAGGCAGGAAGGCTCAAAATAGTGCTATGGAAAAGACTGAAAGCTCTATAATATTTCGTTTTATGTCCGTGTATGCATGATGGGAGAAACGAAACTTTTCGAAGCTTTGAATCAATTGAACGAATTAGTTTGAAAATTGATTCAGTTTTTCAAAGCAGTTCGAAAAACCACACACGCTGGCGACCCCTGCTGGTCAAAAGAGTGTAAAAGCAGATATGTCCAAACATTTTACACTTTTTTTCAAAATAATAGGAAGATTTTTATTCAAATATGTTTAAAAAAATATTGAACTTAATTAAGACATAGTTAAAAGTGTATTATGTGTTTTTAGTTTTATTTGGGGCAAACAACTCATTAAAACTAACTACCCTTTTAATTATGCAAATTTTTGTCATTAAATCTGTCTATAAACAAAAAGTAGTCAAAATGGTAGTGTTATTAGTCAGTTCGGATAAATGTTTTATGAACTTGCATAATAAAACTGACCCGAGTTCACCTAAACATATAAGACACTGGTCATTTGTGATCAACTCCCCCTAGTGGTAAACCATCTGATTTTCGAAACGTTTGAAACAGTTATGATGTAATGAAGCCTCGTTTGCTAAAATCACGTGACTTGGGCCAGTTTGAAACACGCTCCGAACCACTGATTCGAAACAAAATATGTAAATGTTTCGAAGCCTCATGAAGCAGTGCTTTAAAAACGACCATCACTATGTATGCACACATTTCTGTAAGCTGTGCACACTGTGCCCCCTTAAAAAAATTGGTGCATGATGCCCCTGCTAACAGGAGTTAACTTACAGGCTGTGAGTCAAAGCGGGATGAATTATGATAATGTCGGTCTTTACTAAATCACCATTTACAGGAAGTAAACGGTTGCCTACAATCCATGAGTTTGTTGTAGTCCAAGAAAAGAGATTTTTGTTGGAGACGATAACTCGCGTCATCATTTACTTTGAGGTTTATTCCTTTTGCATATTGTTAACATAAACAAATACACACTTACACACCTAAGGAAATGTAAAAAAGTAGGTGCTCTTTATATCCAGTTATTATATTGTAATTAGATGAGTGTCATGGCAATACATACTTGTATCCTTTACACGCTGCCCATGTTGCCGATGCCTAAATCCACTATTGCACACTTTGGGGCTTGCGATCTACTCGTCTTTTAACATGAAATAACAACTAGAATAAATTCCAAATTTGCAGGTAGCACATAATTGTAAAAATGCTTGCGTTGTCTCAAAAACTTGGTCGAAGTCTTGAGCCCTTGGTGCCCCCCCCATTGCCTGGTGCCCCAGGGCACTCAATCCCGTCTATGGATAATCTGGCCCTGTCCAACACTAAAACAAGATAAAACCATTTCGGTTTCAAGTTATCTTATAACACTTCATAATGTTCAATCCAGCAAGTTAATTTAATTTAATACATTTTACATGTGGCAATCAAAACATCTAATGTTGTGTGTGTGGTGCACTATAGTGAGCAATACCTCAAGCTAACGTTCAGTCCAGACTTCATTTGGGTGGTACTTCGGATCTTTCAGTGGTTTTATAGCCAAAGTGAAAGCACAGCACTAGTATTTCACACACCCCAACAACCCCGACCTGTTGGGAAATCTCTTTATCTCAATTACATTGTGTTGCTCATCATTAGCCTTGAGTATAGCACTGTCATCATATCTTTAACCATAGTCCAAGATCTCATCTTCTTATTTCCTCAGAATGCCTGTCCTTCGCCCTTTAGCCTGATGAATGTGGTCTTCAGACTACAAACCCATCCATACATCTCTCAAGGGTTGATGGAGCTATAGACACACAGTCGACCATCGCGGAAAATCATAATGCAACCGGCTCAAAACATTCCTCTCGCTCTGACCCATAAGAGCATTAACTTAAAAGGAAGGTTAATGTTTGCACGCCACACTTAGCACGATGACTTTAGCTTAGCACGTGACAGCTTTTAGGAAAACACAGGTGGGACAACAAAGCCATTAAATGTAGCATTGTCCCATTCATTCAGAGCAGATTATGCAAACAGGAATGCTAGTCACTTGTCACCTGGATTTTCTCTTTTCTCTGAGGAAGATAAGCTGAGATCTTCTTAAATAAATAAGCGTCTTTGCAGCTTATTGTGTGATGTTAGCAGATCACTGCTCAGCTTGCATTTAACTTAACAGCAGGAAGGGGCATGTTAGGATAGGATTTAGGGAATGAAGGAGATAAGGAAGTGCTTTCCGACCACTCCATTAGACTTCATTCATGTTTCGCATTCTGCTCTCATCAGAGCCACGCTTTCTTAATGTCTGCTAAACTTGGAGGAGAAACAACAGGCCATCACTTCACCAACATTAGTAGCTTTTCCACTAGCAGACAATAAAATAACAACATAAAATCACATACACTAAAAGAGGAACCTGAACCATAGTTGCATAGAAACCACCCAGTAAACCTCGTCTGGCAACTCCCTAAACTTGTATAGAATAAAGGCACTAATTTAACACATTTAATTGACAGCCCCAAGTAAAAAGTTCACATTTGTTTGTGCTGTCGCTGTAACCCTTAGGCTAGAAAAACCCTTGACCTCCGTGTAAGGTCTATCATACAGAGAAACTTTATCTTCATTTTCTTCTTCTACATAAACAGACTCCATGAACAAATGAACTGTCAAAGAAATCTAGAAGTCATTATGGACTTTGCATCAGTTCACACTTCAAGTCAGTAAATCCAGTCTCGAAACTTTCCCTCTCTCTGACAGAAGGCAGACTGCCATTATACCCCATGCACATATAGTACAGTTTTACAACACTGCTTACCAAATACTGATTTTAAACTCTGATGTGACAAATTAAAGGTACTCATTGAACCTTAAACTACATTTCACCTGCTTTGCGTCGTAGTATGGCACAACGTGAGCTTTTATCGTGCAGCCCCAGTCCAAAACTGGTTTGCTGACCACACAACTTTATCATCCAACACCTCCCACCATATACTCACCATTTCTGGAAGAGGCATGCGATGAGATTCTGGTGGGTGTGATTCAGGGATGGACCAATCAAAGGTGATTTCAATTGTAGCTGAGAACCAACACATGTGTTACTTTTTATGTCATTTTATTACCATTTATAAAAATAATATAAATACTTTGCATTGTGATACAAGTGGGTTTGAAGGATTTAGTCCATGTTTGCGTGTAATTGCTTATGCATTTCTGCTTACTGTACGACCCAGCGTTTACCTCCCACTGGTGGGAGATGTAAGATGTTCACTGATGTTTAGGAAACAGCATTTGTTGACATGGTCATCAGAAACAATGGCAAAAAACTCAGAGAGTATTGGCAGACAACGTTACATTCGACAGAAGACGTAACACGTTTACAGATGAAGCTGCAGTACACCGTGCCTTTTAAGAGGAACTCCGGTCAAGTCAAGCAACTCGGGAACCACCAGTATGTCCAAGTAAGATAACTATACTTCACTAACAAATGCACAGAAAAACGTGCTTTAGGCATAATACTGTAATAGGCTATTCTTCTGTTGCTTTCTGGATTTAGAGATTCAACGAGATTGAAGGCAGGGAAACCCCACATGTATTCATCTTTTGGATGAGGCTGGTTTAAGCTTACTCAAAACACTGAGCCGAGGAAGGAATGTGATATGTGGATGTTCCTGGCCTGGAGAGGTGCTAACATCACTAGGTGTGCAGCAATATCAACTGATGGACTGGTTTTACACAAACCGCTACCTGGGCCTTAAAACAGCATCTCCTTTTCCTGGATGAAAGGGTTGTGCTAGATGTGCAGTGAAGAGAAATCAGCCAAAATTTATAATCGTATGGTACATATAACCCTAGAAAGGGTCGTGGAGGTAAAAAGTTTATGACACCATCCATGTGATTTAATGTCCCACCTGGACACAATAAATCCAGCATGTTTGGACATATCAGCAGAAGATTGCCAGGGATTGATCATGCATTCAAAAGAGTATTTCCTAGGTGTATTGTCCTAAATGACATGCGATGTAATGTGGATAAGAATATGTGGCCAAATGCAGAAGATTAGCATTCCTACTGTGTCTGTTACAGTATGTGGATGGGGTGAACGTGATTTCATCAAGTAGGATGTAATCCTGGATCAACACCATTGTTGGTCCTGGATCAACATTTTCATTAACCAATAAGATTGCAGGATTAGGGTGTATGTTAGATTTAGGTTTAGGATTGGGGGATTTTAAAAAATACCTCTCAAACTATTATTTTACACTTATTTGAGTGTTTAAAAATGGTTAGGGTTTGAGTTAAGGGTAAGTTGGGGTATCTTTGATTAAAACGTTGATACAGGATTACATCTTACCTTGTGAAATCACGGTGACCATGTGATGGTGCATATTGTACAAATTTTAAAGCATACAGCATCATGTCTCATTCATTTCTTTTACATTCATTGCTGTGAGTTCTAAACAGTAGAGAATTGCCATCTTTTACAAAATGTGTTTGACAAAGTGTGTTTGTTGACTGATAACCTTTGCTAGTGTTAGGAGATAATGAGCTGATTTGAGACATGTATGAAGTGTTTTGATAGTTTTGGTGCATTTTTAAATGTGAAATGAACTGCTGTGCCAAGCTGAAAGTTGGTTAAAACAAATTTTGTTTAAATTTTGTTTTGCAAGGATAACAAAGTATTGAGAAATGTGTCCCAGCAATTGTTAAAAAAACCCTATAAAGTCAAATTTAGACAATATTGAGCATATCTTATAGAAAAAAGGACAGTTAGTCCATGCTCTGTAACTAATTTAAAAGCATCACTTTAGTAGTAATAACAACCACTGGAGCTGTGTGTCTGTATAGTTATTAAAGCAGCACTTTGACCTCAGGGGGCAGTAATATTGCTGGATGTTTGAATGAGAAAGGGAGTAGTCAGGAGTGATGATGTTACTGCGCGCTGAGGTCAAAGTGCTGCAAACTAAGTGCTCTTCCGCCATACAATATAGTTCTCATTTTGTGTCCCCTTAAAAATCGCCACGTTTTATTTTGCGCTACCATACTTACTACTCATGTAACAGTCTGTAAATAGTGAAAACATGGAAGTGTTTGGTGGCTTCTAAATTCATCCTGGTTTGGATCCTAAGAAATGAATGGGGCTAGGCTAAATGCTAACACATTCACGATTCGCTGTACAAAGATTAATTGCACACATTGATAAAACATAGGTATGTATTAATTCGTCAAAGTGGAGATAAAAACACATGATTCTATATGAGAGAGTTACATGTAATCTATAAAGCTAATTCAAAGCTATAAAGCTAAGTTTCATGGTATCAGTGTACTTACTTAGTGGGCTATCTTGACACATTGACCCATAGACTGTAAAAAAAGATGGACAACGCCCATTCGCTCTCTTCCATTGGTGAAAAGTGAAGCCGCCAGTGTCCCGATACGGTGCTGACATCTTGGGTCTTGAATCTGTGCAGTAGCGATTTCGGGACCTGTCCTGCGCAGAAGTGAGCAGGAAATAAAGCTGCAAAATCAAGGCCCCGCCCTCACTCTCACAGAATGCCATCACAGCTGTCAATCATGATGCCAAGCCACTGTCAACTAAAAACAAACTTATTTTAAAACCAAACACTTTTTTACATCAGCGTGATAAAAACTACAGCAAGTGACAGAAAAAAGATAATTGAAGTGTAATTAAATTGTTTAGTTGGTCTCGAGTCCCATTGAATAACATGGGGGAGGAGGGGTTTTATCACATATACTGGGACCAGTCAATGGGGGCGATCGAGACGTTTTGGCTTCACTTTTCAGGGCTTGTGCGGCACGCTTGCATTGACCACGTTTACATGCACCCTCATAATGCGATTATAATGGGATTTTGGCAATATTGCGATTATCCTTTACCTCATGTAAACACAATACTTTGATCAAAACAATGTGATTAAGCTCATAATCGCAGCAAGTATAATCCTATTAAAACAGGTGGCGTATGCAGCCATGTAAACACTTTAATCGCATCTATACCGCACTAACTGAAGTGCACATTTGTTTTTGTTCACACCTTAATTGTGAATTCATTTTACTTATTCGTTACTTATTCGTTTTTTCCCTGAACTCTGTCAACACGACTCGCTGTCAGCAGTCTGCCTTCATCCAGAAACAGCTCAAATAACACCACAGCAGCGTATAAATCATGTTTGAGGCTCACAATATGTCATTACCATGTACAAAACTCTTATTATTCATCTATGCTTAGGTAAATACAGTTTTAAATTCTTAAGTTAAAGTTACATACAAATATATGTTGATTTACATCATTTATACAGTGTAGTGAACAAAAATTGAATTAATTTTACAGTGTATCAAAAATATGCTTGTTATAGAAACCTGTTTTTATGTGTTTACATGCATATCAATTTTGCATATAATTTTGCATAAATATAATTATATTTAAAATGTAAAAAGGCTAAAGGATTAAATTATATGCAGTTAATGGAATGTTAGGAACTTTGGGAGGCCAAATCCATCAACACGCACTTGTGAAAGAAATTGTTTGCTGTAGTCAGATTCAATAATCAAGTGTTGATGAACAGCATTTGACTCCGTGTGCTTTAATCACATTACAGGCTGTGCTTGCAGTCTTGAATTCTCCCACTTGTTTTTGGTTTCTTTCCCATCAAGCATTTCGATCTTTGTAGCAGGTCATTTATTTCCTGTGTATGATCTGAAATATAAATGGGGCATATAAAGAAAAAAGGCCCACACATCTGTATGTGCATGATTGCATAAGAGAAGAGAATTTGATTGAAAAAAGCCTGTAAAATTCGAAGCGGTGCTTACTGTGCCAAACGTTTTGTTTGACAGGTTTGCACAACATCATGAAAAATTTTTACTCTTGAATTTTGAAAATCATCAAAAGATGTGCAGCAAATCTGACGTGGGAAACGATATCTGTGGTGAATGTGTTGGATGGATGAAAGTATAAGTAAATATTTCAACACCTTTTCACTCAACCAGGTGTATGTGTGTAAGTCAATGTGTTTCCCTGTACATCTTTACAACATAACAGGCATATCTATTTTAATGTGACAGTAGGATAAAGAATAATGGCGAAACTCCAGAATTTCGTAATAAAGCATTGAGGCATCACATATTGACAATGACAGATTTTATCTGATGAATTTCTTTGTAAACAGCTTCCTTTTTCCTTCCCTGTAAATCTTATTTAGAAAAAATATGCAGTCATGCATAACCACCTTTAGTTCCTCTTAACAGATGTTTATCTTGCGATATTAGATATGACGTAATATTACTTTAGATACGTCTACATGTGCATGCATGCATTATTCTCATGGGAATATTAAGGCTGCTTTACAATAATTCAACACTGCATGTTCAAAAAAATAATAATTATGTATAAATTACAGTATTACTGAGTATTACTGGGAACTAGCTGCCAGTAACTTACTGTAGATTTTACATTTATGCACTGTAAAAATGTTGCTGTAATTATACAGCTGGTTGCCACTAATTTACTGTAGAAGATAAAGAATGAAAATGTTTCATGCTCATTTAACTTTAAACAAACTGTTGGCAGTAAATAACATAAATGTAAAATCTACAGTAAGTTACTGGCAGCTAGTTGCCATTAATACCCAGTAATACTGTCATTTCTTCAGAAATTGTTTACAGTGTGCTTCCTGGTCATGAAATATCTGCATTTAACTACACTGTTATCTATCTACGAATTTAAGAAATTGATAAGAAATGTGGTTTATGAGACATGGGATTGTTACCTTTAGAAAGATTTCTGTGCTTATTAACTGGTATTTGTGTACGTTGTGTTTTAATTCATTGTATTTTATTTGAGTTTGTATGTCTACTTGGCCAGGCCTCTCATGTTAAAGAGATTTTATGTATAAATAAAGGTAAATAAATGTTATTTAGTGTCCATCTGCTGCAGGGAGAGGTAATAAAGAGTAAACACTCATATCACACCTCACAAAATAATAACTTCTGCACTTCCAAGACTACATGCCCCTGCCACTGATATGAGGCATTTTTACACCACCGACTGCTTATGGTTTTGTCCCAGCATTTATCAGAAAGCTCATTCAACACATCTGAATGTGAATGGTGTGCCGTTGAACACTAGTATATGGGGGATGGGTTTGAAGAGCTTTATACAACCTAAACAAACTTCAAAAGCCCAATTATTTGGCTTGAATCAAAGGAAAACCACAACTCCAAACCTCAAACACTTCAACTCTTCATGCATTCACACGCACACACTAGCGTTCACAAATTCAATGGACTTTTCTTTTCTGTCTCTTCGACTGATTTTAAGTATTCAAATTGCATAACAATTAAAAAGTACAATATTATAGTTTTTCTGCTAGAAGCTTTGAGAGATAACACATTTGCGTTGTTCATTCTGGGTAGGAGACCCAATCTACATATACTGTAGATAAATCAAGGCCATGTTCATATCTTTATTCCAGGAAAGGTTGAAGGTTATGTTTAGGTTTAAGATTATAAAGTTTTATTATTCAACAAAAAACTCAAATGTGCCCTCAATTAAAAAGGATTTGAAGAATCATCCATATATACACCTGCTGTGTGCATTGCTGAATAAAAGTGTTCTAATGATGGTTATTATGATGGATGGTGTTTACACGCCGGCTGCATCTTCAGCTCAGATACGTCCACATGCTGCCAACCCTTTATGCAGAACCACTGTGATGTGAAGCCCCTGCGGTGGTCTGCAGCGGATCAGACTGGGCTGGGGAGGATCAAACCCAGTAGAGGTCAGCGGCTGGGGGAGGAGTGTCGTTGGTCATCCAGCGGGTCTCGGGGTGGGCCTGGCTAATGTGAGTCTCCTAATTGCTTCAAGAGGAACAATATTCTTGGGGGACCACTTGCACAACGGGAGGGAGGGAACCAAACAAAGAGCAGCTCTTATATAAGACACGGCCTGCCAGAGTAAACATGTTTTTTTTTTTTTGCACTGATATTTGTGACTTTTATCAGAATTTTATCAGCAGATTTGCTTTTTCTCGCACCATAAACAGCAGTGCTGCTCTGAAGTGCCGAGTTTAGCTGTGCTGCAGGTTTTAATAGCGATGAGTGCCGTGACCGTGCATTAAACATTAACCAGACTGGTGTCTAAAACAGAAACTAATTCATGTTAAAGGGCTCGTATACATATGTGACCCTGGACCACATAAGTCACACCATTTTGGTGGCCAAAATTATTGGCACCCTTGGTAAATATGAGAAAAGAAAGCTGTGAAAATGAATCTAAAATGTTTCTTCTTTTAAACTTTATAAAAAAAAACTGAAGTAAAACATTTAAAAATGAGAATTTAGAAAGTGGCTTTAAGGAAAGAAAAAAAATCTATTTCAACAATCAGGGCAATAACCAAGACGATTTAACTAATGTTGCAGATCTGCCTGAAAGAGGACGTGTGTCTATATCGTCTTAATGCTCAACAAGTATCACAGATGGAGAACTTCAGAAATCGGTTGAATCTTGGGGTCAGAAGCTTAAAAAAAATTGTAAAGGAAAACAGCACCTCCATAACCACAAGTTGTTTGGGACACAGTTTAAGAAATCCTCTGCTCTCATGCAAAAACAAACTCCAGCATATTCATTTGCCAAACTGGAACTTTGAACTGGACTGAGTTCTGCGGCCATATGAAACATAAAAGGGTTTTTTGGCAGCAGGGACACAAGATATTTTTGGTGCACACAGGGATTAAAAAGTGCTCCATGTCTACAGTTAAATATACAGTCGGACCTTCATTGTTTTGAACCTAATTTTATACCAGAGGTCCTAGACATCTTATTCAGATACATGGCTTAATGGATTATATCAAATACCAACAGATATTAAATTCAAAACCTGACTTCTAGATATTATATAATGGGTCGTAGCTAACTTCTATCAAGATATTGGTTTAAAACAAACATCAAAATCTGCCGCAGCCATCCCAGTTCCCTAAGCTGAACTACACAGAGGGCCCTATCTTGCACCCAGCGCAATTGACTTTGTCAGTGACGCATGTATCATTCGTATTTTACAAAGGCGCACAGCGGGTTTTTCCCTCCACAGACGCACGTCGGCAAACTAGGGAATGAACTTGCGCTACCTGGGCGGTTCAGCGCAAAAAAGGAGGCGTGTTGCGGCGCAAACCATGCCTGATGCTATTTTGCAGTTTCAAAAAACAATTGCGCCACTGACCAAAAAAATACTAGTCTAAAGTCAGTGGCGCGTTGCGCGTGGTTCATTATGCTATTTTAAGGGCGCATGCTTGACCATAATGTATGCGTGCACAACGCCCACACACTTTGCTTATCTAATCTACACAGATGCAACAGTTATTTTTGCAAATCATAAATTGTTACAATAAAAAATATTAATACACGAGATAAGGGGAATCATAGTGGTGAGCATTGTGGTGATAGTTTTTATTTATTGTGTGGCTGCGTTAAAAAATTCTCATGCATATAATGATGGAATGATGGAAATATTTTCATAAGTTTGTTGTGTGGCTGTATTACGTTTATGTTATGTAAATAATAATTAAAATGTTTTCATAAGAAACCTTATATGAACTTGATTTGTAAGTGTTCTTTGGGGTTGGACCTTGCTTGCGTTTCTTGGGTCCGATTTCAAAGCCCCCAAACCATTTCAGCGGTGAGGGTGGACGCAGATCTGTGTAGAGGCAGATCCACCTCCAGTTACACGGCGTGCCCGATTTATGCTGGCAAGCTTAGGATTCCCCCGTCTCCTGACATTATTGTAGCGCTTGGCGCAATGATGGGGATGCCAGCTGATGAGACAATTGTGGCTATTTCCTCTCACACCTGTTTAACCTACGCTGATTTGGGCGGGTTTCTCCTATCCCCATACAAAACAACTTCTCTGTCTTTGACTGCTCTTACAAGAACGTCGGTCTCCTCGGCTGTGAACCGCTCCTGGCGTGCGTCTGGTAAATCAGTCATAATAATAGCAACCCGCACCATGGAACTTGCGCCCTTGCGTTTAAAGGGAATGTTGGATAGCGTTCTGATTGGTTTATTTGACGTTACGCCCAAACCACACCTACTGTATGAATAATGAACCTACTTCAGACCAACCCCTTATTGATTTGCGCCTGGCACAAGAGTTATTTCTCCCGCCAGGAAAATAGCAACAGCGCCCAAGATTCGCCCACAAAGTCACTTGCGCTTCGCACTTGCGTTTCAGATCGTTAAAATAGGGCCCAGAAAATAACTGAAGAGGAGAGATCAGCAACATATGAAGAGAATCACCTGCAATGAATCTTCAACCTCATCAGACATTATAATACAGGACTGTGAGCTGTTATCTGTGCAAATGGAGGTGGCAAAGAGGGTTGAATAAAGGGGTGCCAAAAAACTTTGTCCAGTGTGTATTAGAGAAAAAACATTTATTATGTAATTTCACCCCCACTTTCAATTGATTTACTAAAATGAAACATCATTTGGGGGGGTAATCAAGGCTTAAAAGAAGAAACATTAGATTCTTTTTTTACAGATTTCTTTGCTCATATTTACCAAGGATGACAATATTTTTGGCCACCACTGTACTTGTAGCAATAACCAACATTGTATGAGTCAAAATGATTGATTTGTATGCCAAAAATCATTAGAATATTGTAAAGATCGTGTTCCATGAAGATATTTTATACATTTCCAACCGTAAATATATATAAAAATGTATTTATCATCAGTAATGTTTTGCAAAGGACTTCATATAGACAACTTTAAAGGCGATTTTCTCAATATTTGGATTTTTTGCACCCTCAGATTTCCAATTAGTTGTGTTTCAGCCATATATTGTCTTATCCTATCAAATCATACTTCAATGGAAAGCTTATTTATTAATACTTAATTCTCAATATTTTTTAAAATGACCCTTATGTGGTCCACTTATACAGTATATATCGTCGCTGCCCGATGAAACTCACGTATGTCCAAAACGGTTACTTTTCAGGAAGTGAAAAAACATGCACCGTATTTCAAAAGCAGTGGAATGTAGCGTTGTCATACTTGGTACTAGCCTGGCTCCGCCTCCTACGTGCTTCCGCTTAATTTTCATTTTGCTTCAGCAGTACGTCTGGGATGGCTCTATAGAGTTTCGTTTTCTCCTGCAAAAATCTGCAGGACCAATCAGTGAACAGATGGGGGTGGCTAAGAACGATGACGTTGAGGTCGTGCGTCAGTTTGAGTTGTAGTTCAGTAATGGCATGCGGAGAAAGATGTGAGAAAAGCTATTCGGTCCGTTGTTGCAAAACTGCGAATATACAGAAGTTAAAGCTGGAGCAAGAACCAGGTTTGCTAAGTTTTGTTTGTCTGATTATTCTGACTTGTTGTTTATGGACGGTTTCGGTGCATGATATACGTCACGACCACACGTTAGCGATTGGCTTTGGCAGATCCTGAGTGACTCCAATAGTTTTAAACTTCAACAATGGACCCTCATTAACGGAAGTAACGCTTTCCAATGGAGCGTGGCCAGACTCTCTGTACAAATGAAATGAATGTACGAGAGTCTGGTTGGACCAGGCTAACTTGGTACGGCATCTTTACATGTAACCATATTCTTGCCAGTGTAATGATATAATCCACATTTGACCAAAATTGAGTTTAAATGGACATATGTGCATATTTTACAGTAACGGTGGTCGATACGCGTTCTTCCGATCATTAATTAGAATGGCCAAGTCGCGTTTCATATTGACAGATGATTACGCTCAGTTTATTAAATAGCCTATGTCTTAGTTTATTAAATACGCTTAGTTTAGTTAAAATTTAATTATAAATTTATTAAATGTCTCTTGCAAACTATGAAGGGACAATGAATCAATACACTGACATGGTAAAGCTAGACAGATACTTTGTTTGCACAGTCCTACCGTAATCACTCCTAGACGTACGTCTGACGTCAGGGGGGAAACGTTTACCTCGATGAAGTAAAGTCATTGTATCACCAGGCTATGTTTATTCGGCTATCCAGTGCTGAGCTTCGATGAAACTTCACGAGACCGGCGAGATGCTTCCACACGGCGGGAGATACGCGGCGTGATTGACAGCTTTGACACCAAATGGATATACATGAAAATCAGATGACATGATTTCACAACTTTTCATTGGCCATTTAGATATGTAAAGCATACTGTGTACGGAAATGAACCTGGACATTCAATCCGTTGAAAAATCTCAAAATGGACATACATGGTTTTCATCGGACAGCGACGATATAATTATACTCAGTATATAATTAAACACATGTACAATTACCTTTTTGTATTATGTACTATTTACAGGCTATATGTTATTTTTTTGTGTGATGTCAGAGGAAAACTCAAGAGTTTTTGAAACGATGAATTTGGCTTCATAGTGAACTTGGCTTTTACCATGAAATAACGTTTGATCAGCAATGAATATATACAAGATTTCTTCCAATCAGTTGTGTAAAAATTAGTAACATTCAGATGGATCACGTATTAGGCTATTGTTATAATTTTCTAACATTTATTTAGTTGTGTTTGAACATATCTGACAGAGCCTAAAATGTTTGTTTAATATTGTTACTCTATATAAATTATAATAGTCAAGATGCGATTAAAGGGGGGGGGGGTGTTTTTAAATACTTTTATTAATGAAAATAAATTATGAACCACTTGCTTATATTGTGGGGTTTACAGTATATATGTATGTTTCTGTACGATCAAACTGTCCTAAACCTGTACTATCGACAGAATCAGAAAACTGTACAGTAAATAGCATTAAATGAAACAATTCTTTATTTTAAAATGTAATAATTTCAATTATTGTTAGGGCAAGCACAGCCTTTAAAGTCTGCTGACGTATAAAAGAAGAGTTTGCTGCCCCTGAGAGTTCACCACTGCTTCAATTTACCTTGCACTCACCACTATATACACTAATGCTTAGGGAAATGAAGTTGTCACGGTCCACTAGTACTCACATGCAGTTAAATGTCAAAGGGCCAGATCTTACATGCATGTCCCTAAAGTCCCTCAGGAAGGAAGGGAGGAGCAGAGAGAGAGAGAGAAATAAATCCCTGAACGATTGTAGTCAATTGTTTCCTTCAAATAATGAGCCAGAATGATTGTTTTCACAAGATGGACAGCACTACAATACTTTTATTACCAGTGGGAAAGTTTTCAGGAAGCAAATAAATCAATTGTTTCATTGTGACTGTTGACTGTAAATTGTAGTTTGCACAAATTTCCTTGGTCATCAAAACTAGAAAAGCTTGCCAGTAACTAGTTTAAGAGGTGACAGGTTTACACAAGAAAAGCATGTGGCATGATAAAATAGATCGATCATTGGAACACACATTACATCATAAAAACATCTTTTTAAAGATGTTCTTGACTTGAAGGCAGTATGAGGTGTGTCTGAGACTCATAATGGGAACAAATATTACCAAACAAAACTCAATCACAGTTTTTAGGGTGTTTTAAAGTATGTAGATAATGGAATGGACTATATGAAGAGTTCGGTTCCAAAACGCAAAAAAAAAAAAAAATTTTGACTAATTTCGGTTAAAACGTGTATATATATTTTTTTTTCCTTGAGGGGTTGCTCTTTAATTTGGTTACTTTTTTCCTCATTTATAGCCTGGTTAGCCAGACCTACATCAAGATGTAAGGTCTGGCAACTCTTCACACAAACGGCTCAATGCAAGGGGCGGGAGATAAGGTTGTCCCTCAAAATGCCTCTGCACGCAATAGGATAGCGCTATGACCAATGAGAACAACGAAGAAGGTGACGTAGTTACCGTAACCAGTCGGCAAAACTCCAAACACATCTTTCTTGCTTAAAAAGGACTTCAGTAGGGTTTATTTGCTCTTCTCTCAAAGAAAAACATAAGTCTAAGTCCTCCAGAGTCGCGGCCAAAGCCGCTTCAAAAGAAAGCTGTTCGCCAGCAGCAGCAGCCATTCGTTGCAGCTCTGTCGTCATCATGTTAAGCCCGCCCCACAGACGCTACACACGATGTGATTGGCCTGACCAAATTTTGGTTTTTGGAGCTGTTAAGTGTATTGTGAGTGCCTAGACTAAACCCTGGCAGCAAATATATTTTGCGGCCGCTAGGGTGCGTCTAAATTTCTAGGCTACCTCATTTACTTTTCTATAAGCAATCTCCTCATTTGATCTGTTGTATGTCTTACATTAAATGCAGCCTAATTAAGTATAAGTACAAAAAAGCTGTATTTCCTTCCCATGTTAGTTAACATGCAGAGTATATTCAAAAGCAACCTGTTTGAAGAGCACAACTCATAACTCCCAGAGCTAAGCCTACAAAGGTTAACGAGGTAAGGAGGAAGTCTTTCACATATAACTTTATAAATAAATATATACTAGTGCTGTTTACTGCATGTGAATAATGAGGACCAACCCACCAGATCATAAAGACTGCAATGATGCATGAATGACTCACGTTCATTATAAAACAAAAGGATGCATGATAGACAGTGTTATACTGCAGTGATTCTCAAACTGGGGTCCACAAGATTGTGCCAGGGGCCCCAGTTTAATTTTATAAAATACATTCATTTATCACAAATTTTGTGTAATAAAACCTCAGATTTTTCATAAAGTTTTATGTTTTAGGTTATATATTTTCTTTGGGGGGCCAAGAAAGGATGCACCGTACACAAGGGGGACCACACGCCTAAAAGGTTTGAGAACCACTGCTATACTGTACTATAACATTTTACTATTTATTAGGGAAACTACTGTGCATCTATCTGTGTTTACAGATGTCATTCTAAGTAATGGCATATCGCTATTGGCACAGACATTATGTATCGATGCATCCATACTATTATTTGTTGCTTGCAAATAAAGTCAGCTAAATGAATAAGTAAAGTATAATGGCGCTTTTTCATCGCATAGTACCCAACGGTTTGGTTTGGGTCAGCTTACAGTACTTTTGGGGGCTTTTCCACTGGGTGCAGTTCGTAGTACCCGATACTTTTTTTGTACCACCTCGTTTGGGGTTCCAAGCGACCCGAGCTAATACCAAAGCGTGACATGAAAACACTGTAGATCACTGATTGGTCTGAGAGAATCGTCACTCCCAGCGTAATCGCAATAATATAAAAGATTACCTTTACCTTCGTGCTAGCTTGCGCTGTCTCGAGCAAACATGTTGTCATCTGTGCTCTGCTATAAGTTCCCAAACTCCCTTTTAGTGATGAAAAACATCCACAGGTTGAGAATCAGGAACACCATACCAGTGTTTTTTCCAGACTTGCAGTTCGTTTCGGCACATTTCCGGCGCGCACGTCCACATATATGCTTATATGCAACTTCAATGAGGCTCAGCGGAGCACCGTTGACTGACCCAGAGGTGTTTGTACAGAAACTGTCATGTGAGACAGTGGTAGTGATAAACGCGATGTGCAAACATCTATTTGTGATGGTAAATTTTTAATGTGTGGCGGACTGAGAAATAAATAAATGTATGGGAATGTACAACCACGCTCTCTCTTTTATGATGTCACAGCAGTAGGCAGGGCAAATATAACGACACGCCTATAATCCCTCCCACTGCGAAGTGATACTTAACTCAATGGAAAAGCTAACCAAGCCAAAGTGAGGTGAGCTGACCCAAACCAGCTGCAGACCGTGGGGTACATTGCAATGGAAAAGCTCCATAACTATTTAATCTAATTAAGCTTTAGCCTACATATTGGTTAGTTTAAATGTATTTAGGTCTAGCACTGAAACTAACCAAAAATAATCCATAGGGATCACTTTAAAACATGTCATTGCTATGGATTGCAGCAATATTTGCTCATTACAGGGCTTAAGCCAGCCGTCTTCCTGTTCTCAGCCCTTAGCTTTAACCAGCACATCATTTTCTTTGAACTGTCCTAAAAAAATAGTTTCAATATGATTGTATTCCACCTGTGGCAAATTTAATAACGTTTGGACATGATTTACTATCACATAGCGTATGGCAGAGAGAAAAGTTGTCATAAAGTTGAAGGAACTCTGTGGACCTCTAGGATAGATTTGATTTAATACATGCATTTGGAAACATATCAAAACAAAACTCCTCAAAGGTTCCCGAGAGCACAATATGCGGTGTTATGATAATGAATGAATTAAAACTGGAACCAACAGGATTTTTCTCATACGTCTCATATCTTTAGCACTTAAGCAGAAAAATTATAAAATTAGCTGTCCCAATACTTAAACTGAAGTCATTATTTACTCTTGACTTTATGTTGTTTTAACTTTGAGAGAGTGTTTTGTGCTCATAATAATCGGTTTTTTGTCCTCATCTTACCAAAAATAAAGCCAGAGACCACACTTTACATGACTGTGAACCACACGAGTCCTTCACATTGAGCATGACTGTGCAAACGTTCCAGCTAATTTCCAACACAAATTTCCTGCATAAATTCATTTCCGTCTGCCAGAGCTATTTTCAAACTGCTACATGTTAACACATATCTGTACGGTACCACAGGAAACACTTTCAGTCTTATTATTTTGTTGTTTGGACCAGGGACGAAGCCAGCCTCTTAAAAGTGTGGGCGGGGCAGGGCTGTAAAATATATATATATAGTATAGCCTATATAATCCAGTTATATAGATCAGTAGGTTCAGTAGATTTGTCTCATATATATGTATATATGAGATGAATGAATGTTTTTTTTCTGTGTCCGTTGTTTGATTAACATTAGAAACAGACAGCATAGGAGGACAGTAAGTGCACAAATCCAAAATACAGCTTACTTTTCCTTAAAACAGAGTGTGTTTATGAGGAAAATCACAGCATTTTTAGTTTTTAGTAACTATGTCGGTTCAAGTGCAAGAAAAGCGTGAGCTCAGTTTGAACTCTAAAGCCTTGAGATGCGACTTTGGCCACTCGCGTCAGATGCCCGCACACCCATCATTTTCAAACAGTGTTTGAGTAAATCTGTTTCACGTCATCTTATGCTTAAATATTTAAATTGGCAATACTGAAAGCATGTGAAATGATTGCTTGTGCCGCGCAGCACCGGGGTTGAGACGACCCAGTTACAGGTCTATGCTGTTTCCGCTCCAGTCCTTTATTGAAATTTGAAGCTCAACCAACGCATATGTACGAAATATGATTCGCTTTTTAACGCTCACTTGTGATTGGTTGTTACTTCACTCAAATACAAGTAACAAACACAAAAGATGGGCGGGAATGATCAGTAGCGCCTCACTGCAGAACACGACATCCAGGGGGCGGGGTTGGATTTAGATCCAGGGGCGGAGCTGGATCCCGATCCAGAGATCCCATTGGTCGGCAGTTTTACCACAAGACACGTCATATACATGTTGCTGCATTACCATTTCCGCATTAAGTCGTAACTAAATTAAGTTATTATTTTGACATAAAAACTAACTTTACTTATGACTACAATAAAAGTAGTGCTTTTAGGGTGAAATGTAAGTTTTTGCTATAATGTTTTGGAGTAAAACATTTCGGGTAAGCCCACGAGTAATCTTACCACATGCAGTTTAAGACCTATTAATGGATACAGCATAAATATGCATAATTATAAAAATATATAGGCTATGGCATGTTATTTAAAAATGTATAAATTGAATGTTTATCTTGTATGGACTTTGAACTTGTTTTAACGCGTCTTTGCTTACAGCCATTAGGAAACAGGTTTCCTTCGTAGATGGTTTACTTTTTTTATTTGCTAATAAAAGATATCAAATAAATTTGTTTTTATATTTACTCGTATAGGAATAGGTGTGTAATAAGTGGGATAATGTACAAATAAATCCCTTCAGTGATATCAAACTGTCGGGAACGTGTGTCCGTACCTCTCCTTACACCTAACTGTGATACTTTCTAAATTATGAATCATTCTCAACTATATTATTAATCAAACGTACACTTTAATTGATAAGAGCAAACGTTGGCGACCACAGGTTGCAACTAATTGCGGGCTGCAACAACGCAAATATATTGGTTCATTTGGTGGAACAAAGTGGGAGGAGTTGGATCTAGATCCAACCCCGCCCCCTGGATGTTGTGTTCCGCAGTGAGGACCATCTCGGAACGATGGTGCGAGTTGAAGGTTAGAAGGGATACAGCTACGGAAATCTTGCAGAACGAGTTGTTTTTATTTAAATCCCTCAAATCCAACTCTAAACCCAATATTTCATGGGATTTAGGCTGTACTGTAGCTATGTTTTACACCCTAATCCTACCCCCAAACCTAACCCTTAAGCCTACATTTCGCGAGATTTGGTCATAGCTGTATCCCCTCTAGCCAGAACCTGAGTTGAAAAGTGCGGGGGACATTTACATTGAGCATTAAGTGGCAATCCATCCCAGTACCAATAACTGCTTGTTGTAAAAAAGTAAACAAAAATGTTTATAAACATGTTATTTTATAAAACTGTTGGTTCCAGTCCTTGATTTTGATTGGTCAATGTCATCTATGACTGCTGTACCCAATGATGGTATGTATTACTGCTGTTATAAAAACGTTACATTTAGTCTCCTGTATTTAAAGTAGTCAAAGTTGTATTTTTCTTAATCTTATGTAGTTTTGTTAATAGTTTTCGAGAATAAGTGTATATTACGCAACTTGTCTATGTTGGCATCTGGCTGATTTGGCTAGCTTCTATCAAGCAACACCCAATGTACTTGTGCCAAAATACCATAGAGTTTGATTGGCCAAACTGCCTTTGATGTTGATCAAAAAATATACGGGAAGTATTTTTCCCTTGATTATTTGAAAGGGAAATGTTATACTTTGTTGCACTGTATACCGTATTGTTGTGACAAAAAAGAGGCCAACGACAATAAATCAAAGTTCTTATTGTCCTCCAAAAGAAATGCATTCATTTCCAACAAGTTTATACCTCATTTAAATCAACCGGTCATCCTGCTGTTTTACGGTAACAGTGACTTCTTACCGTTCACCTAAGGACTGGCCCATCCAGATGTACTGAATCAAGACTATCATATATGCATCATGATTCATGGCCTCCACAGACGTTTATTTCAAAACACCAAAATCTTTGGAGAATAGGTGTTACTTATTATTGTAAGATCTGTTATTGATTTTTTATTAAGAGACACACTTGAGACACATCTTCGAGGTGATTGATGCGATAGATGTCCTGCGATGCGTAATGGGCATTCACTTTTCATAAGCATGTGTTCATGTGCCAAGATATTTAGCTGATTTGTCTTAAATTGGATGACATTGTTGCATGGCACGTCTCTTCTTTGGTAGTGACTTACATTAAAACAATGCATAAATCATCATGTCTGTATTCAAATGAAAGGGGCTTTCTCATCAAGCTAAAATGAATTTCGAGTAAAATGTTTCATTTATGAAAACAGGACTCTTTTTTTGTAAGAAAAGAAGAAACTGGGTAATTTTTAAGATTGTGCAAGTGGTTATTTAGTATTGTGAATGGACTCTTTGTGAAGATGTCCTAAGTGACTATGAAGTCCACTGCATCAGAATGTGTTATACAGTGGATGGTGGGGAAAGATGTGTCAGTGGGTAAGCTGTGTTACTTAGTTAAGGAAACTCAACTCAACTTGTGGCATATTCAGAATGATTCAAATGATTTTTTTAAAGCTATTTTGTGTCAAAGAACAAACTTACAAAGAAGAAAACTAGAGCACAGATGTCTTAGAAGAATGTCAGGGAGCACTGGTTTATGAGCACAATTTATGATACCGTTCTTTTATTTCTGAGTTCAGAAATGTTACTGGAACATGAACTTTACCACCAATTTGAAGTCTTTTCCCCTGTCTAAGTAGATAAAAGCTGTGCAGCATTACAGATATAGCCATAAGACTCGAGGTTTCCCTAAAGAGAAATGGCCTCATATTATAAAGATTTTTTCTAACTCCAATTGATAGCCAACATCCTGAAATACAATTAGACACATTAATCTCATTTTACCTCATGTCAAAGACAAATTAGGGAAAGGTGGCACAGTTTAACCCACTCTTAAACAAAAGCCCAGAGGTGGAAAGAGTAATAAAATATCCTACTCAAGTAAAGTTACTTTAATGATATTTTACTTAAGTGAAAGTAAAGTTACTGGTCTAAAAATGTAAAAAGTAAGTCATTTTAACTTTACTTTAAAATGAAGTAACGGGGTGAGGTGGGGGATTCTACTATAGTTAAAAAATTTAAAGGGAATATAAATCACTAACTAGTTGTTTATAATTGTAGGAACACCTTTATAAATAAAGGGCAATAACAAAAAGTAAATAAAATAAAAGCTTTTTATAACTAAGAAACATTTATGGCATTGTTTAATGTTTTTTACGCGTAGCTCTGCGTAGCCTGACGTGCACCTCACAAAATTTTTAACAGCGCGTCAGTTCTAAGCAGACCACAAGCGCTGTGATTGGTCCACCAGAACCCCTCCCGTCAGGTAAAAAAACTGCGTCATAGGTATTTCCGTTTGCTACAATGAAAACAAAGAATGGCCAAGTTGAGAAGTGATTTAACTCAAACTGAAACATAAGTCGCTGTTTATTTACTTCCATCACTGCTGGTCTTCTCAAATCATAAACAACAAGTAACTGTTTCTTCTTCGTTTGTGGGTTTACTTGCCAAGCTGCTTCTTCTTTGACGATTACGCTGCTACTGTGGTAACACGCGTGGATACTGCCTACCAGCGGTCTGCGCGCGTGTTTGCATGTCTAAGCGGACGACGCAAAAGTATAAATGAAAACCGACGCGGAACCTACACTGTCACGGCTACGCCGAAGGACCTACGCACAGCTATAATGAGCCCTGAACCCTGCGTTAACACCAGCTGTGGTATAGGTGGCAAAAACACGCTATTCGCGCCTAGTTGGATGCTTGAACATTTTGAGTTTTCTCACTTCATTCGCGCATGAAAGCCCCGCGTGAAATTCTAGTCATATGAGACATTCACACGGAAATTCGCATCATGGGAGGGGCTTCTGCGACTCTCGCTCCCTGTAATCACGTCACTACTAGAGCAAGCTCCTGATTGGTTAACGTGGCGCGAATATCTGCCTACATTCAGATTTTTCGCGCGTTTGCACGGCAACACCCAAAATGCTAATTCTACTACAGCATGCTCTCTCTCTCTGCAATCTCTAATGACCCTGCGCACTCTCGAGGACGTTCATAACTTAAGTTGTGTTTGACTTCACGTGAAGCTGCTAGACCTCAGATATAATGCCCTTGGTGTCTAAAACGTTTGACGCGTTGTGCAAATGAGCGGTAAAAATCCCGGTCTGCAATTCTGTACTTATGTGTGTAAAGCAGCTACCTTCAATAGGAATGAAACAATTGCTTTGCGTGGTCACTTAAATACAGGCAGGATTTCTTTCATAAGCATTGAATGAGGATCTGCATCAGCTGGCGCCTGTCTCCTTCATTTCCATGGTTCTTTTTGTGAGTTTATCGCAATCACCCTCCCATCAATCAATCATCCGTGGCGTGCCTTTGTCACCTTGCATTATTTTTATTTTTTTACTCAGTACTGGATATGATTTAAGTTTAATACTTTAAACAAAACATACTTAATGTTATTAAGGAATGTTATTCCTTACCTTCCACCTCTATAAAGCCGCATGTGGTGGGTTAATGGTTTTATGTGTAATGTGTAAGGATGTCATTTGAGCTGGGCTCTCCAGGTAAAGACAGAGAGACTGATGCTGCTCTTGGGACATGCTGTCTTATAAATGCCTTTCCTCCACAAATCACTGAAACAACCCTTTATTTACTGCAACGTCTTTATGACAGATTGAGTCGTTTAAACATAGAGGCAATGATTCATGTCTAATCATTTTAACCCAACGGTTGGGCTCGACTCTTTTTAGGTTAAGATAACAAAGCATTTTATAGAGTATGTGTATGTTCCTGTACAGATAGTCTGACTTTGAAAAATTAACCATAAATAATAATTTAGGGGATCTGTTGCCACTATTTAATTTAATGCTAAGTTAAAAATTCTAAATAATTAATTTATTGAAAGATTTAAAATTACAAAGTTTTTTATTGAGTTGTCCAGACATGATAATGTTGATAGTTACATCAAGTTAATATTGTGTGTAACTTCAAATTAATTATCTGGGTTAGTTTGTTTAAAACATTATTTAAGTTGAAGTAACTCAATGCATTTAGCTTGATAACCCATGCTTTGCATGGGACTTGATAGTGAGAGTAAATGTAGAAATATGGTGTTATTTTATGCATTTCTAATCAAGATGAAAAAATGAGAAGACTTTTAATGATTATTGTTCTGTACTTTTGGTATTAAAAAGATTTTCTGTTGTTGATTTTTAAGAAGTTACCATTGTGCTGAAGAATAGAGAATTTGCTCAAGTTGAGAGCAGACTCACCAAGCTTTATCTTGCTGTTTTATCAGATGACATTTTGATAAAAATGCTAAAACTGGTTGTCTTCTGCAACCTGAAAAGTGTTGTAAAATAAAAAAGTTTGAATCATTTTAGAAGTTTTGTGTAAATCAGTGTCCACGATTGAATCAAATTTAAAATGCAAAAAAAACAAGTTAAAGCAACTTAATTTTTATGAGTATTCAACGCAATTTTTTAAGTACATCCAACTTAGTTTGTTGACCGGAATTAATTCCAGAGGTAGTTGTCTTAACTCAAAATAATTGATGCAAACTGTTGGGTTATTTTTTTGTTGTTGAGTCCGAGCTATATTTTTTAGAGTGTACCTTTAGAAATATTCATTAAAGTAAAATGTTGGGGAGATGACACTTTTATAAGAATATCATCTTATTAAAATTATGGAATAACACAAATGTAACTATAATATTTTTGTTGTGAATCTAAAAGAAATCAAAGTTGCTGCATTAAAGTATTCAGCAACTCTACAGAAATCTTCTATTAGCATTTTAGCAGCATCCTGAGGTCTCACAATGAGATTATTTTATTAAACACTTTCAAATAACATTTTTTAGTATTTTTTTTAAGAAATAAATTAAAATGTCAGGATATGCTAATGATTTAATAATGCATCTCTTTTTAATGACCTTGTATTGATTTAGAGTCCAAATGGATTTCTCCATGTAAATTAATTTGTCACATCATAGAAAATATTACAGAAACTTGGCCTTGGTCAGAAACTTGCTGTTGGATTGGTCTTGATGTTGGATTTCTGAATCTATTTTTCAACTTGCATATTCTTAGAAATGGTAAAAGTTCATTTAATTTTGATTAAATGCTGTTTAAGAATGCTGATCTCACGCCAGACTGTTTTGAGAGAACTGTCAGATGTGGGAGTCTGTTGTGCTGTCGATGAAATTCCCCTGAAGACTCTGCAAAGTAATTTACTAACAATAATCTAACATAATTAAACAAGAAGCCCAACAGAGAATCACTCCTTGAAAGTGTTTCATAAATATATTTCACTGCCTTTAGAGGTTAGTTAAATCTTCAAACAACACCACAAAATAAATGAACAGTACTAAAATATTAGATAATAGTAATAAATATTGTGTAATTGGATGGACTTTTCATTGTTTCAATAACAGACTGGTTGGTAATGATGATGGTAATGACTCAGAATGCTGATATGCTGAAGCTCAGGTTTTACACACAACAGATGCTTTCAGTTCAGACAGAGTAGTAAATTATAATAGGAGGGATTTAGTTTAAGCACTACGAAGCAAAGACTCTTTTAAAGCCCGTTAGGTTGTATTTATGCTGCTGACTAATGGGGTAAATCAATTTAATGTGGGCCATTGTGCTTTTGTGAATGAATAAAGACAAAGAGGTGGAGACATGAAGTCTTTAAACATCTAGGGTGTGAAAACATAAATAGAGAACGTGAGTGCTTTGAAAGGATGAGATGGGAACTCTTTAGGGTGTGATTAGCAGCTCACGGAGATTTTGAGGCAGTCACCGAATCTGAGCTCTGTGTGTGTGTGTGTGTGTGTGTGTGTGTGTGTGTGTGTGTGTGTGTGTGTGTGTGTGTGTGTGTGTGTTTGTGTGTGGGCATTCACCAGACCCCCACTCAAACCACACCAGGCCACCCGCCACCTTTAGGGTCAGAAGGGCAGGGGTCAGGAAAGGCCATGCCTGTTATAGCTAATTATACGACAGCCTATATCCTCCCCTCTGACCACAGACAGAGAAAAAGGGATTATGAGAAATATGCAGTGAAGTTATGAGAACACCCTGTAGAGATCCACCATGTCGGAAATGAAGGAGAAAAAAGAGCGAGTTAGTTATTGGAGTCCATGCTGAGGGGAAAACATTGGATACCCTCACAGTTCTGCAGATCTTTTGTAATATGATTATTACAAAACGCCCTCAAAAAAAAAACCTGGATTAAATGGCATTTTCATATTCTGTTGCCTTTTAATAAAAAAATTATATTGAATGAAACACATTCGCAGTCAGAACATTGCTGTACTTTGGACGAGAGTGGGCAGTCTGACAATAGCTAACACAGTCTCACCCCATTTCGTCAATATTTGACGACACTTGACCATTCGTCAATATGTGACGCGGAGGGTATACCTTTCGCGTCATTTTTTGACGAACTGGGGACTTCAATACTATTACGTCCATTGCATTCTCTTCTCCTATTTTCTTACCAATGTCGGTTTAGGGTTAGATTACGCAAAATTAAACCGTGTACGCGAAATTAAACAGTGTACGCGAAATTAAACAGTTGTCACCTGGCGTTGGGGTTAGAAACAGTTGTCACCTGGCGTTGGGGTTAGAGTTAGGTTTGGGTAGGGATGTCATTATGTAAATCTAACCCTAAACCGACGCGAAATTGGTAAGAAAATAGGAGAAGAGAATGCAACGGACGTAATAGTATTGAAGTCCCCAGTTCGTCAAAAAATGACGCGAAAGGTATACCCTCCGCGTCACATATTGACGAATGGTCAAGTGTCGTCAAATATTGACGAAATGGGGTGAGACTGCCCACTCCTGACATCTTTTGACAGAGTACAGGCACATCGGATGAGCTGTTCGGTACTGAAACTGGTCGTCAGTCAAGGTCATAATTTAAAAAAAAATCTGCCACATCAATGTTGACAGTAAAATGTGTTTTAAAAATTCTGCCCTGAGAACCTGGCTAGATGAAAGAGAGAGAGCAAGAGACGGTCATCTAAATTTAACAGGATCTGAAAAACTCATTCTTAGCAGATAGCGGTTGAATATAATGGGTCCAAACGCTCATGCATGTCTATATATGAGCAACCAGTTTTCCATGAAATAATTTTTTTTACCAAACTTTTTTCTCCAAAGTCAATATTTAGTGTCTTAAACACCAATGCGAGGTCTCTGTTTAAGTTTTTTACTTTTTTTTAAAATTATTTTTCATAGTTAGATAAGTACAGCTTTCAGAATAGTCACATCCATAACATTGTTTCTTCCCCATTAAATGCACACACGGAAATGAAAATACAATGAATATTATTTGTTATTTGAAGAGCCGCCTTTTCTTCATTTGTTGGGTACTATTGCTTCTGGTTTGTGCATTTTAATTCACAAAATTCCTTGTCTCCTAAAAACGTGTGTCCTATTTTTTTTTCACATTCTTAACATGCGTTTACATCTAAAACAGAAAACATGAGAATAGACTGATATTTTTCTGATGTCTGAACTCTATTATCAGGGGTTTAGGAAAATATAAACAGATGATACATTGGTAATATTAGTATTTTGGTAATAAATGCATTTTCTGACAAATTGCATTTTAATTTGTACATATTTTACGAGTTGGCTTATTTGTATGAATTCGTACAAAGCGAATCATACAAACATTTACAATTATTTGAAAACAACAATGATATCTCACCACTAAACCCAAAGTCACAAGGGTGTAAACAAATCGTACCAAAACATACAAATTAGCCACTTTGGAAACTGAGATTGTGTTGATGTATTAAAGGTGGATATTGTTTGTATTGTTTGTATCTGTCTGTAATAGCTAGATATCCACACATCCATCCTTCATGTAAGCATCATTAAGAATTGATATATTCAAATAGATTTTTTTATTAATCAGGTCAGTGATTAACACTTCATAATACTGTTATTATTAGATAATTAGTAAGTAATCTTTAATAATTGTTACTTACCCCAAAGATCACTATGCTTTACTTACTGGTTAGGTATCACTATTACTTATTAGTTATAGTGACTACAGTGTTACTGCAGCACTAGCCATTAGTTTTTGTGTAACTACCTTAAATATGAAGCAGTATTATAAAGTGTTACCAGATAATACAAAGTTGGATTTGGTGACTTGCAAACCCAACTCAGAAATCAAAGAAAACATCAGTGGCAGTTCTACACGGAGGCCTAGGGAGGCCGGTGCTTCTGTAGATATGTCCCTGGCCACCCTTGTGGCCCCCCATGCTGACCAAATAAAAAAGTATGAATTTATTATGATTTTACACGCGAGCAACCTTCTGCACGGGTATTTTAGAGCGACGCACAGTGGCAGAGCCAGAGGGCTAATTGGGGTGGCAATTGCCACTCCAGACGAAGTCCTTGCCACCCCTGTTGCCACCCCGCTGAAAACATTACACTTTGATTTTTACGAACATTTCTCAAATCTCCCAGCGGACGTGAATGCGCTGCTACACTTTTCATTAGGCTTGTTCGACTTCATGCGGCACCGCAAGAACCGACAGCCGGTGACGTCAAAGTTCCACGAGAGCGACTTAAAAGCAAACTCCTCCGTATGATTTCGCGAATCGTTCTCGCGGTACTTTGACGTAATCCGGCTGTCGATTCTTAAGGTGCCGCTAGAAGTCGAACAAGCCTATTGGTGACACGCAGCTCCTTCGCGCTCCAAAACATAATGCGGCAGCACACACAGGATCAATGAAGAGCGTTTTGCTGGTATGCACGGCTTTTATTGGTATTAAATTAAACATAGTACTGTTTTAACGGGAAGTAAGGGAGACGTTGCACTGTAGTGCTTAGCATTAATAATGAGCATTACTAGTCTTGTGAAACTGACTAATACTGTCACGCCTGCGTGAAGATGCTTAAAACAATAAAAAACATGTCGTTAGCAAATGTTCAGCAACAATCACAGACATTAGGTAGGGTTATTCATATTGGCACTTGTAATGCAGCATATTGAACTTAATAAAACCACCGTGGATATAGTACAGGGATGTAACAGCGTGCTTTTCGGTGCCTCGCGCTTTTTTCACGTCAGTTTGGGTGACTTGGGTCTGAGGGTTGGATTGTAATTTCACAAAGTCATCTGAAGCCATTCCATAGCTTAATGTGAGGGACAGAAGTCTATTTACATCATTACATTAAAGTTTACGGTAACTTTCCTCCTCCCTTACATGTCTAGATGTCTTTAAGCAATTTTCCTTGTGTTGTCAAATAGGCTAGACCTCAATATACTCAGATCTTGTCGTAATGTATTACTTTAGTATTTGTATTATTAGTAACGGTGTACTTATGGTAAATAAAAACAAACAAATTGTTCCAAATTTTGGTTTCTTCATGATGTGTGTAACCAAGTTTTCCTTTAGGGACAGCAGAATGAAGAGAAAAAGCGATATTACCAACTTCTTTCTAAAGAAGCAAAAGTGCAAATCAGGGCCAAACAGATCCCAGTTGTTCTATTTTTGCTGTATACTTAATACATATAGGCTATAATTGTGTACATTTAGGAAAATAAACAACTTTAATTGAATCTATATACATTTTGTGGAAAATAATTTATTTTAGTGTAATTGAACACTTTGTATATTGACCCCCCAAAATAATACCTTGCCACCCCTTTGCCACCCCAGTTTTAAAAGTCTAGCTCCGCCACTGGCGACGCAGCCAATCACTGTAGCCGCCTGCGGTGCTGCTCTGTGAGTCTCAATTCGTTCTCTACCTCCCAAGATCATGAATCAGCAGGTTTGGGCACTGGTGAGGACCCTTGCTTACTTGACTTTGGCCTTGTCCCAAATGGCGCACTTCATGTGGATTTTCGGTCTAATACCTTAAATTGCGCGTGCTCACTTAGTCTACGAGTCCATATGGTGTCCCATCTGTCATTTTTACGCTTCAAAGTGTGCTCAGCAGCGCCCCCTTCGCACACTTGTTGCGGTCTTCGGCGAAGCCCACACTGCAGCAGGCTTCGCGCACTTTACCAACCCAGAAGTCCTTGCGAAAGAGCAATCAGAACACAGGAGGGAGGAGTTCACACTGATGGGCAACTTCTCGTCCTATTTCCGGCGTGACGCTCGTGTCCGTCCCAAAATACGACACCGGTGCTCCCTCTTGAACTCGCGTCAAGGCTCCCTAAGGTCTGCACTACATGATGTCATTAAAGTGTGGACTCTAAGGAAGTCCATAAGTTTGGAGTGTGCCATTTGGGACAGGGCCATTGGGTCACTGTTTTTTCTGTGATGTGGCTGCTTAAGCGCGTTGTGATCATTCACAGCTGTTGCTTGTCACCAACCGGCAAAACCAACATCTCTCTGACTTCACTTTAAACCGTACATTGTGAAAAACGCTGTCATTATTTTCTTACATATCCATGCATAAAATAGGAGGAATATAATTAAAATGTAAATATAATTGGATGTATTTGTACCCTGTACTGTATTTGTTATGGCCCTACCTCTTTTGCACCAACACTAACTCTTGTACAAAATAAATGTGAATAAAGTAAAAATAAAGTTTATAATGTTTAAATATAATTTGTTGCCATTTTTTTAATGTCCCCCTCTGGTTTAACACTGCCCCCTCCTTGGCCTCCCTAGTAAAATTTGTCCGCCACTGGAAAACATGATGAAGAAATTTACTTTATATCTCCAAAACACATTTTTGTTCAGTATCTTTACTCAAGACATCAAAACTTTCACACATTTGCAGGAGATCATCTTTTGACAGTAAGAGATAAAGACCAAAAGCACAGATTGCTCAGCCATGTAAAACTATTTAAAAGGTCTGTATTACAATTATCCCTGCATTAATTGGTGCCCCGCTCACCTCTACACCTATTTAATGTACAATTATTACATTTTTAGACTTACAGAGAGTATACAAGCATTGAGATATGACGTTTTTAATATCTACTGTAAGTTTGTATTTCTGTTTTCAAGCAATATATAATATTCGTAGATTCAAGGTAGTTCAGATTCTGATTTCTCCCTCCGCTAAATTTGTGTGTATGCATGTGCTTCTGTAATATTATTCCAGTAATGTTTGGGGTGGGCCGTCCTGACAGCATTAATCACTTACAGACAAAGTAAAAAGCTGAAGTGTAACGTGTTCAACATGTTTCAGATCACATGAGCAGAATATGCGGTGTGTGGACAAGGCCTGGTCTAACTCAACTGTCCATTCATGAAGATTGACAGCAGGCACATTCCCTGTAAAGAAGAAAGCCATGTGCTGTTGTGTTAAAGTATGCATGCAGGGCCTGAAGTTAACTTTTTTGACCACCAGCCACTGTGGCAGGTGGATTTAGAAATCCACCTGCCACAGAGACTTTTTACCAGCCAGTTTTTTTTTGCCCGAATAGTGAATTATAACACTGTCTTTATTGTATGAATTAAATATAATTTTTTTTCAGAGCTACAAATGTGAATTTCTCTTTGTCTTAGGTTGTTTGATTAACATTAATGACACAGACTTAAGTAGGTTAATTGAGGTTACTGTCTCTTTAAGACCAGCACAGACTGGTTTTTGACACTCTATACATACACTTAAGACATAAAGAAATGTTTTATTAGAAAATGAATACTGTTGAGATCATTTTGTTTATATGTGCCCTGTCAAGAGCAGAAAAATTTTATGTACGCATGCTTTTAGGAACGCGTCTCTCCGATGTGCCCTTTTGAGTTCCCTTATACCCGCGCACGCACACAGAGACAGCGGGGGCGCAAACTGCGCACATAAACGCCGCACATACGTTGTTTTTCATTACTATATTCGCAAAATGTATGTTAATGTACTACAGTATAAGGCATAGTAGCGCAACTCTCTCTAAAGTTTACACATCAAGAGTTCTGATCCGTCACAGCAGCACTACACATCTGTGCAACTGTGATTGTACAGTAGCATACGTCAGCATTGCATTCTCATCCCATCTCACCAACAATTTAATACTTACTCGCACATCCAAACGTAGTCAGGAAAGTGCCTCATCTTCTTTCCAATCGCATGAACGTTGCGAAACAGCAGTCGCATCCTCTCAATGAATCACTCAATTTGCATCGGTAAAATGCGCAGGTTGATAAGAAATGAGCGGGTGCCGGTTACGAGTCATCCAAAAATATTTTATTGATATTCAGGCCGCGGTCAGTCGGTCGAGTTTAAAAACTATTTTGAACAATTGCGGGCGGGGCGGGTTAGTTGAAAATGTCGGTCGGGAGTGGGTTGTTTATACAATGACCCGCACATCACTGATTCGCATTGGCTACCCGCCAATGTGGCTGGTAGATTGACAGTGTTACCCGCCAATTGCAAAATCCACCCGCATTTGGCGCGTGGTCGGGTGTTAATTTCATGCCCTGTATGCATGTTTAATAAATGATGAAGTCACGTCTGTCTGTACGTAAAATGCTTTTCACACTGCCCTAATAAAAGTGCTGTTAAAGTATCTACCACACAAATACTCAATACTCGTGTGCTATATACTTTCTGACCGTTACATCCCATAAATCTGTAATCATTGGGTTCCAGTAAGTGGTGCAGACTGTAATCCACTTGTCTATGACATGTTTGTGTGTAGTGAACTCACAGAGACTCTAGTTTGGGTCAAGATCTCCTTTCCTCTTTTCTGCTCTCTATCAGAAAGAAAAGCTTTATTAAGAAAATATAAATGTTTGTATAGTCAAGTGTCAGGATGTCAAAAGTTTATACAATTTTGCCCTGACACAGTTGTCTGCCAAATAGCAAAAAGTACAACAAATGAGGTAATGGGCAACACGGCACATGCAAGTATGCGCTGTACAAATAAACAAAACAGCGGCTGTTTTTTTATTATTTATCTTGGCCCAGAGAGAGAGATCATGGGTGGATTATGATATTGTGATTATTGTCTTTACACATAGCTCCTCTGAGACTATCACTGGGATGATGTTTTATTAGATTATTTGATAGATGATACGAATGGATGTCAGCGAGCATGTTATGCAATATCCCTTAGGCTCAAGTCCAATGCTATAGTAACAAATAATTTCCTATGGCCTTTGTTATCTCTGATTCACACTGCCAAACGTGCAAATCCCATTCGTCATCCTGAAGGTCACTGGTGTACCATTGTTGCTCATAATGAATTAATAATGATAAACCTCCAATTATAAGGATGTCTGGATCTGATAAAATCACACAGTATCTTGTAAATCAGCCACCCAGGATGATAATAGCATCGAAACAAAGCTCTCTCTATACATATTGCACCCTTCACATAAACACACACATGCCTGCCTGCATGCACGCACGCAGTCCTTTGCATATTGCATAATTGCACAGCAGTTCTCGATTTGTGTTTGTGTGACGCAAGAGCTGCGTCTGAGATATGGTGAGTCACAGCTTAAGGAATACACACTTTCCCTGCGGTCCGTCCGCCAAGTCGTGTCCCCCCTGAACCGGGCCTTCAGCCAGTAACAGAACTACAACAGCATCTGGTATTAGTGTGGCGCCCAGGCAGGAGAGTGATCTTCTCTGACACAGGGGAGCGATTTTAAACCCTGAGCCTCTTTCTTACCTCCTGTCTGCGAAATAGCTGTGGGAAATAATACGGCTCTCATTGACTCGCACATGTCCACTTAAGACCGGCTGACTTTTTAAGTGTTTACTCTTTTCTCGCACGTTGAAAGGATTAGTTTTCCTAAACATGGCAGATTTATCCATATTTGCTCATCTTTATCTTTCATACAATTACAATATTGGTAAAGCCATGCGATTGCTGTGTGCTATGTACAGACCTTAACTCATTGTTATAATGAACTTTGTGACTAATTGCAATCTGAGATATCTACATTATTTAGTATCGTTTGTCTATAATGATATTAATTCACCTGCTGCTTTTTAACCAAGCATGGTAGGCAGGTCAGTGGTTCTCCAAATGAGCTGAATGAGGAAATAAACAAGAATGAATCATACATCATAAACAGTCCAAAAGTTTTGTTGCTGATGAATCTGGTTATGTGAACTTTGATCCAGTAGCCCTGAATTCACCCCTGAGATGTTTATAGTGATATGTGTGTTAAAAACAGATCACTAACAGCTCAAGGCACTGGGTCAGAGGAAACTAACAGTATATGTGTGCTTGCGTGCGTGCGTGTGTGTGTGGAACAGTAGCGTAGCCAGAAAAGAGACATCTGAAAATCTGGGTGTGCCACATTTATTGTCATATTACTGTGCAAAATGAATAACCATAAGCATATAACCATGCTATAACCATAATGTTATGAGTGAGAAGGCAGAGTCAGATCCAAGTGCAACAATTTATTAGACAAATAAGGCAGGCAAAGGTCAGTATCCGAATCCGAAATGTTCAAACTGCTTTTGCACGTTGGTTTGCGCTGAGCAAGAGACGGACGCGACCAGCGCTTGTCATATATAACAACTAATATTCAGTGTTTTTAACCAACCACATAATGTTTATTTTATGTTTCAGACATTTAAATACACACAAGTGCTAGTAAAGCAATACATTTGTAGTTTGGAAAATACACACTGATACAGTATCTATGGAAGGAAAGCAGAAAAATGTAATTTGCAGACGTGTTTATTCATATATCAGACACACATAGCGGAACTATAAAATCTAACGATACTCTATTCTTTTCCCAGTTCAAGTTCCGAACAAGTTTTGAATTCACGCCCCTCCGAGGAGAAGTCACTGACCGCCACTGGAGGCTAAAACACAAAGGAAAAGTAAAGAAGCAGAACACGAATTTCTAGGGCATACTCACGGAATTTTTTGCTTATTTTTCGTGGCATTCTCACGGATCTCCGCATTTTTCCGTGGCCCTGCCACGGAATTTCTTTTCCGTGGCATTCTCACGGATTGGTTACTTAACTGTTTTGTCTTATTTTCTTACCATTGTAGCTTCGGTTTATGATTAGATTTACATAAAATGACATCCCAACTCTAACCACAACACCAGGTGACAATTGTTTAAAGTTTAGAAAATATAAAAGAATACATCAGAAAAAATAATATAAATCAATACTTAAAGTGACATACTAACGCAAACAACAAATCTTATCCTAAACCGAAGCGACAATGGTTTGAAAATAGAAAAAAGCAGTTGAGTAACCAATCCCTGAGAATGCCACGGAAAAGAAAGTCTGTGGCAGGGCCAGGGAAAAATGCGGAGATCCGTGAGAATGTCACGAAAAAATCTATCCCACGGAACTTTGTGAGATCAGGTTGACATATTGGGGGGGGGGCATCATAAGGTCACCTTGGGTATATCAAATATATTCATATAGAACCTTTTTACAATGTTGCATTGTTTCAAAGTAGCTGTACATAAAAGACAACGGATGGAAACCATTGAAAATGGTAAAATAATGAAATGTGAAGTATATAGAGTAGAATATATGGTATTATCACAAATTTTATTGTCCTCATAAATAGATTACAATCTAAAACAATGGCATATACTGTATATTGACTAATATATTAGAAAGCAAGCATCATATTCAACTAGACATGCCTTTTCATAATATATGGCTATTAAAAGAAAAATTATTTGACTGAAATTATATAAGAGCAGGAGTTTTACATAAATTGGAATTACATAAAGGATTTGGAACAATACAGTGACAGTGTAAAAAGCATAGAGAAATTAAAGCAACATCATTAAGTGCTCCCCAGCACCACATACCTACAAAATTGCAATATTGAAGTCTTTAAAACTGTTTTTATATAGGCATAGATGAATAATAAGAGTTCTGTACATAGTAATGAATTTTCATGAGCCTCAAACACGATTGTTTCCTCCTTCTTATATAAACCCTGTGCATGCAAAAGAGCACTGGAAAACAGACCAATCTCAACATAACACCAACTGTGATGTCACAGTCGAGATGTACGCCCCAACATTAAATTAATTACAATATTGTTACATTGCAAGTTGTGACTGCTAAGTTAGCGCAATATGCTAGTTACTGCTATATGCTAGCGTTTAGGCTGCCAACCCTTATCCAAATTAATCATGTTTTTTATGTGGTAAAAGTGTAGTAACCATGTTTTTTTGATGTATTGATTACTATTAGCAAAAGCATGGCTTTACTACAGTAACCAAGTTGTTTTGTTTTAACTGAAGTAAAACCATGGCTAATATTCATAAGGGAAGTTCTGCTATTGACGTTACAGTTACATTTTGCAGGTCCACACTAAAAAAAAATTATCCATTATCAATCTCCAAACAACTGATTATTCATCAAAATCTGTATCTTCATCTGATACAGACTCAAACATAAGATCTGTTAACACAGAGCTACTGAATTGCTCTGACAAACAGCCAATCAGAGCAGAGCTCAACATTATTATTCATGACCCTTTCAAATAAGGTAATAATAGACCATATCATTCTTCAGGCAAATCCTAGGGTTGTAAATGGACATTCTCTGGATAAACCCATGTCTGTAAAACCATCTCTGGATAATTTTTGCACTTAATAAATCAACATACCTTCTATGTAGATATCAGAGAACAATGTAACATTCTGTATCAATGCATTCTTTGGCACCTTTAAGATTAGTGGGACCTTTACAAGAAAAGCTAAGATAATGTCAGCAACATTTGTGGCACATGAGATCCTTCGTTGCTTGATGATGTCATTGATGTCAGAGGCGAAATGTTTGGTTCTCTGAATTACTTATCTCTTCATCAGAACTGTTTATTGTGCAGTTTGTGTATGGACAGCTTTTGTACAGTGTTTTTGTACACACAGTTTTTGTCCAACAAACAATAATGTTTGAGATAGAGGTCAAATCATGAGCAAAATTATTTGTATGATTTCATATGTTGGCATAATCAAATATTTTATGTGTAAATGTACTTTGACATAGTGTAGCAATCAAAATGTCTTATTCACTCTTTTATTTATGACCACTTTTGTTGTTGACAGAAGTTTGGACAGTTTGCTATATAAAAGATGTAGCTCATCCTACTCTATTGTCTGGAGAAAGTGAAGTAATATAAAGATGTAAAATACTGTAGTCTTAAAAAAATGACCTGCAGGTGTAGTCCTTAAAATTCTCCCAGTGGACTTTGCTGAAAGATTGTAGCCATCTCACAATCTTTTCCTATTTTATGCAAATCAGATTAAAAGCCCACGCAAGGTCGTCCTCCATGTTGTTTGTTGATGTAAATCAAATCTCACATTGCTATGTCAGTGACCCTGAATGAGAACAAATGTCACGATCATGCAGTCGGGGAGGAGAATGACCTCGCAACTGACAGACCCAGTCTGGAATTTGTTGTATAATGTGTGCACTGACATCCCAAAAATCAAGAGTTTTTAAATCTGCACAGGCCAACAAGCTTTTAGTTTTGTAAATTTGCTTTTTTAAGCCTCAGTGCTTGTTGTCTTATAGCTAAATATTATGTTTGGCATGAATGGACAGGACAGTTGGCACGCTGTGATCCATGAAGGTCTGAAAGGGTTGGTCTCAACTCTTACATGAGCAATGCATGTAGAAACAACAGCTACTTGACAGAAGCTAAGAGGACATGATAGGGAGAGGTTTTACAAGATTGGAATAGAAACTTAATAAAGTTAAGCTTGGGGTGATGAGAAATGAAACAAGCCAGGAAGATCTCAGAAGAGAAGAAGTGGGACAACATGAAATGTGTAGGTAAGTGACAAACAGTACTGTGCAAAAGTCTTAGGCCACTATCACCAGTTTTGTTGTTTTAGCAAAGTTTTAGGGCCCTATTTTTACAATCTAAGTGCATCGTCTAAAGCGCACGGCCTAAATGAGCGTGTCCGATGACACTTTTGCTAATTTAACGACGGAAAAAATGGCTTGTGCACCAAGCGCACGGTCAAAAAGGGTTGTACATATTTTCCTAATGAGAAATGGGTGTGTTTTGGGTGTAATGTGCAATAAACCAATGAGAGTCTCAGCTCGGACCTTGTAAACTGAAAAACTAAGCGTAGTCTATTTTAATTGCCTCAAAATAGCAACGCGCCAAGAATGCGCCTGACTACACCTCATTTTCAGACCAGAAAGCCCAAGGGGGCGCAAATGCATTTGCTATTTAAACAACGTGGCGCTAAACGTGAAAATTATAATTGCGCAGGGTGGAAACTAGCGAAAGACACCTGCATCGCGCATTGCGCTGCATTGCGCCGGGTGTAAGACAGAGCCCCTTGTGTCTATTTAAGGACAACACTGTTGTCCTTAACTTAACACATCTCTGTGTTGTTCCAAAAATAACACAATCACATCTCTTTATTAAAAACGTTTATATAGTTTTTAATACTTTATACACATTTCCTGTATTTTCTGGTTATATTGTAATAAAGAGACTGAGAAGTAGTTATATATGATCACTATACAATTGCAAAAACAACAAATGGTGGCCTAAGACTTTTGCACAGTACTGTATTTAATCTGGCATAAATTACTGGACCAAGTACACAACTGCTATGTTGCTATGTGGCAGTCTCAGAACTGTCAATCAGGGCCAAAGATTTCCCAAATAGAAAAGTCTATTTAGCCGTGAGTGGATATGAGTTAACAATGTCCACTATGAAAGAAATGACAGTAAATAGTTGCTGATGAGAATGATATATAACACAAAAAAGAAGCTGCAAAAAAATGGTTCAGATGCTCAGTTTGCCACAGGTGAAAGGGTAATGCTCTGGACTACAATAACTTCATTAGTTTATAAAAATAAAAAAACTTCATCAGTTTGTGAAAACAGTAAATCACAAAAAAAAATTATCCTTAGCTGGATTTTCACAGGCAGGGTCATATGTCAAAAAAGTTATTGGTCACTTTTAAGTATCATCGATGCTATTATACAACTATTTTAAAATATGAGTAGCTTGTACCGTAACTCAAAAAGGTATCGTTTAAAAGTTTCTAACTCTGGATAATCCCTGAGATGAGCAGAAGCACGCAGTGATGATGAATACGTGCACACTTGGCTCACTTATTATTTACTCACTTTTTCTGTGATATTAACGTCCTCTAAATCCATTTAGACATTTTTTCCATTCCAAATGTGGTCTGCAGAGGAAATGCCCATGTTTTCAGGTTTGGCAGTCAGTCCAGCATCATCTCACAGGAATTTGTACTTTTTTACAAGTTGGCTAACTCGTATGAATTCGTATAAGAAGTGAATAGCACAAAAACAAACAATTATTAGAAAATAAACAATATTAAAACCCCACCCCAGGCCCAGTGCCACAGGGGGCATGGCCCCCCAGAAAGACTGCCCCAAAAGCCCAATATATTTTCAGGTTTTATTCTACAACATAAAACACACCAGTAATACCCTCACTCCTGATTTTTTAAAACTTTTACATGTCTTAAAAAAAGGTCTAGTTCGCTTGTAGCCTAGGGTTAGCTTTTAATTTCTAGTAAACGATTTTAAACTTTTTAACTTAAAATTGTGTTCATCTGTGAAGATTTTTTAAATGCACGTTATAAACGAGTCAAACTCATAGTGATTTTAGATTGATAAGGACTTCCTACTGATCATAGAGCTGTAGTACATGCACAAGCTGAAAAATTGAGTTTTGTGGACAATGTTAAAAGCACACCTGCTAAACTCATTTGGCTGACAAAATTGAAGTACATGAACTAACATAGGGATTGTGAGTCTTTTAGTAATGACTACAGTACAGTAATATTCATAGCTTTTCATTTTAGCACTTGTAAATTTCACCGTTTTAAGGGCTGCAGTGAATTGGCAGTACATTTTGATATTTGGAAGTCAATCAGTTCATGATCTTGAGATCTGAAAAGTAGCTTTTGTTGACTTTATGTTCATAAGTGGTTTCCATTAAATAATTCAAACGCCAGAGTTATGAATTATGTATGTCAGTCACACCTTCAAACCCGTTATCATCAGAAATATGAAATTGCATTCGTCACTTTGATGAATGGAAAATATTGTTCCTTATCTTATCTTGTTTCTTTCCAATTCCACCAGCCTTTAGGCATATTGCTAGTCTGAGGGGCATCCAAATATGCTCTTAGTCTCCATTTAGGACAAACAAAGCCTCACAATTATGCACACAACAGTCACTTTTAATATATTGTTTGGTAGGGGCAGATAAACAAATATGCAGTTGTTTTTTCCACCTGACCTAACGCCTTTAAAAATAACTATTCTGTTCATTTAGTCGACACATTTTTGAGTCAAGGCTGGAAGACATTAGCGGTTTTAATCATTTGAGAGTAACGTGTACTGTACGTGCGCAACCCATTCTGAGATCATAGAGCTGTCTGTTGATTTAGTCAATCATAGGGGAAAACATTTGGGCTTTTATCAAATGTTTTGTGCAATATCCTCTTCATCATCATTCTCAAATCAGCATCATCATCATCATTGACATCATTAATATCATCGTTTGCCTCAGAGTGCTGATGATTTATAGGGTTTCATGGTCAATTTCAACAGTGGAGGACATATGAATGTTCTGCCCTAGAGTACAACCTTTATGAAGATGTGTCTCCAGACAAATGACACAGCTCTGTTTTTTCCACACTGGTTGCGCTGTGCTGTGACACAGTACTGGGAATCTTTTTATGGTGTACCAGGAGCTCCTAATTTCTGGTGAAGCAGGACAATACAATTCACTCTGTCACTCTTACTTGACCACGTTTTGATCATCTCTCTGCTGGATCTCTTTCTGTGTTCATAGCATTGTCTATAAATATGCCAGGTGTGTAAACATGGCACACCTATGCCCCTGGAGTGCTTAGGCCAGACTTGGCATCCTGAGGTGCTGATGTTCATACACTGAGCAAACCCTCCCAGTAGATACATGTATGAGTCGCCCTGCTTCCTGATCTCTGAATTGGGTTTAGCCCTACAGTCATAGCCACATAACAGCTGGTCAACAGATTAAGACCTCTATGGCCGTCTGGAATTGTGTGACTGTTAGTGAATGGGATAAAGTTTGCATCAAAGACAAATCATACAGTCTCTTAAGGTTAAAATGTTTTTACTAAATCATGGTGAACGATGTCATAGGATGATCCTGCATGATCAAAGAATGAGTCATTTCCTTTAAAATGAAGGAAAATCAATTCATTGAGGTAATCAAAGGAAAGTGATGCAGTATTCAGACATTTTTTACACCCACCGAGGTAAAGTGATTTCCAGTGGAATTGTCTGTGTACTTTACTGCTAAATATCATACCTACTATGGAAAATATGCTCGTTGCATTCAGATATGAGGAAAACTCTTGAAGACTTCATCATGGAATTATGCATCTGGGTCTAACATGACTTATACAGGTTATCTGCTTTAATGGATAACAACTTACTGTACTGACTGGTTAGCTGGTAATTGTGCTGGTTGAACTTGATTTTCAGATTTGCCTTTTAATTTTACCACATTTTAAGAAAATAACACTCAACCTGATCTGGGGTGTGTTTCCCAAAAGCACCGTTAGCCAACGAACATCGTAAGTTCCATCGTTACTAACATCGTTCAACGATTTGGTGTTTCGCGAAACCATCGTTCAAACGAACATTCGCAAACTGCATCGCCAACTTGTGTCATTGGAACGACAGCTCTTGACCTGTCGTTGGAAGCATTGTTCCTTGTTATTATCATATGTGGACTTACATTGATCATGCTTTTGAACAAAATAAGCAAAAAACATGTTGTACAGTCTATATCCATCATTTTAAATATATTACCATTTTATTTTACATCTTTAAATTTGTAAACAGAATGAAAGCGCTGCATTTGAAAACTGCGCATGTGCGCAGTCCTACGATCTTTAAGACCCTGGGGAATCCCTGGGAGGAGTGACGTAACACGATAACAAAATCAGTCTTCCGATGCAATATATGTTATTTACCGCAATAATCTGACATTAAATTGATTTGCACAGATTAATTAGTACTTCACCTCCCACGTGACATCATCCACTATGTTGTTAAACCAACATGGTTCAAACGACGAATGTGCAACAAAGTTACTATGCTTTTGAGAAACAGTCATGACAAGGTAGGTCATTTCTCCAATGATGCATCATACTATGGTCGTTCAGCAACGAGTTACGTCGTTGTTTGGGAAACGCACCCGTGGTTTACAAACGAGACTGCAATGAAAATACCCACAATATCAACACATACATAATTACTTCATTATGACAGCAGTTTCTCCTAATGTATATAATAGCTTCAAGGTGGAGGGATATCGAAAAGGAAATTGTAGGAAAATAGCTTGTCTTACATTAAGTGACGATGAGAATGGCTGATTTACTTTTCTTGACAACATGGCAACAACCAAATGAGATGTTGGATCTTAATTACAAGCCTTGGGTCCCACCCTACCTCATGGTACCTTCTACTAATGACCTATCATTTGAAGAAGAAACAGTGCATTAACACACCAGCGCATTTGTCCAAAAGAAAAACATTCTGAAATCTGCAGCTGAAACATTAACTTCTTTAAAGCATTTATCTTTATATGTCGTAATAAATTTAATCTACAAATGGGTTGGTTTGAAGAGTAGGGCTTGGGTTAGGTGTTTAAAAATGTCTAAATGTAATGTAAATAATGCAAATACAATTATGATGGTTGTTAAAAATGAAAATCATACCCCAACATGTCATAATGACAACATTATACTTTATTTTAAACGTTCATAATGACAGTTAGAATATTATGACTGTCGCGCCTGGTATTGGCACCAAGGGTTTCTCAGTAAAACAGCAATAGAAGAGGACGACGACTTTCAAAGAGCATCCATAAAGTGCTCATGACAACTTAACAGACTATGTAACGAACTTACAAAAATCTCTAGGAACAAAATGTTCAGTTCTTTTATTTTAAGTGGGCACAGGAGAAATCAAGACTGTAGATATTGTTTTAATAACATATTTATGTCATTCAGTCTACAGTTCATTTCATAATACTGACAGAACGCATCCACCCAAACACACACACCCAAACACAACCACATTCAGTTAGACAATATCAGAAAGCTCAGAAGGGATATGCTTTCGTCAATAGGATGTGATTGTTTTCAAGAAAAAGGGAAGTAAAGCACTGGAATCCATCGTAATGTTTAGTTATTTTCGTGATGAAACACTGCTCTCATATTGCTTAAAGGCGCAAAAGAGGATGTTTTTCGCCGACTGAGAATCCAAAAACGGTTACTGAGTTTTTAAATGAGCGCATGCGTAAGAACAGCCTCCCTCCTTCACAGCTCGTTTCTAGGGAACGCCTTTCAAAACTCGTGCACAAATATTTGAATACGAGTGTTTGTTTACCACCGGCATATGCTGTGTCGCGTGACTCGCGTAAGTGGATTCATTATGTGAAATGATGATAATAAACAAATAAGACGTTAAAACGTTAGATCAGTCGACACTACTCCCATTTCAACTAGCATGTAGCAGACTGGTCACTGCCTTACAACTACAGTACAAGAACAACGTCAATATACTTGAATAACAGTACAACAATAATTATTCCCCAAAGAAAGAATAATCACTGTTACCTGTCGGGAAGAATTTTGCGAACTGCGCGTCTGTCTTGACACCTCTCTGTTTATTCATTGCTCTCCAGCGTTGAAGTGTTTCTCCAATAACGACTCTGTTTACATTACGTTCTTCTGACAATTTTCTCCTATTCCCAGCGGCTTAAAAAAGTCTTTCTTTTGCGTCCTCCTTCAAGTTTCTTCTCTATCGTAGTGCAAATTCGAGGAGGAAAACAGGATCGACAATGAAAACAAAACGAAACTTAAGACGGAGTTTCATGCGCTATGCGCATGCGTCGCCTGTGTTTAGTTACTGGAGCGTGCACGTATCTCACAGGGATCGTAATGGCAGTGATTGACAAGCCAGAGGGCCAATCGCTTATGCGATGACCGCATGAGCAATTGGCTGATGTTTTTAAGGCCCTATCTTGTGCACAGATGACGTATATTAATATTATTACTTTCAGTGCACCTAATAAATAGTCTTTTATCATTTAGAAAAGACAGTTTCAAGTAATATTGCAAAAAATTATAAAACAAACATCCTCTTTTGCACCTTTAATTAATCTGTCGCATGTGCAGCTCAGACATTAATGCATCCCAGGCAGATAAAGGTGAATAGTCACGCAATTGACATCCAAGTAAACCAGCGATCACAATAGTCAAACAGACCAGGCTTTGGGGTCAAACTAACTTTGGTTTGGATAGTGTGAGCGTCCCCTATGGGGAAAACAGTATAGATTTAAGTCATTTCCCAAACATCATAAAAGGGCGATTGCTGAGTGATATCTACCCAGGAGCGCTTGTAGATGTCAAATCAGGTTTTAAATTGTCCTCATGTGGAGCACCAAAGCACCGCTGACAGCAGAAGAGCTGTAAAACTCCACATCATGCAACCCTTGCGTAGAGTCTACTCTTCATATCAGTAGGACTTGATGGACTTGGATGGCTTGTGATCCAGAAAGACACAAGCACATGGTCTCGTAAAGGTGAAGTATTGAGAGTCATCTCCAACTTCCCATCTCTGTTGTTTACAAGCTGTTTTATTCTCTCTCTACGGCTCATTCGCAGCTCTATAAACATTTTTGTACCAGCAGGCCTGAAAGAGCCAACAGATCATTTTGCGTTCATTCATGTTTCTCTACATCATCAAAGAATATCATAACTCGCTTTTCTCGCTTGCCAGTAAAGTTATTGTCACATTCTTTAATGTGTCTTTGATGTAGCCTGGCTGAAGAACACAATCATGACATTATTGTACTGGCAGGGTGTGTGGAAATGGGTGGGTAGAGGAAGTCACTGAGCTCATGTCTTGAGTCAGGGCCTTCAAAGCATTGCCCTCTGTGCCAGGACCCAGTGAAATTATTCTTCTGATGGCAGATAGCATTTAATAACATGTTGGTCAAATAACAATAGCATAACATTAGCAGCAGGGTCTAAAATAAACACTCACAAAACAAATGTGCACAAATTGGCTGCGCGCAGCAGGGTTGTTGGCCAGTTGGATGCTGGTTTATTTAGGAATTCCCAAATACTGCACGGTTAAGGCAGCTTGAATGCATGGTGCTAGCGAGGCTGAGATCATGGGTTTAATTCCCAGAAATTTGAATGGAAAGATGTACACCTTTAATGCAATGGGAACTAAGCAACTTTCATAAAAGTGCCTGCCAAAGAAACACAACTCAGCTGTTTTACATTTGGCATTTGTATCTGGCATAAGCAAATGAGCGAAACACAAACAGAAACACAAAAAGGTCAGGGGCTCTTACTGTATGCTTCTAATAACAACTTTCCCAAATTGATCTGTGACCATCAGATGTTTTGTCATAAATATTTAGTGACAGTTTTACTAAACTATTTAAAACTCTTTCCCCGACATTGTCGAGTTATCTTGTCAATTAAGAGAAAACATTTGCATAAAAAAACATCCTGATGAGTTAACAGTGCCCGTTGGCACTATTAACTGTGGCGCGCAGGTCTATTAACAACATATACTTAATACTTAAATAAGGTAGTCAAATATTTTTTACTTTACTTTCTTACTTTAAAGGGTAGATTTAAATAAAGAAAAACGAAATGTTTTGGGCAGTTTTAACTCGTGACTAACTTCTCCGCCTTCTCTTTTCTCTTTGAGGCCCCACTCATGTAGATATCTGCTATAGTAACCTCTCACACTGTGTTTTCATTTTTTTTGGCGCGGCGATGCGTCAAAATTAATGGCGTAGTGGTTTACGGCAGCCGCGGAGTGCAAAAAAAATAATAAACGCAAACAAGAAATGGCGGAGAAATTAGACATTGTGGAGAAATAAGAAATCACTACACATTATATGCATACAAAAATATATCTATTGCAGCCACAAATAAAATTAAATTGAAAAAAAAAATTAATTAAAAGCTGGGACGGGCCAAGGGCCAGGCCACCTATTGGCCCGGGCCCATTTGCACGTGCATACCCTGCATGCCCAGACGCTACGCCACTGTCTGAATCTGATCTCTAACAAAATTCCTTCACAAAAATTCAACTATTTCAGCTTTTTGCAAAAAAAATTTTTTAAAGAAAAATACTCATATTTAAGAGTTTATAAGCACAGAAAAAAATATACGTTTTTTCTTTATTGTTTGTTTGAAAGCAGAGGGTCTGTTCTTTCATTTGATATATTTGTAGGTTTATATATTTTTAGAAGAAATTTTTTTGGAAGGCATTTTGTGAAACTTTTGTGAAAATCACAAAAAATGCTGGCGGGCAACTTATCAAAACAAGGCTGGCGGGAAATTAATTAATCTAACATAGAAACGAGCGCAGATCCATGCGATCATCTTACAACCATAATCACATGTGATTCATGAAACATTTGTATGCCACCAAATTTTATCATACGAATGATCGCAAGCTGATAAATGTGCCGCAATTTCTAAATATTATGCCCATATACACTGTAAAAAGTGTTTCTGTGCCTTAGTAGATTTAACTAAATAAAATGAGTAAACTGTGTTACAATTTTTTTTTTTTTTTTAATCAAAATATGAGTTAAAATAACATAATAATTTGAATAATTTGAGTAATTCTAAATGAACACATCACTGAGTAAATTCAACTTCATTTTATCATGTATAATCCACCTAAATTTCTAAGAAGGAAATTAATTTAATAATTTTGTGTTGAAACTACGTGATTTTATTATTACACATAACTAACTAGGCAGTGGACTCGTAGTTCCCAGCATGCTTTGCACAGGACTGCATTTAGAGAGTATAGTTTGATTTTAAACTCTATTTTATGTGTTTTTAACTAAAAAGAAAGACTTGTTAGTTTTTAATATTCATTTATCTTCGAGATTTGGAAGAGTTATGTTTCTTCTTTTGAGTTTTGTACTTACCATTGTTCAGAAGGCTGGTGCTTGTGCAAAGACTGCATACTTTTTCTCGTTATTCCTTTTCCGATAGGATATCAAACGTTTAACACTTACATCTTCACACTAACTCAAAACTTCATTCACAAGGTGAAATCTAACGTTTCCACTTGCGTGGAAACAACTGTACACCTACAATTGTTGTACAACTGTACAGCTATTTGTTGTATGCTTGTGTCATTAATGAGATGTTTATGGTTATTAATATTCTTTACATTTGGGAATATGAAATATGTCCAGTTAATACTTTAGACCTTGTGTACATATCTTTATCAAATGAGTGCTAAATACTAATTTAATGCAGGATAAAAAACTACACATTTCCTTAAGTCACTGACTATTGGCAGGTGTTACAACCAAAGGTTTAATATAATGGGGTGGTGACATAATGAACATGAGTTGGAACAAAACCACCTTATCTTTAGATTGGAAAACAGTCGATCTGAATCATTTCCATCTGACCATCTGAGGCCTGAAAATCTCAAAATCACAATCCTTAAACAAACACAGACAGGATGTGATAAGGGTAGATTAATATTTGCCTAGGTTTCAGGAGGCGGATATCGGAGAAACAGTAACATGGTGAGGCACCTGTTTTCCATGTTGAGTAATAAAGGTCCTCGACTGGAAGATTTCTGCAGTTCACTGTACAGGATGGTACAGCGAGCAGATGAGTCAATTACTCCATCTATTAATGTTTATATGATTGTATCTTATATATTATACACAGTTACAGTCATTGTAACAATGTCCCACGCTCACTGACTGAGCATGGCTGTTTGAGACTACTAATGTATGTTTCTCATAACACTTTGAGAGGCCCAAAGATGTTAGCAAGCATCAAGACTTCCACCCCCTCACTAATGGAGTTCCTAATGGAAGTTGGATTATCATATAATTGCACCAATCACAGTGCAACATGAGCAAGGCAATAAATCATAAGACGTTATGTATTATTAAAAGTCATACAATAATGACTTAGTCAAGTGTCTGTACTGCTAGTTTTTAATATTTAAATATTTGAATAATGTTATTAGTGGGCAACACAGCTTGAAACTATTTTTTATTATTTTATTTTTATTTTATTATTTTCATGTTGGCAAACACATCAGTACCTGTATAGCAGAAAAAAACTCCTTACATTTTAACAGCGTCCCCCATTCTACATTCATCCCACAGGATTTAGGTCACACGAGCACAGTACCTCATTATACCATTGCATTAGCAGCACAAAGGACCCTTACAAAAATTAACCATGGTTTTACTGTGGTGAACATGTTTTTAGCTGTAGTAAAACCATGGTTAATTTTCCTAAGGGCAATAAAATGAACTGTATGCTGCCTTCGATAAAAGTGCCTGTATGGTAATGTAGCGAGAGCCTCATGCTTCCATTGGTCACATGCTAATTAAATTGAACTTGGACTGGACACACATACATATTACATCACCAGTGGACAACAAATTAGGCTCGTAGCAACTTGGCACATTAATATAAAATTTAAAGAATGTACTCGTACAAGAGTGCGTAAATCAGCTATTTTTACCGCACTACCTTTCTTTCCATTATGATGTTAAGGAATTGTAGTTTCTCTCTGCCTGCGTGAGCAGTTCAGTTTTCCAGATGTCGATGATGATGATGACTCACAGCAGTAACGCAATGCGGCCACACACACACACCGAATGAGTCGTCTTTTGTTTACATATGTGCTTTTAGTCTCGTCCGCCAAACACGCAGGTCCAGATTCACTTTTACTCAGAGCATTACATCACTGCACCTCCTCTGCTCAAGTGAAACCTCAGACGAAAAGTCACCATTTACATCTAAAACATGACACATGTCGTCTGGATACACCTTTCCTTGCCATTTCCTTCTTTGGACAATATTTGGCAGAATCTTCATACAGTATGTATTTCAAACACATGAAGAGTTTCTTACTGACACAATCTAAACCCTTAGAAATAAAGTTAGGGTGCACTTATATTAAGCACGGTTGCAAATTAGTAGCGAATATACATCTGTCTACAATCATTCCAAGCGCTAGGTAATTTAATTTGGAAATAAAAATATTTCCTTCAAATTTTGTTGTGGGCAACAACGAGGCCTTGAAGGGAAAAAGATGAAGAACCACTGGCTTAGTCAATCCATCGCTTATGCCGCTCAGACGTTCACATCAGGGGCGGACTGGGAACAAAAAGTGGCCCTGGACTTTTTTACCAAAGCAGCGCCCACCACACCCTTCTCGCAGCACACCACAGCACATTAGTTGTCAGATCTGAAGTTGATGAGTTTTATAAATCGTTATTGAGAACAAATTAATTTACTGATAGCTACCACACCAGGTAACCAAAGGTGTGAACAGACTTGCTAACATAAGAAGGAAACACAGGTCTATTTATACACTGTTTTTTGTACTGTCTAAAATCATTTATAAATGTAAACTATTTTAGTCTAAACAAAAGGGAACAAATCAAACATAATCACAAAATCTCTTTTTCAAAGAAAACACAAAACAATCGAACTAAAAAACGATAGTACTGTATTTTCCGGACTATAAATCACTCTTATGTCTGTTCTTCTGCTTGGATTTTGTGAAATCATTTTCTAAATAAATGCGACGTATAGTCCACTGTGACTTATATATCTTTTTTTCCTTTTCCAAACGCATTTTGACTGATGCGACTTACACTCCAGAGCGACTTATAGTTATTTATACTTGATCTTATATACTGTATGCTATACACATCAGAAGGTTTTTAAAAAAAGCATTTGAAGTTGAATGACTTTCACGCAACTGATTTTTGCCTTTTATCCATGCTCAGGTGTGGTTTTTGGTATGCTCTTAATCTACGCTTTCCTAATGTTAAAATCACAAGGAAAGCAATTCATCGTCAGAAGCATCGCTATCATTTATTTTCTCAAGACATCCTATTCTTGCATCTCTCTTGTCTTTATCAGTTCACACTGGTGGGTGGAGTTAAAGAGGCAGTAATTTTAAAAGCAGCTGTAGATCTTATGCAGAGGCGCTATTTTGTCGTACTATGACATCATAATGAGAGAAAATCTGATGTAAAGCATTTTAGTAGCTTGGTTTAAAAAAAGATTTTAAGATCTTGAGTATGGGATGTTTTAATAGTAAAATGATTCTTTAAGTTTTAAAAGATTAAGGATGAGGCTTCTTAAGCATTGTTACTGTAGATACAAGACTACTAGATCCAGTAAATGTTTATAACATACAATATATTTTATGAAACTTTTGCATATTTGGATATTGTTGCTGCATGGTCACAATAACACAATGTACCACTGCACTGAACTGAAAGACGTACCGAGTTCTGTGAGGGGTTTCTCAGGGTAGCTATTTTGGTTTCTTAACACTTGAAAGCCTAGAAGTAAATTTAAACAATGAGTGCTGTCATCAAATTTCCAGCAATTCAAAACTTCTTAAATAAAGTGTTGAATTTATGCTCAACCTCTTGATACATGCAACCTTACCATTTATTTTATACATTCACTTTTTATGCATTGAAACAGTTCATACACACATACATGTGTCACTTTACGCGCACACACACATGCACACACACGCATGCACGCACACACACACACACGCACACAGACGACACACACTTATAAGCATTAGAACAACTCTCCTTGTTCAAGTTTGTCCTTAATTACCACTGGAATATTCTTATCTCATGCAAAGTCAGTTGGCAAGCACTCTTACCCACATCCAGTGGCTCTGAACCAAAAGGAAGCAGCAAAAAAGCTGAGCTGCTGTCTTTTGTTCCACACAAATGTCTCTGGCTGGCCATTAACGCATGTTTCCGGGGCCTCCGAATACAGGGGGCCCCCTTCCATGGGCGCCCCTCTTTCTGCAGGACTGCATCTAGCAATTCTGGGTCACTCACGTGCTCCCTTTCTCTTCCCTGTCACCCCACTGAGAATTTAACAATGGGAAGCAAATCAAAACTCGATTTGATACTAATCCGTCTAATTGAAGAGCCAAATCCCAAGGTAGAAGCTGGCTTTGATCTGGTAAAAGGGGTGGGATAAAGGTGGGGGAACTAAAGATTAGTGGAGGCTAAGCTACTTTAGTGGGATGGAAAGTTTTTTCTTTCTGATTTTTCTTTTTCCTACTTTTATTAGTACTCGCTCAATCGTAGTATTTTTATGGAACTGAAGTTAAACTAATGAGATTATAACATTAGTCAATAGATAGACTCATTTTAACAAGTTAAACTTCTATTGTACTCACAACCAAATACAGCAGTTTATTCACACTGTGAAATAGACTTCTGGGAGGGTTAATCTAAAGATTCTGTCTGTCTATTGATCTGTTACAGTAATGACATAATAAAAGCAAATAAACCTAAATAAGTTGCTGTCAAATGATAATGATGATGGGGTTTTGGCTGAGGTTGGGTCTAGAGATCACTCAGCAGTTACTGTAAGAATCCCACTCTGCCACCTACTACACTTTCCATAGCTGCTATTAAAGACAATAGTGGTGCCCTCTTGTCTGGCAAGGCATGCCATCCAATATTAAAGTTTTTTCACTGCATTATTAGTTTTCAGATGAGTAGTTGAGTGTAGAGACCTGGCCCCCTCACCAGTGGTAAAGCCACCGTGGCTTCCTTTAGGGAACAAGAGTTACATCCATAACGGAGATGATCCCTTTCAGTAGGTCACTTCAATGTCACATCAATAACAGATGAATTGGAAATCCCTACCAAAGCGCCATGATGTTGCCCCTTCCAGTGCTCTGCATAGGCCTTCCACCCCCTATTTTTAGTGTATGGAGAGAAGGTCACTGCTGTTCCAATGCAACCCATTCGGTAACGCTAAGATAACACTGGGAGGCATACCCGTTTTTGCTGGTAGCGGAGGACGTTGCGGAAGCCACATCCCTTTGGAGGTTTCTTAGGTGGAAATTTACACTATGGAATAACTGCTGAGGGTTTACAAACTGTAAACAAATAGCTGTTCTGAGGTCCTAAAGCTTTGCATTCTGTCCACATACAGTCGCAAACAGGGATGGGACACAAGCTAAGGCTGGGTCTGCCTCTCCAAGGGCGCTTGCCGGTTCACTACCTGATCCTTGAAGGGAGTAGTGGGAACCTTGGCCAAATAGTCGGGTAGGGTGACCACCTGCTAATAAGCCCAAGGGGGAACAAGGGGTGTGTTTCTGAGGGACAATGTGGGACACTCCCTGACCTGGCGGTGCACCTGACCCATGGGCCGACTTATTGATAGTGGTTTACCCATTTTTAGCACATACCACCTTACACTGCAAAAAAACTTATTTTCTAGAAAAAAAAAATATTGTATTTTTTTCTTGTTTTCAGTAAAAATATATAATTCTTAAATGAAGATGCTTTTTCTTGATGAGCAAAACGACCATAGAAAATAAGTTTAGTTTTTAGACCAAAAATATCAGATTTAAGTGATTCTGTGCATAAAACAAGGAAAAAAATCCACTTTTTCATGTCTGATACCGATGTCGATACCACAACCTCGGGTATCTGTCGATACCGATACCGATCAAATACCATCTCTATCACCCTTTGGAGAATTTAAAGTTCAACTTTGTGCAAATTCATGTGTGCTCAGCAAGTCGCGCTTTACCCCAAGTTGGATATCGTATCGGCCCACCCCTACTCACAACTCCAGAGGTTCACGGAACGAGAAGAGGGAGGAAGGATGATGAACTTGCATGTTAGTAAAGGCAGACGCAAGAAAAAAAACTGTTATTCAGTGTTCTGGAGACACCTTTAGGACTTTCAGCCACAAATATTTATTTTCCCATTCTTTCTCGTACCCACACCTTCTCTTTTTAATTGATGATGGCGGTGCAGAGTCAGACTCAGTCTCTTTCTCTATTTTTTTAATTGGAAAGCGCACATCTAAAAGGTAAAATTTTGTGACCGCAATGTACGCAATGGATTGTATAATTAATAAAAGATAAGGAAGCGCTAGCTAGACCATTAAAGGCTTTATAGGTAAAGATGCCAGAACTGAGCTTATGTGCTCATACTTCTTAGATCGAGTAAACACTCTTGCTGTGGCATTTTGAAACACCTAAAGCTGAAGCTTAAAAAAACACACACAAAAAAAAACATTTTATTTTATCTATATTTTTTCTCTGCTTATAAACTCTTAAATATGGGTATTATTTTTCCAAAAATGTTTTAGCAAAAAGCTAAAATAATTGCATTTTTGTGAAGGAATTTTGTAGAGGTCAGATTCAGAACGCTTATCAAAACATACACAGGGTTTGAAATTAATAAATGATTTTTTGCTTCAGTTTTTTATAAATTGGGCCATCTAGTGGATAGTCGCAGTATTACAATAAAAACTCATCAGGAACAGTTTTTTCATGCAAATGTTTTTTTCTTAATTAACAAGATAACTTGTCAATGGCGGGGAACGAATTAATACAGATTATATAAACAGGCAATATTTGTTTTCGATTATAATAAGTTTGTTTAAAAGTAGACATTTCAGGCTTTTATTGGATATACATATCATGTTTGTGTGATACTGTAAGTACTCGCAGAGACACCATGTTTATTTTCTGTATTTGACAAAATCACAAAGATTTTAAAAATTATTTTAAGCTGATTCTCATCTGATATGGAGAACACACGTCAAAATGTATCACTGTGTTTTTGGACCCCAGGGAGATAATATAAAAAAGTAAGATTTTTAGAAATGCATTTAACCACAATTTTTAACATGTTTGTTTTAACAAATGTTGAAAACAAACTTGAAACGTTCAACATTTTAAATTTTTATTTAACATGTTTTTTTTCTTTTTTAACATAGGTATGTTAAAAACATAATGTGAAATGAAATTAAGCTTTCGTTTCCTTAACAGGCTCATCTTTTGTTCTTGAGGCTCATTGAACAAATTCAAGAAATCACTGTTGACATGATGTGCACACATCAAGCATGTGCTTTCTGCCTTCTTGCATTTTACACAAATGGTGCCTAGTATGGTGTCATGTTGTGTGAGGCAAAACAGATGGACGACGTGATGCTGGTTCCTTCCATTGTATTGATCTAAACCTAAAATGTACAATGGTGGGCACTTCCGTTACGCAAGAACACCAGTTTGGAGCCAGGGCATGCGCAGAAGGATTTGTCCGTGGAGCCCGGAGGTGGAGCCGCGGTATCAAACTTACACCCAAACGTTCACATACCCAATTCAACCATGCCCCTTGAACATCTCATTTGACTGGCTTGCTAAAATAATGTAAGTTAAATGCAAATACAACTAACGACTTAAATTAAAAGACACATAAGAATACACTATATATTAAAAACAATAGTTCTTTTTTAAATGATTTAAAGTGAATAACTAGTCTATCACAATGTGTCGGACTGCAAAAATTAGCTTTTAAAACCCACATTACCTGAAAAAACTCTAAATGAGGAAAAAGTCACAAAATTGTCTGGAAGAAAAAGATGACTTGGGTAGTATTTCATATACTGTACATTGTAATAAAATGATATCTTGCTTTTACCATCTGTGTCTGTAAAAATCTTTTAATGAAAAGAATGAGGAGAAGCATTTATACCCCAATTTCAGGACAGTAAAGCAACAATGTAGCAACATACACTGGAGACATATATTAAATTTGGGTCTGTAAAGTTGTTTGGAACAAAAAAGTGGGTCAAATTGACCAGCAAACATCACAATAGTTAAAATGATTTGCATACACTTAAAACATATCACTTTATCCTAACTTTGTATGCATACAAGTCACACAATTTCAAAAATAAACACACAGGGTTTACTGGTTTTTACCTCAACTTATTTCTGAAATCTGATTGGTTGATTGAAACATTATCCCAGGGTCAACATAATGTTGTCCTGAGGACATCAAACAATTGGCAAAATCAGAAGAGCTGATGTGCATAACATGTGGGGTAGTTTCAGCGCTTTGTCAGGAACAGCAACACTGCTAACACAAACAGGTGCGTTCGACTTCACAGGGAACCACAAACGACAGGAGGATGACATCAAAGTACCGCGAGAGCATTTCAAAAGACTCCTTTGTGTGATTTCTCGCGGTACTTTGATGGTTCTAGCGGCGATGCATAATGCCAAACAAACACAAATAAAACAACCCTTTTTAAGCCAGGCTTTTATCCTATGATGGAGAGGAAAATTTATATTAATTAAACTGTGGAGCAGGTGTCTCCCTCTCTCCATCTGCATGCTGATAAACAGCTTTTTTTCCGTCCATGCTCTCTATCTCTATAGTTTACCTTTAAAAATAAAGCATAAAATTCTTCAGATATATTTTTATTTTGCATTTTTGTGTGGCTCCATATCCAATCTTTGATTTAAATATATTTTAACATTGAAAAAGTCTTAATATTTTAGATAAACTGCACATTTTAGTGTCCCCAGGATTTACTCAGTCCTCTTACCCAGCACTGAAAATCTAGGAATATTCCACAAGTCACATTTCCAAGAGGAAGTGACATCATCTAAATCAGTGCTTCCCAAACGTTTTCAGCGTGTGGCCCCCCTTGTGTACAGTGCATTCCTTCGCGGCCCCCCAAAGAAAATTTGTGACAAAAAACTGTTCTAAAACTCTACATTTTAATAAAAAAAAAAAAAACATTAAATTATACAAAAAAGTAGTGCTTTTGGTTAGTAGCCTTATTTTTTTTAGGTTTAATTACACAGAATTCATGATAAATTAATGTTTTTCATAAAATATCATAAAACTGCCCCCCCCCCGGCACCATCTCGGCCCCCAGTTTGAAAACCACTGATCTAAATCTTCTAAAGGCCATGAGTTTGTGTTGAGCTAAAAGGCAGAATACAAATGTTTGTTTCAATTTTATACAACATTTCTGAGTTCCCAAAAAAGGATGTATTATTTTTTATATATCTAAGGAACTGGCTGTTAAACAAATTTGCAAAAATTAGCTGCATTAGCTAGCTTGTTAATTTGTATATAATCTATGTTAATTGGTTCTCTAATGAAATGTTTGACTGATTGGTGATCCTCCATTGATGTGTTATAAATTCTGTGTGAAGGACTGGGCTGTGTTTTACCATTTTACTCATTTGATGAGATCACATTTGGAAGTTGGATGATCAACAATAAAAACAACATAATCTGTGAATGCATCAGGTAAAGCTTCATCAAAGGTTTGCTGCAGTTTGTATAAAGGTAAGTCTTCTGCTAGTCCTTTATGTTGTTTATATATTTAATCCCACTATATTATATATTACGATATTTTATCAGCTTTGTTCAGGAATTGTGTTAAAACTGTTGAATTCTCTATCTTGTTCCTATAATGACTTAATGATAGTTCTGTTAAATAGCCTGTTAAAAGTTAAGCTGGCATGTGCATTCACACAGGGTTCTGGATGAATGTATTATTGCATCACATTTTTTGGATAAAATAAGTTAGACTTGCGTGTTTGGGAGAAATAAAGAGAAAAAATTTTTGCATATAAAAACTGTTCTTAAGGGATAGTTCACCCAAACATGAACATTTTTTCATCATTTTCTCACCCTTATGTTGTTGTAAATCTTTATGAGTTTCTTTATTCTGTTAGATATTTTGATATATTACATAAGCACACACTTTTTTTATTTGTTTATCCTACTTATAGGAATTGATGGATACTGTCAACTGTGCTTACCATCATTTATCAAAATATCTTCTTTTTTCTTTTGTGTTCATGAGAATAAAGAAATTCATACAGGTTTACAACAACTTAAAGATGTGTAAATGATGGGAGAATTTTCATTTTTAGGTAAACTAACCCTTTAAATTGTTTAAGGATAGCATTGTAAGATGTATTTTTATCCTGAAATTTTAGGAAAATAATCATAAAAATCTGTCTACTTAACACTGCTGTTTTAGATGGTCTGGTCTCCGAAGCTAAAAATACTTGTTATGCTTGATGCAGATACAGGTTACTTTTTAGGTGTCGCTGTTATTTGTAGGTATTATTTGATTACAGATAATGGATCTACAGTGATCGCTACTGACTTTATATCACCTTTAGTTTTGTCTTAAGTGTAGACAAATATCTGTCAGCAGAACTTTGGGCCCATTATGAAACCCAAACCATGGCTTTACTACAGTGGCCAAACCAAACACCATGTTTAGTGTGCTTGTAGCTATAGGATCATATCAGGAAACACTTCATAAAATCTCCAATCAAAGGATCATTTACACTGATCACAAAAACACCATTTGGAATTTGCTTGTGGGATTATAAAATTTTGGGGGGTTTGTGATGTCACTAACCCAGGAAGAATCTCACTGTACTCTATCCAGCTGTTCGTTTGTAGTTTATGAGAAGTAATTTATGTTAAAGCAAATGTGTTGTTTTTGCTTAAACAGCAACATTACACACTAACAAGTTAGTAAAGTGAAATCATAATCAAGGACCCCTTTAGTTTGATTTATAGACCCCTTCACGGTTCACGTCACAGGCAGTTTCCACTGCGCATGTCGGGGTCAGAAAAGTCATTACAGCAGATTGAGTTGGGTATTATTCGGTATCGTCAAAAATGCCTACTTACGTCGTGGGCTGTGAAAATCGCACCAGGTCTTCCGTTAAGTTTTCGCGATTCATGCACAATCTCAAAAACAAAAAAATACAACATCTGCGTCTGCAAGCAATTAACGTGCAGACTGGGACAATGCAAATATCAAAGAGGCTTGTGTTTGTAGTGCTCACTTCAGGCTGAAGGTAAGTCATCATTTTTCAGCCGTGTTAGATTAAATTATAAAGCCTAAATGGTATGAACAGTTTGACCCCATGCTGCGCGCGCACTCGATCGTCATTCAATGTTTACAAACCTTGAAGGGGTCTATAGTATACAGCATTTGAGATATAACAAAAAGCACTAAGGCTATTACAACCGTGCTATATTGAAAATGTATACATTGCCGTGCCAAAAGCACCCTTTAGCTGAAATTCATAAAATTGTCTGCTCATACCTTTTTCTTGAATATACACATCCAGGTAACATTTTTAAGGCATTTCTAAGTAAATATATGTAAACTTAGAAACTGACTTTAGTAAAAAAGCAGAGATGACCCTTACCACATCTTCACTTGGTGTCCATACAAGCTGACCAGATATCCCATGCCCTCTATTAATCTTGGGCTCTAAGTGTTTGGTTAAGCACAACGGGCATGTGTGGTAACTGGTACAGACTGACTGTGTGTGTATGAGAGCTAATCTACCTCTTATCTCATGTTGTCTTTAGAGCTCAACGCTGGCTCACGCTATGGCACCAGCTGCCCCACCATTAACTTCATGTGGGATGGCTTAATACCTCCTAAGTGAGAGTTCCTGTCTTTGTAAATCCCCATCATGTGTTTCTGGATCTGTTCTTAGACTGACAAAAGAAATCAGATCTCTGGTTTCAGACAAATGGCCAGCCAGTCTGGCTTCAAGAAGCAAAAGAGACGGACAATGAGAAAGATGAATCTTTAACATGTCTTGTGATAATTTTAGGAGTGTTTTTTTTTTTGCTTGTTTGAACTATAAATAAATGTGGAATTAGATGTTACCATCATGCAAAGACTATAGATATTTTGCAGTTTTATTACTATGAATTTGGAAGTGCTATGCTTAATACTACACTAGTCAACATTTGAAGTGGATCAAAACCTTTCCTAAAAGTTGCCTTAAAACCAATACCCAATATCTGTTCTTGTCTTAGGACAACTTGGATGAAAGTTTTTGATCCACTTCAAATGTTGACTAGTATATTTTCTAATAAAAGTGTTATAAAGGGTTGCTGCCACAGAAGAACCATTTTGGTTTCCCACAAAAACGTTTTTTAAAAGAACCATTTCTTTCTTACCTCTTAACAGTCTGCAGTCCCACTACAGAAACCCATTTTTCTTTGATTTTAAAGTGTTTATGTCCACTTCTGCAAAATGATTTCTTCTCTCTTAGTGAATAGAACCAACTGTCAATCAATTAAAAAGAGCTAATTGTTTTTGACTAATGATTCTGAGGGGGAGGAGTTATTTACAGTTATATTGTTTTTTATTATTCATAACACCATCATAGGATTGAGCTAATTTTCAAAAATGAGTTATTGATATTTTGACATTTTCTATTAAACAAAACTTCAAAACAAACTCATGATTTGTTGTAATCTGACAAACATGACAGAGCTCCACCTGTTTGAACATTATATTGACTGTTTGAAGCAAAGTCAATATAATGTTATTTCTCACCAACAGTTAACCAAGCATTCACTTAAGATTTTTTAAACATTTTTAATCATATAAACAACAGATTTTATCTAAACAAAGAACAAAAGACACAATTACAAACAACAATAATTGTACATTTTTCTTGCATCATTTATCAAGTGGTCAAAAATAGGGCACACAAGCCAGATACACAACATATGGTAAATAAGATTCACATAAGAGTATAATGCTGGTTATTCGCTCTCAGTGGGTTTTGACACAGCATTTGCTGATTCTTGAGGGTTTAGCGCTCTAAGCACAAGACCAGTGGCCTCGGTTTAAATCCATGCTCCCCATGTCATTTTTATCATATTAGTTTCCATTACTACGGAGCCCTTCTGATGACATGGTAAAACTTTTTTTTTAAATCGTGGCCACGAAATAGCAATTCGTTCCCACGAATTATTAAATCGTGCGCACGTTTTAGTAATTCGTTCCCTCGTTTAAGCTAAATCATGCGCACGATTTAGTAAGTCGTTCCCTCGTTTAAGCTAAATCGTGCGCACGTTTTAGTAATTCGTTCCCTCGTTTAAGCTAAATTGTGCCCACGTTTTATTAACTCGTTCCCTCGATTAAGTTAAATCGTGGCCACGTTTTATGAATTAGTGCCCAGAATTTCATTTAAACCATTTGGACATTAACACAACGCTAACAAGATCAAATTCACTCTAGCCATTATAAATGACACATACTTAATGCAGTTTTATAAATTCCTGCCAAGAATTTCATTAAAATCATCGGAATAGTGATGCTTATTGCAGCTCAATGCATTAATACATTGCTATTAAGTATAAAATTCATACACCTTATGGCTTCTGTATATATACAGTTTATTAACTCCTTCACAGAATTTCATAAAATATATTGGGACATAACGTGAGCTAACGCATTGATACAGTGCTATATAAGGATCAAATTCATACATCTTGGGTCTTAAACCGTTTTATTCATTTCTGCCCGGAATAATAAAAAAACAATAATCGGGAAATTAACATGACCCTTAACGCATAAATACAGTGCTATTTAAAGATCAAGATTAATCTATATACCTTATTAATGAGCCATACTTCATATACAGTTTTATTAATTCCTGTGCAGAATAAAAAAAACTTAACACAACCTTTAGGACATTAACATGACGCTTAATGCATGCTAATGCATTAAATACAATGCTTTTAAGATCAAAATCACTTTATTAATAAGTCACATATTCCTGCACAGAATTAAAAAACATATTGGGACATTAACGTGACGCAGTAATTAATTTTGTCATATATTTTGGTTTGTCCAACTAAAAAATCACCCAAGTGACATAAAGAGATTTTATTAAGTTATTTTATTTTAGTGATATTTAAGCCCCTGAATTATTTAGTTTAATTAATTACTGCGTCACGGTAATGTCCCAATATGTTGGGACAATATATGGGCAGGAATACATAAAACAGAATATGTATATGACTTATTAATAGTGATTTTAATCTTTTACTGTATTTAATGCAATAGCATGCATTAGCATCGCTGGTCAAACTGTGCAGCCTCTTTGCTTAACATAAAAGTGCTCAACCTGTTCGGCAGGTCCAACCATAGGGATTTTTAAAAATATATGGGGATCATTGAACGGCTCCTCCCCAAATGGCATAGCCTGTCGGCCTTTGATGAAAAGCCGCGCCGCTGAATGCTTGTTTATTGCAGTACATATGCGGTCGGATTGATCCATCAAACAGATAGACTATTTGATAGAAAGTGTGGATTAAGGATGTTTAAAATCTCTAGCTTGGTGGTCAGTACATGAATGGATCAAATCAGCACATTTGCAAAGGTTTGTCTCCATATGGCTATATAATAAATACAAATAAGAAGGGTAACTTTGCAGTATCACATTATATATTTTCTACTAAGTGATTTTCATATTATAAACGAGAGTATTCAACTGCAATATGGCAATATCCTCACAACATTATTATTTCTCAAAACTTTGACAAAAATTATTTTCAAAGGAACTGTATTATCACAGTTATTCAAAGATGCACACATTATTCCGCATATGATTTAAATATTAGTCGAGAGTATATAACGGCAATGAACGTCTTATATGGCAATAAATATCCACATAACTTCAAATAACAGCATAATGAAATTAATAAAAAGACAAGGAAGCAGGATTGGCATGTAAATTGTATTATTATTACCGGAAAAACAGCAAAATAACTGAAATAAACTCTGAGGTAAATGGACAATAACAGTGGAAAAAACTTTATTATCTATCAAAACTTTATATGACAAAAATTATATTTAAAGTTATTCAAAGATGCTAGGGGTGACCCCGAATAGTCGAAGATTCGATGCATCAATAGGAGAAGCCTGATTCGACTACCAATCTCACAGTCCAATCGTCGCAGATGTGTTATGAAATGAGGATCATTCAATTTTAGCCGTATATGGGTTCACACATTATCTGATTTCACATATAACAGCTTTCTCACAATATATTAATATACTGCATATTATGATAATGCTGCAAATAATATGTGAAGTAACAGCTTTCAATAAATATTTTTAAAATGCGTTACTAAATCCAACATCCCCTGTAACCGGGCTACACGGAGGTTTCTTAGTTAATAAAACATTGCCTCTTTGTTTCTACATTTAAAAGACAAAGCTGGCAATTATATTATGGCTATAGATTTCTATTCTTTCAATAATTTATTTTATTTTATTTATAAATCACTCTGGGTTATCTGATTTGATTTAACTATTTGGCTTGTGTTTTGTTTCTGTGCACTTGAGGCATTTTGCATATTTGTTCTGCACCTTGTTACTTCTGATGACCTTATTTTATTTAAAAAATGTATCTATTATAAACGTAAATTCTGATCTAATTTAAGTCTGTAAATTTTGTATAGCTTTTCGTTGTATCAATGTTGCGCTACTGCGTGGTGGCCATGCTTGCGCATGTAATTTAGCCGAACAGGCTAGGTGCTCTGCCTCTCATATTTAGGAGTTCATCAAACTAAACATTAAAAAACGGATGTTTTTCGACGGGTATAAGTTTTTAAAATGTATTTATCATACATTTTGGTTATCTTGTCAAAAGTTAAACTACAAAACAGGTAAGCCGTTATTTAAAATTTCGGTGATGAAACGGAAACTATCTGCACCGAACCTATTTCTGCCTGACTTTTCTTGTGATTTAATATTATGGTTGGTGTTCACTTTTAAATGATAGCAAAGAGATTCCTGAAATAAATAATATCATCAGGTCTTTCTGTATCTAAAGTGAATACAGAGAGGATCAAAGTCAGAGCAAGCAAACAGGTATTTCTGTGCTAAATAATAACGCATAGTGTCTATAAAATCATTAATTTCAGTGTTTTTCATGTTATAAATTAACGTTTAATGAATTGTAAATAAAGATTAGTTTTTATCATTTACAGTCACAATCACAAATTATTTGTCATTTCTCATTTGTCTGGTTTTTTTTTGGTCATGACTGCTTTGACGCGCTATATCTCCAAATTAAATAAAAACACTGAATTAGCCGAGGTTTCCAAGGCAGAATCACCTTTGTTATTTTTTTTTAGGTTTAGTTATCAAAATGTATTTTTGTGTGATGTTCTGTAGATCTTGGCTTTAAAATGTTATGAGGAATAAATAAACAAATGTTGCCTTATATATTTTACCTTAAAAAAATAAATATATAAATGCATCGTCAGTTTTGTCTTCGTTCATCACTTGAAAGACAGTTTTGGTCACTTTAACAGAAAGTTGTTTATGTGTGCTGCTTGTGAAAGAAAATAAAAGTTAACAATTTGTACCTGGTCTGGCCCCCTCCCAACCCATGCAGACAAACATAGATATGATTCGACTATCGGTCGACTATGGAAAGATTCGACAATTCTGATTCAAATACGTAAATCCTTAGTCTAGGACACCCCTAAAAGATGCACACATTATTCATGAACAGGTTCATCTCTGTCCTGGCTCTGTTATGTAATAGCTGATTGACAGGTGCGCAACTCCGTCTTTCGAACAGGTATAATTTTGTATAGTTACTCATTTAGGAAAATTATCCATGATTTAATGATTTTATTATTATTATGATAATGTTTTTTTTTTGCAGATTGATTACGATTTGTATACCCTAGTTTAAATACAAGACCTTTTTTTTAACACGGAGGGCCTTTTTTTTTAACACGGAGGGCCGGTGGTATACGGAATTTCCCGATAGATTTTTTGGTCCCACTCCGCCCCTGACTGTATTAATGCGTTAGGCGTCACATTAATGTCCCTACTTTTTAATGGCCTACTGGGCACGAATTAATAAAACTGTATAAGACCCAAGGTGTATGAATTTGATCCTTACATAGCACTGTATCATGAGCCAGTTAATGTCCCAATATGTTTTTTAATTCTGTGCAGGAATAAATAAAACGGACTATGTGACTTATTAATAAAGTGATTTTGCATTAAGCGTCATGTTAATGTCGGTTAAGTTTTTTTTAATTCTGCACAGGAATTAATAAAACTGTATATGAAGTATGGCTCATTAATAAGGTATATAGATCAATCTTGATCTTTACATACTGTATTTATGCGTTAAGCGTCATGTTAATGCCCCGATGGTTTATTTTTTATTATTCCGAGCAGGAATGAATAAAACGGTTTAAGACCCAAGATGTATGAATTTGATTCTTATATAGCACTGTATCAATGCGTTAGCTCACATTATGTCCCAATATTTTTTATGAAATTCTGGGAAGGAGTTAATAAAACTGTATATATACACGAGCCTAAGGTGTATGAATTTTATACTTAATAGCAATGTATTAATGCATTGAGCTGCGATAAGCGTCACTATTCCGATGGTTTAAATGAAATTCTGGGCACTTATTCATAAAACGTGGGCACGATTTAACTTAATCGAGGGAACGAGTTAATAAAATGTGGGCACGATTTAACTTAATCGAGGGAACAAATTACTAAAACGTGCGCACGATTTAGCTTAAACGTGGGAACGAATTACTAAATCGTGCGCACGATTTAGCTTAAACGAGGGAACGAATTACTAAAACGTGCGCACGATTTAATAATTCGTGGGAACGAATTGCTAATTCGTGGCCACGATTTAAAAAAAAAGTTTTACCATGTCATCAGAAGGGCTCCGTACATTACATCATCAACCTTTAAATGTGGATTTCATTAAATACATTGTTTCGCTAATTGCATTAGGACATACATAAAATCACCGAGCAACATTTAAAATGCATTTTAAAGTCTAGACCGGCCATTCCCAAACTGTGGTCCGTGAGGGTACTGCAGGTGGTCCGTAGGCAAAATAAGAATATGTATATTTAAAAAATATGCTGTGTTGTGCTTGAACGAGTTCATTGAACAAAAGTTGAACGTGATCTGAACGTACTGTATTGCCTGATGAATGTTACTGTGAACTCGTTGATTCTGGTGCCTGTGAACGGCACGCTCTTTCAGTTTAACGTCGTTCAATAGGGTGCCAGATTTCTATATTCTTCCAGGCGAAAACCCGACTAAAACACACTGTAAACAGGCCTTAATGTGTAGGGGAAAAAACTCCCAATCTGGCAACACCGCTACCAGTCAGTATTCACCAGTCACGCTGCACCCGTAATCAAAACAACACAGACGCTGCTGATATTACTGCCGCGCCACTCAAATAGTTTAACATTAAATAACATCATATATGTCTTAAATTGTCAACGGTTAACATAGGCTGCTTACGCATATTCTGGATCTTGAAATAGACTCTGACAAAGCTCACGTTATTTAACGTGCACGTGCGGTGTGCGATACCTGCGAGTTGTCATACACGCAACCCCCCGGCTAGCCTTTCAAGGTATGTGCAAGCAAATACAAAAATTAAAAGACAGTCAATGCTAATGTAAACCCTGGTTGGATAAGGATTTAAAGTTGGATATTAAGATGAAATCTGACACATTTAGCTTCAGTGTTAAAACTGATGAAATAATTGCTGTCTGTGGTTCTATATGGGCTAAAATGGCAATCTTTTTTTAATAATATGGGAAAAAAAGACATTTTTGAAACTGTGAACTAGTTCAAAATTTTGAAATATGTATATAAATAATATTGATATAAGAATATTTATATACATTTTAAATTAAATTGTCAAGTTATTGTGTGATTACTGAAATAGGCCAGTGGCGCTCGGCCGTGACATTCAAGTTCAGTGCCGTACAAAATGGATTGCTGTATGAATATGTGGCAGCTGTTAAGTGCAGTAAACTTTCTTTTAAGAAACCTGTTGTACTGATGTGATGACCAGTTATAGTTTCAGTGCTAGTAAGACTATTTAGATGTGCAGATTAATTCAGGACTTTGTGTAAACATAATTTATAATGAGTATTATGAGGTGGTCCGCGAAAATTATTGATTACAAATAGTGGTCCACACACACAAAAAGTTTGAAAACCCCTGGTCTAGACCCCTGTTTCACCAAAGTTGCGAAGAAGGCATAGAGTCTAAATGGCATGCAACTTCCAAATACAGACAAGAAATTTGGTTATATCTTTATTATGTTCCTATTATATATATCTTGCATTGTATCTACAAACAAACACAAACAAATTATTAACACAGTGCCATCTAGAGGCTGTTTTAGAAATAGGAGAAAGACAGTTTTCTTGTGCGCATGCTATAGTTTCTTGTTTATTTGCAAATGTCCCCTCAGAAGCTTAAAAAGAAAAGTTGGATCAACTTAAATGATTACTTCAATTGGTAACACCTGTTTTTACTTTTGTTTTATTTTAGGAGACAACTTATTTTTTTCGGTTTTACTAATTGAATTTTTTAAGTTGATCCAACTTAATATAAAATACTTTTTACAGTATGAAGGTGAATAAATTTAGCTTTCTGAGAAGTTCCATTTCTGTGAACTAGTTTATTTTATCTAGGTTACTATTATTCTAAATGTGACCAGTCACGGAAAGTAGGGACACAAGTCGGATCTGGGCATTTTGAGTTATTCACAGATTCTGAAAGTGCAGTTTCTAAGCTTTCCAACGATGTGTAACACATGAAAATCTGATAAGATTTGGAGAAGTTGTGGCCATTTGAATATAGGAACTCAGAAATACTCAAACCGAGAAAATCGAGACGAAAGGGACTCTTCTTTTCAGCTGGGGGAGACAATAGGGCTCATTTACATCTCATTTAGCTAAGCCATGCCCCCTGTAAAACCCTTTTTGAGATGTTCTAGCATCATATGTAGTATTTTATGACCAAATGACAACCCGCAAAAATAAACATGACTCTTTACCTTTGTGGGGATCACAAGTCGAATCCAGTCTGTTTCAGATTATCCAATGAATTTGTCCACAAATGCGTATAATCCGTGAAATATAGATTGTTTACATCAGATTTCGCATGAATGTCTGGTAATACAATATAATATATAATCTAAATACTATTTAAATCGTAACATGTAAGGGTATATGAGCTTACACTCCGTTAAACACATGAACCTGCCTTCAAAGTTTGTATTTAAAATAGGGAAGTAGTATAATAGATCATCCAAACAGCGCCGTCGAAAACGTGACACCCTTTAGAGATGTTACCAATGGCTCGCTCGTTCCTCCATCAGCCAATGACTTCATGGAAAATATTGATAGACAAAACATGTAGCCAATTATATGAAGAATACAACGATATCTGTGTAACTTCTGTGTGTTTGGACTCATGCTGCGCTGCAAGAACTGACATACAGATGACGTCAAAGTACCGCGAGAGCGAGTCGAAATTAAACTACTCCGTAAGATTTCTTGAAGAGCTCTCGCGGTACTTTGACGTCATCCGACTGCGGCGCCGCATAAAGTCAGTGACGCGGCTGACGTACGATGCGGCTGACTGTTATTTGTTCCGCCCCAGCTTCTTTTATTTTTCTTTTGTTTTGTGCGCCCGAGCTTTACAGTCTGGGGAGACGCAGGCTATAAGTTTGAAAAAAAAAAAAAAACTTAGCAAACATGTCTGAGGAACAGGGCAGCGCGTCACTACAGTCACGTGACTTCACGCTCGAGCCGGAAGAGAAGACAATGCTGAATAAAGTCGTAATTGTGCTATTTTTGGACCAAACTGTATTTTCGATGCATCAACACAATCTTACTGACCCACTGATGTCACATGGACTACTTTGATGATGTTTTTATTAACTTTCTGGACATGGAAACCATACATAGATTTTCAATGAAGGGGAAAGCTCTCGGACTAAATCTAACGATAAAACATCTTAAACTGTGTTCTGAAGATGAACGGAGGTCTTCCGAGTTTAGAACGACATAAGGGTGAGTCATTACTTACATTATTTTCATTTTTGGGCGAACTATCCTTATTTAGTAGTCACGCTGTTCCCTTTGGGGGCGGAGGCGAAAACACAAGCTTATACAGTATGTAAATATACACACAGACAATGACGCCCCCCGCTGCACGCTAGAATCTCCGGAAAAACAAGCCTATTTTAACCGCAAAATGTACGCTTTTAAATGTACAAAAACTGCTATCTCAAACATGGAGAGGCTTCTTCGTGATCTCAACTAACAGATTCTGCAATAAAACGAAAATCACAAATTTCGAAAAAAAAACTTTGTTTCTCATTTTCTCGAAACTTGTGCTGCCGACTTGAGTCCCTGGTTTCCGTGACGGGTCACAAATGTAAAAATGTAATAAAGCTAAAGTACATCTAAATTGAATGATGATCTCATTAAAGACAAAGAAAATAAAACATTAACAAAAACTGTTTGTTTGATGGAATATAATCTACCTTTGTAGAGCAATATGGGAGAGCAGGACACAAACTAGTTAGATTAATCTTTCTTTTTTTAACAAATGAACTTAAAGAGAAACTTTACCTGTTGGAACATTAATCTTTATTTAAAATTGGGTCATATTTGTAGTCGAAATGTAACATAAATTTAGAATTTTGTGCCTATTTGACCAAGAAAAGACAGTATGTGACTTTATGGCGCATTTGTATGGAAAACAACAACTCCCACAATGCACCACAATGCACAGCTCTGCAAGCCACTCCCACTAATCCAGAACACCGCTCGCTCAGCTGCATGCAAGTGTGTACATACAGGCCACATTAGTATAAGAAAGAAAATACAAACAGTCACTTTATAGTCAGACGTCCGTTTATCCCTGCAGGATATGGCTGTCACTTCCAGTTTATGATTGTAAAATATGTATCCATGACGCTGCTGTCTATATACAGTACAAAGCTTGAGTGGTTGGTTCACCACACAAACTAATTGTGTCATAGGAGCAGGCTTCACTCAGCAGGTTTTTTGTTTATTTTTGAGAGTGCTTGGCCAAACATGTAAAAAATCCCAAAGAAGAAACTCTCTTCCCCAAGAAAATTCACCACAGAAACATCCATATCCTGATCTGATGCAGGCATTTCATCCAGAAGGCGCACATCAAGATCCGTCCAGCTCGAGCCAGTCCAGGCTTCTCTACGCAGCAGAGGCCGAAGCTGTGGCCTTGTCCCTGGGCTTCAGCTCTTTGCTGTATTGTGGTTCATAAAGGTAGCCACGAACTGGGGATCATGCTTGCGAAATCACCCTCTTCCATATCATATCGATTACCTTCCACTATTATTGTAACATGAAGTCTGGCTCACTCCACAGCGTCTGTTAGCTTAGCTTCCAAAAAGATGGCGGCTGTACTGTTTCTTTTTGTATATGTTCGTGTATCCCATCCACTGATCTGTAATAGGTCTGTAGCATGAGTGGGTCCAACCCATAGCCCCCCCCCCCCCCCCCGAAAAATGAGGAATGAGTGTTTGTAGTATTACACCCTCAACAAAGATATAGCACTTGACGCAAAATGATGATTTTTTCATTCTTGAAAGAAGGAAGGGCTAGACTAAAAACTGTATTTCTCCTAATTCTGGGGAAACTGATGGAATGATGCACGACCTTTCAAAAACATGACTTTTTTTAACCATACAAAGCTTAATGCAAATTGGTGAAGTGTCCCTTTAAAGTTTGTTTATGGGACCTACCGTTATCGTACAATTACACCAAAAGTGACAGCAGTGCAAACGTTACAACTTAACCCATAGGTGGGGTTCATCGTAACAAACAGAGGGTTTGTTGTTACACCTGCTAATTCAATACAATTCTGTCTATATACTAAAGGTGGCTTTTGTTTATATATCCGCCTATAATAGATAGATATGCACATATTCATTCATCCATGGTCTTTCATCTAACCATCCTTGTATTATGAATCAATGCATAGAAATAGATTTCTTTAAAAGGGCTGCACAATTAAGACAAAAAAAATCATAATTGTGAGTTATTTCCTCTGATATTGTATTAACAGTTATCATTTTGATGAATAGTATTTACATTGTTTTCATTATCATTGTATACCTGAGGCTTCATTGTAACACTGTGTGACAACTAACCCCGCTGTGTAAAAATGTTTTCATTCACAGCTATTAGTTACTAGGAGTTGCTGACATGTTTCATGGTGTTATGTTTTAGGTAACACATTGAATATAAGGTAGGTCACAGGAGATCATCTTCTGACAGAAAAAGACCAAAAGCACCGATTGCTCGGCCCTGTAGAAATATGAACACTGTCAAAAATAAAGGTACAAAGCTGTCACTGGGGTAGAATACTTTCATAACTTTAAGATAATTGTGCCCCATAAATCAAAATTAAGACACAAGTTACTTTACAATACTTGCTGCTCAGATAAAATGATACTCCAATTTACATTTGCTGTATTTACCTTTACATGAGGATTAGACAGAAGGACTATACAAAAAGAGGTGTGAAAATTAAATCAACAGGTGAGTTGTTGTCACATGAACTGTATAGGGCTGTTTCTGCGCATCTTATTTGCTGTGCTCCAACATGGCCCACTTCCATAATGAGTTACATGAGCTAAATGCTTAGAGACAACACTGCCTTTGTGTTTGTTTGTAATCCTCATGGCCCTGGGAATTAAAGCACTGGGATTCCCTAACAAGACGCACCATGCACAAAGCCAGATTTTCCATTCCGCAAATCATACGAGGTTATCGGCAAGCTGGAGGCCTATGCAATTGTGTGATCAGATTGTGAAATATGTTTAACAGTGATCCGTGACCAACACACCTGAAATGTGTTTGCTTTGGTAATTATCTTTAAAGACTAAACATTTCCTGTTGTATTTCTTTCTTTACCTTCACTTTTTCTCAATTACACACGCACTTGCAAAATAAAGACCTCAAGTGCAAAAGGAAACCATCGAATTTGATAAGCTGAAAGCTCACTGGACCTTGTCACACCTAAACTCTGCCAGATGTGTGTTTAAAGAGATGTAGGACAAGAGTAAAGTGAGAGAATAAACCAGCCAGGGTTGGGTTCAGGGGGCTAAACGCCGAAGCCGAGTTCAAGGTAGGTGGGCTTACCTCTTTGTGGGGTTCACATTGGGACGAGAACCAGGTGCATATCCATGTTCCTTGATCCAGAGCTGAAATAATGAGCTGCTTTGATGATTGATTCATGTTATTTATTTGATTAGTTGATTAATGAGAAATCCCAATGTATGATATGCAAGAGAAGACGTCAATAATATATAGTGATTTGGAAAATAGGAACAGCAGAACGATATAACCATATTTTACTAACCACAAATGAAGTGTTAACTGATAACAGCTACTGTATGTTAAAGGTTTGCAAAGCACAAATGTTTTTAGATAATTTTCAGTAATCCTGGGAAAAGTATTCAAGTACTTGAAAAGCTCTAAAGTCCAGTTTTTAAATTATCCCGTTCCTGCTTCACTGACCAAAATAATAGACAACAAATTTTGAGTTCAGGTGCAAAACCCTTTAAGTGACATGTTTTCTTGTAAATGAGCATCATGGGTGGACTGGCCATCTGGCATACCGTGCATTTTCCCGGTGGGCCGCAAAGCTATTTGGGCCGACAGTCCTGAGTCCGACACTTTTTAATCGATATATTATTGTTTCTGAGCGGCCCATAAATCCAGACAGTTGATCAGCAGCTCGATTGACATTGGGCTGGCCCAATCACATCGTTAAGCACCAACCCCTTTCACTTTGGTCCTGCCGGTGAAATGCATTAAAAAAAGCAAGAGTAACCACCGGCCCTTGGCACACGCTCTGCGCCCCATAGGCTATTTTCTTCACTGATGTAGTTACGTCGTCAAAATGTTGACAAATCAAAATGAAAGAAGACGGGAGTTTCTGTTCACAGAGGCTGTCATAAACGACCTCCAACCAATCGAATTACATGGCAGAGCAAGATTTTAACCAATTAAATGAAAGAAATAGAGTTTTTGTTAAGACGAACGTGAATTCCAGCCAATCACATTTCAGAGCTAAACAGAATTCCAACCAATAAAATGTGATTGGTCGAGACTGGTCAAGTTCGAAGAAATAAAATGGCAGCTAAGGAAGCGACTGGAGCACAAATTTAGTGTAAATAAATGTATATTTTCACTTTTTACACCTTTTAATTTCATTTCTAGCGAGAAATTAGTATTGTAGTATTCAAATATGTGATTAGTTATCAGAAAGGCGCTCTTTGTTTAGATGTCCAACACGCTGCCTTTTAAGTGTGTCCGAAAGTCTTTCTCTGAGCTGCCTTCATGCCTCCGAAGTCATTTCCTCATGAGGCAGCGAGGCAACAAGTCACTGCCTTGAGTTTTCGGACGCAGCCTAAGTTTTAGCGTTTGTATAGTGCTTAACACATGAATGCATATTGTTTCAAAGCTGCATAACAGTAGATCTTAATTCAACACCAAAGAGTTTTTCTACCTTAAAATAACGTTTCCAAAAAAGTTTCAGTTGTTCATCCACTCGAAACAGGGCAAACGGCACTTTCACATTTGCTTTGGAGCCCTCTATCGGCCAAACCGCACTAAAGAAGCTTCCAACTGTCGGGTCGCGGTCCTGTAGTTCGAGTGAAAACTACAAAAACTTGCTTTACGGCAGACCTACAATCCAATCAGAGCCAGCTTTGCTGCAGTAGGCTAAATAATTTACGACAGTGGTAATGGACAATTCTGCTTCCAACCTGTAGGGGGAGCAAAGAGCAAAAACTCTTTAGTGTTGCTTTAAAGCTGTTTGTCTCAATGTCAAATAAACAATAAAAGAACAAAAAGTTTAACATAAATTGATATTATTTTGTGTGTGCTAAATCTATTATTTTTAACAGTGATTTTAAGGTATGGGTGCGCTGAATTTAAACAGGGGTAAGTCTGTTATGTGTTTTCAGATTTCAACAAATCAGTCATTGTTTTGAAATTTTTTAATAAACAAAATCAAAATTTAAGTAACTAATTTTTGAAAATGTGTTGATTTTAACTTATCAAAATCAGCACGGGTCACAAATGATGCAGCAGCAAACAAAATTGGAGAAAGAAAAAGGTCTTCTGAAAGGAAAATTCATATGCGAAACAATGGCTGATTGTTCTGTCAAAAGTTAAATGCTTTGTGCAAAGAAAGAGAAAAACCACAGGTTCCTATTACTTATATCTTCTTTTTAAAATGGGTTTAATAGACAAACAAGTTCTTTTAAAGTTATATCTACTGTCTTAGAAACATGTCTGTGTTCTTTATGCTCTATGTTGAGTATAGTTTCATTAATAATAAACATACATTTGCCTGTTTGTCCACACCCATGTTGATTAGAGTATTAAAAACTTGAAAAGGGTTAAATTAAGGTAAATTTAGAACAGATAAAAATGTGTGACTAAGTTGGGATAAATCGCTATTTAACTAATGACAATCATGCGATTATTCTAGATTAGCCCTAATAATTATACAAAGGTTTGTTCATGTTCTTAAATCTGACTGGACAAGAGACAATCCAAGCTTTAATGTTCTGGAGCACTTTACCACTGAAGTAATATCCACTGGCACAACCAAGTTATGGTTTTGCACAGCAGACATGTTGGAGACACAGCTAATCACAGCTCTAGTCACACTCATTTTTTTCTGTCTTGTCACTCTAGTAACTAGTAATGAAGCAATAATTACTGACTAAGGTATGGGTGCATCTTTTGAAGCCTCAATAGCAGGTGTTAAATCTGTGATGTAAGATAATGTCTCCACACTCAAGAGGGGTTTTGTGGACACTCTTTGATTTTGCTTTTTTATTTTCTGTTGTTGGAAGTTTTATTGATTAGTTGTTGCAGCTTAACTTTTTGCTGTGTTTGTGCGCATGTAAGTGGTTAGTGAGAACTCTAATCCAGAAGACTCCAATAACCCACTGAAGGAACCTTTCTCTAAATAAAATGGAAAACATGTTCGGAGACCGACTTAAGAAAATAATCGGATGTCCTCTGATATCAGATGGCTCCACGGCAGCTGCTTACATTGCTGAATGTCCTGAAGCAAGAAAAGGAGTGCAGTGTGGGAACGAGAAGCTAGAGACAGATCAGGACCAGACTAGGACAGGAAGAGTCACATGACATACAGGTCTCCAGAGATCTTGCCCAGATTTACACACACTGAATCCAACACACAATAGCAAAGTTCCTCTTACTCTCACCTGGACAAAAAAGCTGCAGGGAATCTTACAGATCTAGAGAGGATCAAGTCAACCAAAACTCTGACGTCTACAAAGCTACCAAAATATAATAATTGCATATTTTTACATTAAGACGTTTTTGTATGTTTACTTTTTGTACCATATGACCAGACACGCATTTATTAATAAAATCACTAAATCTATATAATACAATTTGAGATGTGTTGTTGACGTGACAGCATTTTCATAGGTGGGTTTTCATCCAAACGTGAAGCGAATCCTTCGAAAATTAAAAAAAAGCCAAAGAAATTAGGTGCATTTACATCAAGTTGTTCGAGTGAATGACTGTGGTATTCCTAACATAGTAACCAACAATAAAGCACACTTAGAAAAGGGAGACAAGACTGCATTAGTTATGCATGTTATTAATTTACTAGCAGTGCAGCTTGTAGTTGCCAAACTGAATGATGTGCACAGAAAATGCAGACTTTTGGATGCAGGCACTAGCAGCAAGGGCATTACAATGACGTCGAGCCCCAAGACAAGCTGTCACCTGATACAGCTAGACGAGCAGTAACGTGGGTTTAATGTCAGAATTAATTCGGCAAATGTGTTTAAATCTCACATTATTCGCATTTACTCTTTTTGTGTGAAACTCTGTAAGACTCTTTTCTTATGTTGGGTACACACCAAAAGATAATCGGGCTGATTTTGGGCCAATTTCCTCCCTTCTGACAATTTTCTTTATTTATTTCTTTATTTCAAGGATAACCCCTTGAGATGAACCATCTCATTTTCGAGGGGGTCCTTTACAATACAAATAAACCAACACCATACATAGAAAGTCATAATTAAAGTAATTACCACACAGAACAACAACAAACATTTAAATACAATAACATTCATATACACTCACACACTAACAATGCTCCCACAAACCTAACCCTTCCCCTCCAGCCCAATCAAAGTCAGTAAAAATCAACAAGCCATCAGCGAAAATGCAAACACAAAATCAAGGTATTAATTTACTTACACACTTCCCTACCTGCATACAAATACATAAATACAAACATGCACAATAAAATTAAAACTAAAAAAATTTAAATAGAAAGGGATCAGAAACAAGAACAAGATGTTTGAAAATAATTAAGAAGAGATGATTTGAAAACATAAAAGGAATTAATAGCTCTAAGTGAACAGGGAAGATTGTTCCAATCTGATGGAGCTTTGAATTTAAATGCACGACGTCCTAATTCTTTATTAATTCTGGCAATTCTTGTGGATCCTAGCAATGTACTGATAATCTTGATGCTCAGATTCTCTTATCAGATTTCCCTTGGTGTGAGGTGTGTTAAGAGTGTCCTAACCTGGGGTGCGTTTCCCGAAAGCATCGTTAGCCAACTACGGTCGCAAGTTCCATCATTTCAGCATAGTTCATCGATGCGGGTGTTTCCCGAAACCATCGTGTCGTTGGAACTACAGCTCTTCATCTGTCGTTATAAGCATCGTTCCTTGATATTATAATATGTAGACTTACATTGATCATGCTTAAATAAGCAAAAAAACATGTAGTACAGTCTATATCCATCATTCTAAATATATTACAATTTTATTTTACATCTTTAAGTTTGTAATCAGAATGAAAGCGCTGCATTTGAAAACTGTGCATGTGCGCAGCCCTAAGAGCTTTTAAGACCCTGGGGAATCCCTGGGAGGAGTGACGTAAGAGGGAACTTGCGAATGAATGAAATATCTTGAAAATAAACAACAGATAACTAAATCACGATAACAAAATCAGTCTTCCGATGCAGTATATGGTATTTACAGCAATAATCTGACATCAAATCGATTTGCACAGATTAATTAGTACTTCACCTCCCATGTGACATCATCAATTATGTTGGTAAACCAACATGGTTTAGACGACGGATGTGCGACAAAGTTACTATGCTTTCGGGAAACAGTCGTGACAAGGTAGTTCGTTTCTCAAACTATATATACATCGTACTATGGTGGTTCAGCAGCGAGTTACGTCGTTGTTCGGGAAACGCACCCCAGGTCGGAAGAACGTCAGAGCTACCCAGATCGCGAATCATAAATATTAAACATATTTTTTATTTACGATCAGAAATCCTGATGTGTGGGTGAAACCCTGAGGACAAACGCACACTCTTGAGATTATCACGTGAAACAAAACAAAACAATATCCAGTCAGAAAGCGAGATGATGGAAGACGGAAGCAGTCATGGCACAGCACAAAGTGAAGTTGATACAAAGTGAACTTGTACAGACCATGTTCCCACTATCTCCACGACTTCACCCAAACCCTTTTCTTTCTTTTTTTCTTGAATTTTCTTCCTGCATATCGCCCGCCATGCTTATTCTGAAGTCTCGCAAGATTTTGCAAGATTTCCCGTGTTCACAGTCGAGACTCTGGTTGAAAATCTGTTTGTTTGTGTGTGGTGTGCTGTCTTTGATCATCATGGCACACCACACACTATAGGAGCAAAACGGTTAAATCTAGGATTTAAGACGCAAAGAAAGTCTCAAAATCCAAATGAACAGAATGGGATAAACACAGGCGTGTCACCTGATCCACAAATGAACATCTCCCTGTTTGCATGTGCAAATGACGATATTAAATACAAAATAAAACATGTTTATTAACATATATTTCTCCATTTGTACAAATCAAGACACATTCACATATTCAAATCTCAAGACATTTGCTTGTGGATAATAAAATACATTAGTAACATGCATCAAGTTCACAGATAAATGTGCATGTTTTTGTTAATTATTTTGAGTCTAATTTCAATATTGTTAAAACCAAACATTAGAAAAAGTGTGATAAATGACTTTCATGGAATAAGCCCGTTCCATTATTTCAGAGACTTCTGATCTCCTGGGATTTTTACACACAACAGTCTTCTAATGTTTACAGAGAGTTGTGTGAAAAACAGCAAACAGTACATCAGTTAGAAGAAATTCTGTGAGCAAATGCCTTGTTAATGAGAAATGTCAGAGGAGAAGTGCCAGACTAGTTCAAGCTGACCGGAGGGCAACAATAAATGAGTAGATGATCTACAGCAACAGACGTCTACACCACTGCTACAGCTATGAACAGGAAACTGGAGCTACATCGACCACGGTACAAAAATGTAATAGCAATACAACAAAAAACTTTAATCATACAGCATCGCATATTAACATACACAAACAGACTTCTGTAATGTAAATCAAAATGTGATGAGCATGTATGCTACTAAGTCAGTTCATGCAGCAACACAGTCAATCTTTAATTTTTCTTCTTAATGAGGAACATGGGCATTTGAATGTTTGTTACTTGTTGGAAACTATAGGCTTGTGTCATCACCTGAGCTACAACAAGCAGATGTCCCACATTTGATGTAACCCATGGATCGATCTGGTAGTAAACTGGTATGGTGAATTTTGTTTGGCTCCAGACAGATCATTTTATTTTGCAAAACAAATATAATTTTTAGCTGGTTCACCCTTTAACTGCCCCCCCCCTTTTTGAGTGGGTGGATGGTGAAAAGGTGATGTCCACCTTTAAAATGCCATTCTTTGTCTAAAAGCATCCTTTTAAAGAAGACACTTGACATTTTTTCACTGAAGTGTCTGGAGTTTTGAATATTGAAATAAAAAAGTTTAATTAAAAAAATAAAAATAATGCATAAATTATATATAAAAAACATAAAAATGATTTTAAAAAATGCTATAAAAATAAGGCAATGATGTCTTCATTAGTTCTCGAAATTTCAAGTTAAAATGACAAATAATAAGGTTTTTGTCACACTTTTAGTGGTTTTACCAACTAAGGCCACTAGGTGTCAACAGTTTGCTGCATACTCACAAATCACAATTAATAAATTACTGTCACAACCTCATTTTTAAAATCATTTTAAGGTTTTTAAATATGGAAACTACATTCTTGGAGCTATACAGGTTGTCAAGATTTATAATAGGATATAAGAACTATTAATATATAAGAATTCATATGTATTCCTACAGGGTGATTGACATTTAACAAAATGACTGTCACTACTAAATTTCTATCTTCAAATTACCTTCAAATATGAAAATTACATTCTTAGAGCTTTCCAAGAATAAATAGTTTGTCAAGATTATTTCAGGACATCTAAAAAACACATTGGGCCCACTTGTTGGCCAGTGACATTTTAGAAAACTACTATATCATTATTTTATGAAATATGAAAACCTCAAACTGAGCACTTTCAAACAATATATAATGTGTGTCATTATATGAATATTGCCTTATTCACGTTTTTTAATTTTCTTTGGTCTGTAAGTGTGTATTAGTACATGTTAATGATATGCAAAAGGTACAAACCCCAAAATAAACGATGGTATCATCTCTAAGTAAATCTATTTTCTTGGACTACAACAAACACACGGATTGAAGGCAACAGTAAACATTCTGGGATTTGTGATAGTAAAGACCGACATTATCATAATTCCTTCCGCTTCAGACTCACAGCCTGTAAGTTAACTCCTGTCAGCAACCGAATCTTTCAAACGTGGCAAGGAGTGTCACGTTTCAGGCTGACGTCAGAGGTATTCAGACAAATCACAACGTACAAATTTGCTGGCCAATCAGGGACACAGAACTTTTCAAATCCATGCGTTTCTGGAAGAGAGTGAAATCTGGAGCTACAAAAATGTACCGTATGTGGAAAATAATGTGTTTTTTAACCATAAACCACGCAAACACATTGTATTACACCAAATACACAAAATAACATTGTTTTTTAGCAATGAAATAGGTGCACTTTAATGCCATTCCAGCATCTGTGGCTATATTCATGTCAAGAAACGGTCCTTATGCTGCGTTTACACCAACCGCGGTAGAGGCGTCAAGCGCGAGTGATTTCAATTTTAAGTCAATGTGAAGACGCGTTGACGCGCGTCTGGAGATTTAGCGCAGAAGACACGTGTTCGTGCGAATGGCATGAATTGAGCGCATGGCGCGGTACGCGCGAATAGTGCTTTTTGTGCATTTTGCGTTTGACGCGATTTGCAGCTGACGCCCGAGTTGAAAAATTTGAACTTTGGCGGATTTCCGCACCGCGTTAACCAATCAGGAACCTGCTTGCTGCTGTGGCGGCAGCCCCACCAGGAGTCACTCATTCAGCATGAAAGCTTGATATTGTCCGCGAGCAGTCAACCGGAGCTATACGGCACAAGTTCTTATTTCTATAGAGACAGGAAAAAAAGGACCTCGCTTGGAAGAGTGTCAGTGAGGACATTGGGCAACCTGGTAAGTTGTAATACACATTTCACTTTTGAGTCACGTGACGTTTATCGACCCGCGCCGTTTATTTTCCCCCTATAGTAAGGTGACTAAATACAAACCGGTAACTCTCTCGATAAATGCACAATCAACATCAGCCATCCTGCAAACAGACAACTGCATAGCACTTGCCCCTCCCACAAGAAGCGGATTTTGCCTCTGACGCGCGTCAAATGCTTGCTTTGAATGCATTTAAACTGTTCAAGCAGCAAACTAGTCGCGGTAGACGCAATTTTGATGCCTGAAACGCGGTTGGTGTAAACACAGCATTAAACAGGTATGAATTCAAGACGTTGTCAGCTGTAAGTGCAATGCGTTCATACACAAGTTGATCCATACACACATTAAGGAGGGGCAATTTGGCATCTTCAATTCCCCTAACCTGCATGTTTTTGGCCTGTGGGAGGAAACCAAAGAAAAAATACATTAACACAGGGAGAGCATGCAAACTCCACATAGAAAGAACCCCTGATCTAGCCAGGGTTTGAACCAGGGACTTTCTTGCTGTAAGGCAATAGTGCTACCAATTAAGCCACCTGCAGACAGTGAATGTAAGCTGTGCTTAGTAGACTACTGGAATATCATAGATGAGAATATAGGAAAATATTATTACTGTTAAGGTACATTTGCTTCTTTTTAATAGCCTAAGCCCCAACTGTTGTAATTGCAAGGAAAAGAGTGACAGCACAATCCTCCAAAAGTTCTCCTTTTGTGTTCCACAGAAAAAAAATCTCACATGAGAATGAATGATAATGGACATTTTTCTAAATCTACATGTTTATCATTTTTGCCTTAAGAGAGACAATCTCATCTTAGACACCATTGTATCCTGTGAATGTTATGTAATTCCTGCTTGAAACTGGCTTTCATCTTCAAGTGCCTCTCACGGATGTGAGTTCTGCGTTTCAGCAGCGTCCTCGTCTTCAAGTGTCTCCTTCCCTTGACTGTTCTCATGGCTGCAGTACAGATTTTCCTAAACTAAATATTTGAGATTCAGAGACTTTTCCATAAAGTTTTTTTTCAGGTATGTTTACCTACAGCACTACTGCACATAGATGTATGCACTTGTTTGCTAAATGTTTATATAAAAGTATCCACCAGAAACATAAAACTGTCATAAACAATTTAAGGTTCAGATAAGACCCTGTGTGTGCAGGGTGGACATGACAAAGTAGCTCTTTTGCTTTTTTATGGGAGTATGTCCTTGTAACGCTTGTTTCGATTCTACTTTGCAAGTTAGTTGTAGTGAATTCACAACAGATTCTGGATAGCTGGCTCTAAACAAATTTCCACTTAGTCAACACATGTGATTCTTACAATGCAACTCTTTATTGGACACACTCATGAAAACCAGATGCCGGGCGTATGTCCTTTTGCTTTGTGACCAGTTTTTGCTTATTGAACATAATCCCACAACACCATGCAGAAAGACCACAGCATAAATCAGGCATGACCACACTTTATTTTGGCAACAGTGTCTCGATAGAGTTGTCAGAGTCACCCTTGTGTTTTTGCACATCTGGGTTGCGGTGGAAAAGCTGGTTGGATGCACGAAGGATCTCCAGAACACTTGTCTTCCTCCTCACCACCACATCCACTACAGCTGTGAGTCTGCAGACATTAAAGAAACGTGCTAGCATGATCTCATATAAAAGTGAGGCAAGCAGAGTACTTTGATGTTTCTTCTTGTTGTGCGGTATGAGGCGCACATGGCAAGCTCATGAGCTATTAAAGTTCTGTGAGAGCAGTGAGGCCCCGTCGGCTTGAGACTTTTGGCTGTTGTGTCTATCGCTCGAGTACTTTCATGCGGGTTTCCCAATCGTACCAGCCTACGTCTGGGGTCACTGCACTTTCCACAATGCCTCATTCCACATCAAACCCCGACCAGCGGGAAATATCCTCTCTCTCACTTCTGCTTCACACCCTCTCTCTTCTCCTTCCTGAGTCAGGGAAAGGAACGTGGGGGATACCTTGTTCTTCGGTGAGGATAGTAAGGGGGATCCAGGCCTTTGAAGTGTGAACTGACCCCCACAGACATGCAACAGAAAAGTCAATGTTATATACAGTCAGTGCAGATACTCCCATACTCTATCAGCATGAACACTTGTGATGGTGTTTAGGGGTGTATATATGTGAAACTAGTGTATTAAGTGCCAAAGACAGTTTTCAGTGCTTACTTTGACAACACTGTTGAAAGACAGGCCAATAATTATGAGCAATTGTAATACATCCAAAGATTGTTTCTGCACCAGCTGTGCATCTGATACTCATTAAGCAAAGTGATATGGGAACTTTGAGCAAAATATGTTGGTTGTTCACTAAGTACCATATAAAGTCACTGTCTGGCAACCTATTAACACATGCAGGACTCAATGAAAGACATTAAGAAACAGTGAGACAGATCTTCTTGGTAGGGCTATGATGGTGGAAAATGTTTACATCAACAACTGCCGGTGTTGCGGTGGGGGGGTTCAGGGTGTAGGGTTGGGTTAATGTGTGTGTGTGTGTGTGTCAGGGCCGGCGCCACGAGGGGGCGTGAGGGGGCGTCGCCCCCTCACTGGCACTATCCCGCCCCCTCAGATCACCATTAATGTTGAATGGGATTTTAATGATAAAATGCGCTATTTAAAAATCACGTTTGCCTTGTGTATTGTCTTCCTAAAGTGAATTTTAAAGTCTAATTATTTAACAAAACAAAAAAACAAGTGTGCATGTATTCTACCGTGACACACGCCCACTCATGTGTAGCCTATAGGCTTGTTCGAATTCATCAGGCGAAGACGTCAAAATGCCGCGAGAGCGAGACGAAACGACACTTAGTATGATTTCTCGAATCGTTCTCGCGGTACTTTGACGTCATGTGGTTGTTGGTTCTTGCAGCCGCGCCTGAAGTTGAACAAGTTTGTGTTGACGGCTTGAGGCACGTCGACAATGAGCCTGCGTTCTGAGTCTCAGAGGGAAATCAAGATGTCGAAGTGGGAAATTATATAAAAATTTACAGACAGGAGGTGAGAGTGACCTGGGCCTGCCCTGTAGCAATGGATATATGGAAAATAGCATTGGAAGTTCTACAAACCGGACTCCGGATTGTCACACATCAATTAATGCCGTGGCGTGGATGAATTATCGGAGCATTTCAGGTGCAAAGATCCAAATGTTCGGCTGTTATTAAGTCAATTCGGGCACCATGAACTTCAGCCAGACTGTACATAGTTTTGAAAAGTTCAGATGTTCATGTTCTTCAGCATCCTTGCAAGTCAACGTACAACCAACAGGCTATTATTGTTCTGCATTTAACGTTAAAGGTAAGCCTGTACGATCTCTCTCTCTCACACACCTGTTTATCAGGAGTAAATAGATAAAAAACAGACATTGTTAAATTTATAATTAAAGAATTTGAATTAGCCTATCCTACAGCATAGCTGTATATGTAAACGAGTTATTGTCATTTTGCTATTGTGGTTCTCTAGCTGCTTAATCGCTAGCTTATGGTGCATTACTCCGTCTGAACTTCAAATGAGTAGTGTTGTGCTAATATGTAACGTTAGGTATGCGTTTTTTTGTTGTTGTTGTATTGTTCAGAGCTCTGTACGTTGCTCACTATAGCTGTAGTTTTTCTGGTTGTATTACAGAGATGTTTGTTTATTACACTTTAAAACTTAATGTACCAAACCTATGTATTTTCTAGCTGGGGGAATATATGCATTCATGTGATCGCCCCCTCTGGTATTTTAGACGCCCCCTCATCAGCGCTCGGCTGGCGCCGGCACTGGTGTGTGTGTGTGTGTGTGTGTGTGTGTGTGTGTGTGTGTGTGTGTGTGTGTGTGTGTGTGTGTGTGTGTGTGTGTGTGTGTGTGTGCGTGTGCGGGTGTGTGTGCGTGTGCGTGTGCGGGTGTGTGTGTGTGTGTGTGCGTGCGTGCGTGCGTGCGTGTGTGTGTGTGCATGCGTGCGTATGCATATATGAAGAGTTTGGTTCCAAAATGTGATAGACAACATTTTAAAAACAAATAGTTACCGCCAAAATTGTATTGTATCGAGTTATACTGTCATCTTTTCTCCGCTTTTCCCCAAAACGTGATAAACGCCAGTCCTCCTTCTCTGCAGAATGCAATAAATCCACTCAACAAATCACAGCACATTATTCTACGCACCGTAAACAATAATGGTGGTGCTTTGAATACACATAGAATCCTAGTTTTCCTCATTTACTTTGTACTTCGTGATCAACAAAATTGTAATTTTGATGGCATTGATAAACCTGTGGTGGTTTTCTGTGGCGGAGAAGAAACATAAGCCATCAAAATCGAATAATTTAATCTAATAACAAGCCGTCTGTTGCTTGTTCTCACACGACAGCATTAAGATTCTGTCATGCTAACACATTGAGTAAGAACAGTTTTTCATAAGATCCCCTGGGGTCAAAGTCAACGAAAATCGAGCAGGACGAAAACATTTTACAGCTGATCGCTGTCAAAAAAGATTAGTGAAGACGTCCCAAGGATAACAGCAGCAATGACAGTGTTATTAATATGACAAAGATATGAACATGAAACATAGCAATTCATACTCATATTATTAGACATCTTGTTTCGACCGGTAAAAAATGTTTATGGTCATTTTTACCGTCACAGAAATTTTACTAAGAATTGACTTGTTTTTGTTTATAATGCATGTAATTATATAGGCCTACACGTAGTTATCAGTACATATTTTTACCGGGATTCAAAACAGAATAATATGAATCAGAAAATATTACATAAATATTAAATTATATATACAACTATAATATATAAATAATAACTAGCTACCTAAGTTATTTCAACTTACCAGTATCAAACTGTGCATTGGACGGTTTAAGGCCTTTTGCTCTTCAAGAAGTTTCTTCTTACAGATCCAGCTATGGGTGGATGCAGTCACCAAATTTCAGCACAACCCCATGGCCCTGGATGTCCTCCCCTTATTGACTGACATTGAGTTTGTGACTGCCAGGTTAAGATTGTGAAATGACTGTGTTGTGGAAAAAGTATTTTTTGCTAGGAAGTTCGTACTGTTTATCAACTGACTGAAGCATTTCTTGGAAAGCAGGTTTATCTACAGTGCGAAGGGGCAAATGTTGCAAAATTTTGTACATTTTCTTGTTAATGTCTTCAATTTATCACTCTCTCTTTTGTATTTGGCAATTTTTGAGAAGGCCTCTGCGATACCCAGCTGACCAGCTGAGCATCTGCTTTCAGAAGACATATGTTGGGTATACATGACTGGATGACATGTCTGGAGATGGCTCTGAAGATTTAAAGCCTACAAATGGCTTCATCCAAATTGATTGGTTTGCCTTTGTCATTCGGCACAAATCCAAAATATTCCCAGATTGGCGATGTAACATTTTTTTTTCCAACGAGATCCATGGCTGAACTTTAATGTGCTAAGTTATACTAAAACCCGCCAGTCTAGCCGAAATGCCATATATGGTCAACGGCAATCATTCACGTGGTTTGGGACATCACACCACCGCTGGTCGCCTTCACCGCCGTGATGGCACTTCACCGGTGCGGTGGTCAGTATACATCCACTCCTTTAAGTTAGCATTTGAATAGAGAGCAAGACTGCAGCACATCAAAGAACTAAATTACAATTATGATACTTTTGTCTAAAGGAGGTAATAAAGTTTTCTTCATAATATAAATCCTCCTTAGATTTGGCTTCTAATGTCAGTGGAGGTTTAGCCAGTGGAGTAAGCAATCAACTTCCATCCCTCCTCAAACATCCCCAGGGTTCTCCAGAGGAGCAGCTGCTTCCTGTCCGAGGAAAAGGCATCCAGCCACGCAAAGTTAACCATCTGATCGACTGTAAGGCTGCGTCCAAAATCACATACTCTCTTATTTTATTATTTTGAATAATGCACTTAATGAACTCAAAAAGTACATCAGAAGCCCACCTCAGAATCCAGCTGAAAGAAGTTCCAGATCTTCTGTCTAGGTTTCGCGTTCTCTTTCATGAGCACTGTAAATTCGGACATACTACTTTTGTCACATACTGTTTCTCACCTACTATATGGTAAGAAAGTATGCAGTTTCAGATTCAGCCCTGAAAATGTGAAAAGTGTTGGTTTGTCCAGATCTGTACAGTATTTATCAGGTCTGGACCAATGTTTATAAAAAAGCAGAGAGATTTTGTGCTGCAAGGCGCCACCTATTCGCTGACCGTAGGGTCCTGGATGTACAGTAAACGTGTAAGAGGGAGTAAAGGAAAGTTGATGCAGAGCCAGTGGCCATTTTGTATGCAAGAAGCAATGACTTGCAATAACCAGTAGCCAAAAAAGAAACATTTAAAGAGGTGTGACATTCGCTTGGGAGTTCTTGGAAGACTTCATGGTTGTGCTGAATTATGAGTCACTTGTGATGGTTTTATTGCCTGTGCTGAAGACTGGCTAGCAAAGCATTGCTATAGTCCAGTCTAAAAATGACAAAGGCCTGGACAAGGAGTTTTTTTCTTTTGGTTTAATGCAAATCTGAAAATCTGCACAATATTAAAAATGTTCTGTGTAATATAATCTAGTTTTAAGAACCGTTTTAGTCGAGAATATAGATGAATAAACTTCAAATCTGTGGTCAGTTAGTAAAGATAGTGCATATATAAACAATTTCGGATATGTGAGTTCCAGGTGATCAGCGGGTGGTCAGCGCCGAGGTCAGCCTCATCTTGGCAAGTCCTTCTGAAATTTGCCACCGTCTCAGTGAAGCTACTCTGCCCTTTTGATGGTCAAACATGAAATAATTCCTGTGAATATATATCTAACTTGCATTTTTTGGTCTCATCAATTTATTTTTTCTTAATGATTCATATGAAGTCTGTTATTATCATTTTAACTGATGTTAAAGTTAAGTTTCATAACTTAAATCACATACATTTTATATATAATCTTAACACTGTATTAAATCACAGTCTTTGGACTTTTTTCGTTTATTGCATGTTGTTCAAACATTTTGTAGTATTAAATGATATGGTTGGGTTTTATATCATATTTTGTTTTGTAATAGCTAATCAAACATGCACGTGTTGCCTGAACCACACCATGGGCGTCGGAACCATTATATGTAGCTAGGACAAGACCCACCTACTTTTTCAGATCATTAATATTTGACCAACTTCACTTTTTTTCAAATGTAGTGCATTCGACGCCCATGAACCACATATTCATATTTTCAAAAAGAAAACATAAAAGTAGATTTGTATTTTATATATTTTGTTTCATTGTAATAATACAATAAGATTAGAATAGCAAGGGCTGCAGGTCTGGTTATACTGAACCTCTTCCAAGTGCTGTTCCATTTCCAATATAACTGGACTGTGTTCTCCAGTCCTCGGGAGTTCATACTCCGGAGTCTGAACTTGCCAAGTCCGAACCATGAAGGACGCAAGTCCAAACTTGGCGTTTTTGGTATTGTGAAATGGCCACGGTTGATGAGCCTATTTGGACGGTTAAGTTGTACAGCACTTTGGGTGGGCTTGATAGACAAAAAATATGAGTTGGAAGTGGTGTTCTCTAATCCAAACTTTGATTTTTAGGCAGGCAGAGAGTCATGCTCCTACACTGGGGTCATTCGGTTGGAAAGACAAGAAGATCTGGAACAACAATATGCACAACAATAGTTTGATGGTAGGGTAATGAAGTGTTCCCCAGACTTGGAGACCAGAGTTTCTTAACTTAGGCCTAGCAAAAGAAAACTCTTGATTTCATTGACAGAATCAAGAGTTACCAGGGACCTCATTCTGCTCCCCTCATCCATGTCACTCAGCCTGAAAAGAGACTGCCTCCTGCTGTTACAATGGTTAACTGCAACTAAGTGCTATATAAATAAAGCTTTTTCATTTTTGTTTTTATCTATAGGCTAGTGTACTTCTAAAAGTTGAAAAAATATCAGAGTGTAGATAGTAGATAAAATTAGCAGATGTAGACTTGTCTTTCAGGCATATGTAGAAAATGTATTGAAAACTCACACTGCACTCGCTCTAATGCTCTATAGTCACTTACATCTGACCAGCAATAGAAAGTTAAAAATCATATTCAAGGCTATGATGTTAAATACTGGCTCTTTGGCTATAAGCCAGATCATGAGGCTTTTAAGTGTCCCTCAGCCGCCAGAAAACTTCCAGACATGGTTTACTTTTAAATGGTCTCCTTATGTATCTTTAATTTTCTTGAGGTCCCCCCTGGTTTGATCTTCTAAATGCACCTCAAGGGGATGAGGATCGAGGATGGAGAAACTTTCCAAGGATGCACTGCAAGGAAGAACAGAAGCGTTTTGATCATGCATTCTCATCCTCCTTCACATCTGGCACCACAGCTTAAAGTCAGATTTCACATTCATGGTTTAAAACATAATAGCTGATATTTTCAGAATAATGACATAATACAGCTGTAAAAATAGCTGTTGCTTTGAAGTGACGAGCAGGGATACTCCAATTTAGTGTTTTTTTGATTCCTCTGTCCCGGTTTCATTTGGAGCTTGAATGTGTGAAAAAGAAGTTAAGGAAAAAAGGATGCACAATTTCCAAAATGAGAAACACGCATGTCCAGGAAATACTGTTCAAAAGCATGCTCATTGATAATCAAGCTGGTTATGTGACTCCCAACCCTGGAGCACACCGAGATACCAAACCTGAGACTAAGGGGGCTTGCACACCAAAGCTTTTACGCCCGCAGCTGGCGCATATTTTCAGTTGTTTCCAATGGAAGCAATTGCGATTTTTTTTGAGCTCACTGAGATCTCTTGCAATCACCTGTTTCCTAAAAAAATGCCATTTGTGAAGAGCAAACAGCCAAAGTCCCCTAGACGACTGATAAATTGTGCATTGCGATGCACATACTGTATGTCAAAAATATAAAAAAATATGGTGAGTTGCTTTGTATTTCACATCCTTTTGTAGTTGTGCATTTGGGATTGGTGAGGTAAGATGAATGCAAATTCATCTGTGAAATGTAAAAACCAGACCAACATTGTCGGCTGCATCGGGAACAATCCCACTCAGGTTTGGACCGCAGCAAACGAGCCCAGTGTAAAAGTCACCTTGTTGTGATAGTCACCTATGGTCTGATATATAAAAAACAAAATTTCTCTTTCATTTAATCTTTTATCGTCTTAGATTCTAAAGGATCCCACTAGAAAACATGCTAAAGTCCTCCTAGTCTATCTGATTCACATGGATTTCCCAAGACATCTTACATAAACTTCCCATGTAACATTGAAATATCTGCATACACAAAACCTATTCATTTAAATTTGTAATTTGTTGTAATTTTTTCCAATATTTAGCTAATGGCTGTCACTCACAATACTGACATTTGGTAAGCGCTGGGGTTAGTTAGGGTGAGAACTGGTAAGGGTATAAGAGTTTAGTCGGACAGTGGAATATGACTGACAGCTCCTCTGGGATGCGCTGGAGATGGTCTGCATTACAGTGGACGCGAAGCAGCTGTTTGCACTCATGTTCAATCCCTCATTGGAGGAACGCAGCAGCAACCATAAAACCACTAAAGAATGTCAGTCAGCTCCACCCTGACTATTCCTGCACACTTACACTCCAGCCACAGCACGACGAGTGACTTGACCTTTGTGGGTATAAGTGTGCGTGGAAGTCACACATCTGGTCACCATTCAAGGCTTTAGGAAAAGGGCCTGGCTCATTATTAAGATTGATGTAAAGATGACAGTCCTCCTTAACCGAGAAACGTTGCACCGCTCATTAGCAATCTGTGTTCAATATATCCGCACAATATGATGGGAATTAGTGAGATGATGTCGTTTTAGCGATGAAAGCTTCCTCATTCGTTTCAATTATGCTACAGTTAGATAGTTTATGTCTTCCTTCCTCTAGAGCAAAGAAAGAGGAGGACTGAGAACCAAAACTAACATCTTTACATTGACAGAACCCAGAGTATTTATTAGCGGAGCATGTGAAAACAGATAGAATTTCAAAGGGCTCTGTACGCTTCATTTAGGAGCTGTAACCTAGGAGAAACATTAGTCTTATAGCCTCAGGACTGTGTTCAATGGGTTCTGTTGGGTTGAGAGCACATCTGCTGGCATATGCTATTGTCAAAAATAAGTTGTAGGGCTTTGATCCAACATATTGATGATAGGAAATATAAACACATCAACTCTTATTCTGACACGACAGCTCGGCACATTGCAAAAACGATATTAGATATCGATTTGTTGACAAGAGTTTGTAAGGATATATAGACGAGTTGTAGACCCAAGTGCAGTTTTATTGACAGAAACAGGAACAAACTTAAAACATGGCGTGGAATGAACACCTCAAGTAGATACATGTACATTTAAAAGACCCACACTGGTGGTCTTTGCACTTGACTACTTGACTACTTTCTGTATTTCCTGTATTTGACCCAAGTGTTCTACTTACTGGGTGTGAAGATCCCAAGCGTGCATGCAGAATTATTCAAGGCTTAGTAGGTGAGGCGAGTAGTATGTCCAAATACATAGTATTCCAAAAACAGTATGCGAAAAGTACCCGGATGACCTACTAATTTTGGTTAGATTTTGAAGTGTGCATACTACGGACACTTCAGTATCCCATGATGCCCCAGGAGCGGAGTTATCCAACAAAGAAGAAGAGGCATCATCATATTAGGAAATTGCGGAAAGCGACAATGCAGCTGTATTCGCGCTGGTATGAAATGATGTCATTGTCACCACCAGGTGCGTGTCTCTTTCCTGCCTTCGGCAAAGGAGCTTTCCCCGTGTCAATCGCTTCTCGTGTCCATCCCTTCTCCTCTTGTGTTCCTGCAGAGCTATTTAAGTGCTTCATTCTCCCACATCCTCCAATCACACTTTGATTAATTAATTCGGTGCACCTGTGGCGAATTTGGCTTCGTTTGTTGCTATGGAGAGTCAGGAAGTAAACCGGTGCATTAAAAAAATCTGCCCGGGCGGAACCTCTCCTCTCCATTTTTGGTTCCGCCCGAAGTCACCCTGTGACATCCTCCCCCGCCAATCCGTTCTAGTCCCTAGAACGGGCTCTTCATAGGGGCTGGTAAAAATGGCGTAGGATCTTTCTTTAAAACAGGAAGGGCATGGCACGGGGTTGGGCTGCGGGCCCCGCGTTGTCAGTCATTGGGTGACCTTGGTTACTCAACTCGAGGTGGAGCCCTGCCGACTACGCCAAAATCTGTCACCACCAGGGGCTGGCTATGTTTGACTAAAAGCCACGCCCCTTCTCAACTTCCACCTCGAGGAGGTCCCCAAAGCCAACCCAATGACCAGACAAACACGGGAACAGGTAAGTAAAATATAAAACAAGCTTTATTGAATTTAAATACTTAAAAGAACTGGGGCAATGGGAAAAGGGAAATTAAAACTAATGGGCCTCTAAATCCTCCCTCCAGGGAGACTGCAGCCACGGGCAGACAGGGGCAAGGGCAACAGGGGTGCAGACCACCGTAAGCCGGGGAGAAGGGGAAGCGTCAGGCTCCGGCCTGGTCCCTGCTATACGTGGCGCCCTCCGTCTTCCTTCCTGGAGGCAGAACAAAATCAGTGCGGCTGGTAAGGAGATTTTTTCCCGCTGTCTGCGTACCTTCTTCTATTCGACAGGGGGTCCTCGCCCCGCGTGCCTTCACGTCTCTCCGTCGTGCGTTCACCCTCGTTCTCCTTTCTCTCCACAGGTGGCCGCTAGGACACAAAAGCACCGTTACTTGGACTTAGAGTATTTCTCACCGGCTCTGCTATTTACAGCTCTCTGGGTAGGTATCACTTTACACAGTCTGTTCTCTGAATATTCACTCTCGTTCTCCTTTCTCTCCACAGGTGGCCACTAGGACACAAAAGCACCGTTACTTGGACTTAGAGTACTTCTCACCGGCTCTGCTGTTTACAGCTCTCTGGGTAGGTATCACTTTACACAGTCTGTTCTCCGTATGTTCAATCTCGTTCTCCTTTCTCTCCACAGGTGGCCGTTAGGACACAAAAACACTGTTACTTGGACTTCGAGTATTTCTCACCGGCTCTGCGGTTTACAGCTCTCTGGGTAGGTATCACTTTAACCAGTCTGTTCTCCGTATGTTCACTCTCGTTCTCCTTTCTCTCCACAGGTGGCCGCTAGGACACAAAAACACTGTTACTTGGACTTCGAGTATTTCTCACCGGCTCTGCTGTTTACAGTTCTCTGGGTAGGTATCACTTTACACAGTCTGTTCTCCGTATGTTCACTCTCGTCCTCCTTTCTCTCCACAGGTGGCCGCTAGGACACAAAAACACTGTTACTTGGACTTCGAGTATTTCTCACCGGCTCTGCTGTTTACAGCTCTCTGGGTAGGTATCACTTTAACCAGTAGGTTCTCCGTATGTTCACTCTCGTTCTCCTTTCTCTCCACAGGTGACCGCTAGGACACAAAAGCACTGTTACTTGGACTTAGAGTATTTCTCACCGGCTCTGCTGTTTACAGCTCTCTGGGTAGGTATGGCTTTCTTTCCGTAGGTCCAGCAGAGGGGCGAAGATAACACACCGCCTCACCGGGTCGAGCGCTTCCCTATCCCCACTGCCTGTAGGGCGATCGAATCCTGGACAGGGGCGCCCCTTTGTAGGGACCACGGGGCGGCGGAACTCTTTCGCCTCTGACTCTGCGACAAGGACAGACACAGGTAAGTGTTCACTACGAATGATTCCAATATTGTACTCACAGTCGCTGACAGCTCTTGATCCGCGTCACTTCAACTCCAAATAGCACACTGCGTATAATAGCTGTAAATTCTGAGGTCGTTAGCCTCTCCGTCCTCTGCCCAGTAGAAGAATGGATGATGCGGGGCTTCGTCTGACAAGACACACAGCAACCCACAGCAAATACACGGCACCACTCCAACGTGAAAAGTTTATTAATTACAAAGTCTCACTCACCACACTATACGTGTACACAACAAGGAAAACGCCCAGCGTCCTCCACTTCACTTGGGCTGAAATAAGGGCGATGGAAATACGACCAGAATAGTGTTTCGTTGCTGTGGCTGCTTGGATTGACGCTTCTAACGGCTCGCCCACCACGCTGTTTAAGGGGTAGGGCCGCCCTCCTTCTCCTGGAGGTTTCCAACGATTTCACAGGTTAATTTCTGCAAGTTGCTCTACACCAGAATTTATACTCACAGCAGATAGCCTTTGTTTTACGCTGTACAACAAGGTCGATTTTCTTCCTGCTTTGCTCCTTCAAAGGTGCTGTTTAGACCAAGGTTCCTTCTACCCATAGGATTTTTCCTTCCACTCCAGCAGGTCCACCGCAGACTACCACGAGAGAGAGAGAGAAAATATAGACAGCCACCACGTCTATCAATGAGCACAGCTCCGTTCCTCAGTACACACTACGACCTCTCCAAAAAGCACACGGGGTGCTCCTTTAAGAGATCCACAGCTTGCCCTTCCTTCACCTCCTGTGGCTCTGTCTTCTTTCCGCGCGCTCCTAGCGCAGCCCGGATCAACAGAGCCTTCGGGCTCTTCAAAGGGTGCGTGTCTCTTTCCTGCCTTCGGCAAAGGAGCTTTCCCCGTGTCAATCGCTTCTCGTGTCCATCCCTTCTCCTCTTGTGTTCCTGCAGAGCTATTTAAGTGCTTCATTCTCCCACATCCTACAATCACACTTTGATTAATTAATTCGGTGCACCTGTGGCGAATTTGGCTTCGTTTGTTGCTATGGAGAGTCAGGAAGTAAACCGGTGCATTAAAAAAATCTGCCCGGGCGGAACCTCTCCTCTCCATTTTTGGTTCCGCCCGAAGTCACCCTGTGACATCCTCCCCCGCCAATCCGTTCTAGTCCCTAGAACGGGCTCTTCATAGGGGCTGGTAAAAATGGCGTAGGATCTTTCTTTAAAACAGGAAGGGCATGGCACGGGGTTGGGCTGCGGGCCCCGCGTTGTCAGTCATTGGGTGACCTTGGTTACTCAACTCAAGGTGGAGCCCTGCCGACTACGCCAAAATCTGTCACCACCAGGGGCTGGCTATGTTTGACTAAAAGCCACGCCCCTTCTCAACTTCCACCTCGAGGAGGTCCCCAAAGCCAACCCAATGACCAGACAAACACGGGAACAGGTAAGTAAAATATAAAACAAGCTTTATTGAATTTAAATACTTAAAAGAACTGGGGCAATGGGAAAAGGGAAATTAAAACTAATGGGCCTCTAAATCCTCCCTCCAGGGAGACTGCAGCCACGGGCAGACAGGGGCAAGGGCAACAGGGGTGCAGACCACCGTAAGCCGGGGAGAAGGGGAAGCGTCAGGCTCCGGCCTGGTCCCTGCTATCCGTGGCGCCCTCCGTCTTCCTTCCTGGAGGCAGAACAAAATCAGTGCGGCTGGTAAGGAGATTTTTTCCCGCTGTCTGCGTACCTTCTTCTATTCGACAGGGGGTCCTCGCCCCGCGTGCCTTCACGTCTCTCCGTCGTGCGTTCACCCTCGTTCTCCTTTCTCTCCACAGGTGGCCGCTAGGACACAAAAGCACCGTTACTTGGACTTAGAGTATTTCTCACCGGCTCTGCTATTTACAGCTCTCTGGGTAGGTATCACTTTACACAGTCTGTTCTCCGAATATTCACTCTCGTTCTCCTTTCTCTCCACAGGTGGCCACTAGGACACAAAAGCACCGTTACTTGGACTTAGAGTACTTCTCACCGGCTCTGCTGTTTACAGCTCTCTGGGTAGGTATCACTTTACACAGTCTGTTCTCCGTATGTTCAATCTCGTTCTCCTTTCTCTCCACAGGTGGCCGTTAGGACACAAAAACACTGTTACTTGGACTTCGAGTATTTCTCACCGGCTCTGCGGTTTACAGCTCTCTGGGTAGGTATCACTTTAACCAGTCTGTTCTCCGTATGTTCACTCTCGTTCTCCTTTCTCTCCACAGGTGGCCGCTAGGACACAAAAACACTGTTACTTGGACTTCGAATATTTCTCACCGGCTCTGCTGTTTACAGTTCTCTGGGTAGGTATCACTTTACACAGTCTGTTCTCCGTATGTTCACTCTCGTCCTCCTTTCTCTCCACAGGTGGCCGCTAGGACACAAAAACACTGTTACTTGGACTTTGAGTATTTCTCACCAGCTCTGCTGTTTACAGCTCTCTGGGTAGGTATCACTTTAACCAGTCTGTTCTCCGTATGTTCACTCTCGTTCTCCTTTCTCTCCACAGGTGACCGCTAGGACACAAAAGCACTGTTACTTGGACTTAGAGTATTTCTCACCGGCTCTGCTGTTTACAGCTCTCTGGGTAGGTATGGCTTTCTTTCCGTAGGTCCAGCAGAGGGGCGAAGATAACACACCGCCTCACCGGGTCGAGCGCTGCCCTATCCCCACTGCCTGTAGGGCGATCGAATCCTGGACAGGGGCGCCCCTTTGTAGGGACCACGGGGCGGCGGAACTCTTTCGCCTCTGACTCTGCGACAAGGACAGACACAGGTAAGTGTTCACTACGAATGATTCCAATATTGTACTCACAGTCGCTGACAGCTCTTGATCCGCGTCACTTCAACTCCAAATAGCACACTGCGTATAATAGCTGTAAATTCTGAGGTCGTTAGCCTCTCCGTCCTCTGCCCAGTAGAAGAATGGATGATGCGGGGCTGTACAACAAGGTCGATTTTCTTCCTGCTTTGCTCCTTCAAAGGTGCTGTTTAGACCAAGGTTCCTTCTACCCATAGGATTTTTCCTTCCACTCCAGCAGGTCCACCGCAGACTACCACGAGAGAGAGAGAGAAAATATAGACAGCCACCACGTCTATCAATGAGCACAGCTCCGTTCCTCAGTACACACTACGACCTCTCCAAAAAGCACACGGGGTGCTCCTTTAAGAGATCCACAGCTTGCCCTTCCTTCACCTCCTGTAGCTCTGTCTTCTTTCCGCGCGCTCCTAGCGCAGCCCGGATCAACAGAGCCTTCGGGCTCTTCAAAGGGTGCGTGTCTCTTTCCTGCCTTCGGCAAAGGAGCTTTCCCCGTGTCAATCGCTTCTCGTGTCCATCCCTTCTCCTCTTGTGTTCCTGCAGAGCTATTTAAGTGCTTCATTCTCCCACATCCTACAATCACACTTTGATTAATTAATTCGGTGCACCTGTGGCGAATTTGGCTTCGTTTGTTGCTATGGAGAGTCAGGAAGTAAACCGGTGCATTAAAAAAATCTGCCCGGGCGGAACCTCTCCTCTCCATTTTTGGTTCCGCCCGAAGTCACCCTGTGACATCATGACTACGTCACATGATGTAGTTCGTCCGAATCGCATTCATATTAGCAGGATTCATACTATTCAGTACCTACGTTTTAATGCTCAGTAAGTAGGTACTTCATCTCATTCAGTACGTACTGTCACAGAATGCAGTTTCGGACGCAGCTAAGGGCTTTATAGGGACCAATCAGAACACAACACACCAGGGAATGGGGAAACAAGAGCCAACCATTACAATGAACACTTTCAAAATAAAAGTCACGACTATTGAACACAAAACGTCATAATATAAGACATGAACACAAAACACAACTGTGACAGAGATCATCTTATCAGTGATCTTTAACCCCTGAAAATAGTCACAGTGTATAAGTTAAATCAAACCATTGGTACCATTGCTCAGGTTTATCAGAACACCAATGTCTACAGTCACAAGTGAAATTTTATCTCAGGCATGTTTCCATCCACCTATTTTTATGTGCAGGTTGAGATATTGCAGAATAAATGCACAAAATGTCCATAAATGTCCTAAATGCCTCTAGTGGTCATTACATCGAAAGATGCAGCGAAATGTACATGCAGCAGCATATTTTAGGTTATGCAGAAATGTAGGCAGAAGTATGTTTGGCAAGTGAGCCGGTGTTGGCTTTCTCATATACGAAAATACCTACAGTGGCTTTATCTCATTGCAGAAAATTGCGTTTTTGATCTCCTCAAACGACTGAATGGTGCTTTATTCGCAACGTGTTATGCAATTTTTCAATTTTGCGCATAAGCTGAATTAGCAACTTGGGATAGAAACATAGCTATTGACAAATGTGAGTTGTAATGCATGCCCACATCTCACACAAAGGACTGAGACAATGAGATAGTCGATTGCTAGATTGCGTGACAGTGCTATGCAGGACATAGTTTAACCTCAAACCTCATTCTCAGAATCAGAATTCCTATGTGGTTTCCAGAAAGCTCTAATTTCATTCATTAATTTAGCTTGTAATTAATTATTCCAACAGAGCTGCTGAAGTGAAAAGGGGAACACAAGCTACTGCCAGTGTTAGAGATGGAAAATGACTAAGCTTGTTTGATCATTTACTCTATAAAACCCTGGCAGTGAACAGTAAGAATACATCTTGTTACGAATAGGCAAAGTTTGCAAGGAACTCAGGCATGTCATAACATCATGTAATCCAAATCGTGGGAATGTTTTCAAACACTACCACATGACTAGCCACGGTTCTGTTACGCTACGAGAGATGTGCCATGGATGTAAATCTGGGTTTCTCTACTGTTCAACCATTTGAGCGTTTGTAACTTTGTGAACAAGAGGCGGCATCAGGCGGTTACTATGGATTGATGCTGCACAAAGGGTGAGAGAGGCATAGTGTGGGGTACAAACACTTGCTCAGAGAGGAAGAATGGGATGGAGAAAAGAATGAGGGGGGCTCTAAAGGGGATGCTGCCAGTCGGCACGTACACCCCAGCGTCAGAGATGCAGTATGGATGGGGGTGAGTCGGTCCTGGCAATCTCACCCAGCACGTCTCATGAAGCAAGTCACACGGCACTCGCACACAGAGGCCACCTCACATCGCGTCACAGAGGGGCAAGTAGTTCATTGTGGGCATTATGAATGTAATCATTCAGTGTTACCCCCGGGTTGGGAACTTTGAGTCGATCAAGAACGTCCTTTTCAATGGGAATTCTTGCACATGGCTTTAATGAATTCACCATCTTAATTCCACATGGGTCTAGAGTACTTCGAAGCAGAGACTCTTTGCTCGCAGTCGCCACTTATAACGTATCTTTTTGGAAATGGAAATCAAATGCAAAAAAAAGGACTTGATACCTTTACCTCATCCCTTAATCGACATGAAGGGTGACGGCAAAGACTAAACAATAATATCTTAGAGTCTCACAAATATAGTGATGTCATGGTCTTTGTGCTGTATTTGTACTGTCCTTAATTTCATTGTATCAAGGGCCAATCCCTGACATACATTTTAAAATCATCTAAACAGAGGACTCATTAAGATCCACCTCTTGACTTCTTTCTTTCATGTGAGTGGCTCGCTGCCTAAAACTCTTCCTAAAATGTAACTTTGGAAAAGTCTTTCTGTTTTTGTATATTCAAATACAGTCATATTTTGCCAAACTATGCAGCCCTGACAGTATTTTTTTGGATTGCATGATACTATCAGCTCAAGTTGGGTGAAAGATTTTGCCCAATTTTTCCTCATCCTAAAACAAGCATTGCCCCTTTGCTCTGCTTGGCTTGCTGTAAAATGCCAAAGAATTTATTTTCGATTCAAAATTTTAATTCTTGTAAATTCCCTCATAGCAATGGACATATAGTGCAGTGTTATTTAAAATCAAACCCTATGAGACGATGGCCAGACCCTTTAAATACTGCTTGTTGGGTTTCTTTCAAGAATTGTGACTGCTAATAGGTTTTCAATGGCTGTTGAAAGATATGAACAATGTACACGTTGTCTCTGGGGCAACATTATTAGACCTTTTTCTATACTTGAAGTGCATTAATTAAAAAAGGCTTTGCCATCATACCATTATGGCTGAACAGCTTGGCCCACTTGGCTCCCTTTTGACCATCCACTTAATGTTGATACTTATTTTAATCTCTTCAGCACAGAGAGCTCATTACTCTGTGTGAAGCTGGGCCATAAGTAGAGAGAGACCCACTATCTGCTTGCTGATCCATTGATGCATAATTGCACCAAAAAGGGCAAAAGTCTTGGTTTCAAGCACTCAGCCTTGCATGAACATGTCAGAGGAAACAGAGTGACGTACCATTCAGATCATACATACAATCACACATATTAATGTAAAAAGTACAGTACTATGTTCGAAACAATCAAACAGGCTTAGGCCCAATCCCAATTCCTCCCCTTACACTTTCCCCTTCCCCTTTCTTTCGCGCGTTCACGTGAAGGGGTAGGGGTGTCTCAATTCTGTTTTGGCTGAAGGGGAAGGAGTAGGGGTAAAGGGCAGATAGCCCTTCAAACGAAGATTTTTCAGGACCACACTTCAGACGAAGGGGTATGATAAATTTCCAATAAATTTAAGTATTTTTGGACATTAAAAAGAATTTTAATAACAAATAATCACTTGTTTTATGTATACGGTTATGTTCTCAGAAAAAAGATTTGTAAAAATCGGCATGAAAAAGTTTGCTAATGTTATTGACCTTGTGATAGTTCCACAACATATATTTTTTAAATAATTTCATTAAATATAAAATTTGATTGTATTATTTCATCGGAGCATCTATGACGTAGGAGCTAGCAACGACTTATGATGACGTGTAACGGTCTAGTAGTGGTGTCCTACTTCTTAGGTGAATATTTTCAGCCCTACCCCTTGACACTCTGTTTCAAGGGGCAAGGGTTGGCGTAGGGGTAAGGGCAAGGGGGAGGGGGATAAAATAGAATTGGGATTGGGCCTTAAATTGGCCATCGGGTGGACCGGGAGAATTCACGGTGGACCAGTCTGTTATTTTTTTGCAACATAGGCTGATGTTGTCAATCCACCGGGTGGAAGGTTGCTGTCCCTATGCTGCCAGCACTCACAATATTATTCAGCCAAACTTGCAAAATTTCCAGGTTGGAGATGTCGCCACCGCCTTATACACAAGTTGATTGTGTCCTGAGTCCCAACCACTTATTGGAATAATTCTTACATTAGGGTTCATTAAAATCTAAAAAGCATGGAAAACACAGGACATGCCGCTTTCTTCTGCTTTTCAAAGCACTCCCCTATGAACATGAGTTTTGATTCAGACACATCAATATTTGGGTGCGTTTAAAAATTGAGATAAGGATTTTTATTTTTCCATCTGTTTCCTGTGCATACTTGATAAATCTTGCTTGTGTAGTGTATATCGGGGTTTTCAAACAGGTTAGGGGAAATATAAGGGAAAACCCAAACACATTTGTTCCCTTTCAGTATTTTTTTGAGTACATTTAATTGATAACATTAAAATACTTAATGGTAGAGCTTCACGATTATGGCAAAAATCATAATTACTGTATTTGTTTTATTTACTGTACTGTATTTGCACTGAATTGGAAATTATATATTTAAATAATACAAGGAATTGCAGACTTAGGCCACTGAGGATTTAATGATATTATTTTAATATAGTCAGTCGAGAACTAAAGTGGGCCGGCCTAAGGCATGAAACTCCAGGCTGAAAATGAGTCCCACTCCGGCCCTGTACACAAACACCCCTTTGCAAAAGGTATGAAACTTTATTCTGTTATGTTAAAGAATATTAATAATGTTAATAGTTATTAATAGTAATTAATAGTTATTTTTTAATAATGAATCGTTATATTTAGTTTCAAATAAAATCGCAAAATAAGTTCATCAACAGAATTAAAATTTTACCCCAATCCTGACTATTAAAGGCAGTGTAATGGATTTCATCTAGAAACATTTTTAGTTATGCTGGTTGAAATTCTCCTCACATCCTGGCAGCAATCACAATAGTATGTTAAATTGTCTAACCCCTGGTTTCAAAGACAAGGCTTAAGGCTAATCCCAGATTAAGACTTGTTTAAGTTGTCTCAACTGAAAATAACTTGCACTGATTTAAAAAATAGCCAGTGCCATTGATTTGTCTCAAGATAGATACCAGTAATGTTTTTATTTAATGCATGTTTATAAAAGATGCTTAAACACCTTAATTTAACTAAGGCCTAGTCCTGGCTTTAGCTAAACCTTGTCTGTGAAACCAGACCTAAATGTATTTTTATGAATATATATGTCGTCAATGAAAGGCATAGGACCAAGACAATGTTCAACCAATGATTGAATTTGGACCACAATTTTTGCTGGCTACATACTGTATGCTGGATTTGGCTAGGGCTTAACTAGTTAGAAATATGCTTCTACAGTATGTCTGCCATGGCCAAAAGCTAAAATAAAAGCAACCTTACTCGTTGGCATAGTCTCCACAATCTTACTTGTTTGCAAAATTTTTTTCATCTCAGTATCAGGGAAACTCTTGCTCTCTATTTCACAAAACAAGTGCTCAATATTTATATAGTCAATCTGTTTCCTTTTTCCTTTCCTCTGGATGAATCACTTATTGTAGACCTCACTTCTGCTTCAGAGAAATCCATATAAATATAATCCAATAACACTTGTAGTCAGTCTCTCCAATAATATCTATATTTCCAGAGATCTTGGGGAAAAATACAGTGATCCTCATAATGTTCCCTAAAGACTTGAAGGTGTTCGGCTATAACCCCGTATTTCATATCTAAATCTACATAGATCAGTTTAGTCTATTGTTTAACTGGAAGTGTAATTTGTAACACTTTGGTTTTGTCACTCTGAAAACCCCAGATGTACATCATCTGATGAAATACCGTTCAACTCCCTGCGTCAAGCTACCTGGACTGTTTGTCCAGTTCTGGATTTTATGTCTCGCAAGAAGAGAACAGTTTCTTCATAATACTTTAAAGTCGTCTTTGTTACCCAGTATTCAGCCCATTAAACCACAAAATCTTGTAATCCTTTTAATCTTCCATTGATTTTTTCCATGTATTGTAATGATGTAAGTGTAGTGCTTTACTACCCACCCCTGACCTTGTGTACTCACTACTCTATCAAGTTTCAATCGTAAGAAAACAAACCACTACGGTGCAGATTTGCGTTATTTGGCCAAAACACCCGGCCCTGCATTTTACAATATTGTGCTGGCTGTCTACGGGACGGAGATAAATGCTCCATTTAAAAGTCCACAGCTAAAACATGCCAGCCTCAGATGCCAATCTACAGTATGTCTGATGCATGCACTGATACAGCTATTCTAGTCAAGCTCTTATAGAGAAAGGGCCAGCAGGCTTATGAAAAGAGAAGTTAACAAAAGCCAGCACTTCCCCAGATTGTGCAACCATCAACCACTTAAGCATCAGAGTAAAGGCTTGGGGCAGTATTTCATCTGCTTGTGCGTCACACCCGCTAATGGTGGCCATGCAGAATGTGACACACATTAGGAAAGAGCTCTACCTTGCAAATAAATTATGTTTTACTGACTATAACACTCTTTTGCAAGAGATGCCAATTGCATATGCAAACCAGCAAACATTAGTTGTATATTTGTTATTAAATTTATTTTCAATTGTAAATATTTTGAAATAATCTAGAAATTTCTCTGCACATGCAACAAACAAGATCAAACATTAACACATTAATGAGTATCAATAAGCGTGTCCTGCAAAGAAAATGTTGCACTTTAGAATATTGCCATACAGTCCAATAATAAAATTTAGATTTATTTGTACATTCGTGTTGTAAAAACTACATGCAAACATCGCCACTACTGAAAGTACAAGCTTTTTATGTTTTATTTGGTTGCTAAAAAGCTACCCTACAATATTGTTTCTCCTCTATGCCCTACCTTTCTAAAACGCATAGATTTTTTTACAAAGCTATCCACTGCTTATTGATTGGCCGAATACCTCATTTGTGTAAATGGAAAAGTGATGCATTTTATGCTGGGTACACACCAAGGCTATGTTTCACATACATGGTTATTTTGAAAAACGGAGACATTTACCTTCGTTTGTGTCCCTCGTTTACACGCAAATGGAGAACTCGCCTTTGAAACCGATTGAAACTCTGGCCAGAGTGGAGATCTTGAAAATCTTTGGTTGCACGGCCAACGTCACAGGCGGCCAACGTCACAGTATGCGCCAGAGCTCGCTACGTCAAAAGTGCAACTTATGTTTACCTGTGACTGCAAATCTCAATGCTTCCATGATCACATTTATGTTCGTGCAAACTCGTTTCGTGTGTTTGTATTTGCAAATACAGCTGCTCCATTATGTCGAAGAGCAGATACGAGTGCTCGGAGGTCGGCAATTTTACACGTGTTCGATTTCATGCGCCGGTGCAAAAACCGACAGACGGATAATGTCAATGTACCGTGAGAGCAAGTTGAGAAATCACACGTAGAGGTCTAATTTCGAATCATTCTCGTGGTACTTTGACGTCATTGAACACCTACTGCAACAACTCCTCCCTCCAACACGAAGAACCAGTCGCATCACCAGTCATGATTGGCTTACGTTGGCTTGAGCTTCTCTTGAAGGCATATATGCACAAGTACATGAACACTTTTCTGAAAACTGACATGTGTGCACGATATTTTTTTTGAAACCGGAGTGGTTGAAATGTCTGTTTATGAAAATAGCTCCCACGTGTAAACGTAGCACAAAAGATATTCGGGCTGATTTTGGGCCAATTAAATATGTTTAGTATTTACGATCAGAAATCTTGATGTGTTGGGGGAACCCCGAAGACAAATGTGCGCAAGCTCTTGAGATTATTACGTGAAACGAGACAATATCCAATCAGAAAATGAGATGATGGAAGACGAAAGCAGTCATGACGCAGCACAAAGTGAAGTTGATGCAAAGTCAGTGCCGGCCTGAGCCTCTTGGGGGCCCTAAGCAGAATGTGTTTGGGGGCCCCCCTCCCACCACGCGGACACAAATGTCACGCTCTAATGTTACATTATAAATGAATAATAATTTAAATAATGAAAAAAATCTATACTTAAATAAAATACTTTATTCTTCAATGTGTCATGTCATATTAACAGGCTATGGAATGTTAACATTGGCCAACAAGAAAAACCTCATCTGCTGCATCATCAGCTGTGGAGACACTGACACTTGATGAAACATCAGGGGCGGGTGGAGTTGGTTGTGCTACAAAGTACTTCAACAGTGTTCCTGAAAAAAATAGCATTGGATAAGTGCATAGTTGATCGAGCAGAATGAGTTTATTTTGCTTATTTTTCATTACTTACACAACAAGCAATAAATAAATAAATATAGGATAGCACTGTTACATCACTACCCACCATATAAATAAGATTGAAGTCCATTTTCATCACAGAAATCTCCCTACCCAACATGGTATTGGTATATATTCTCATAAAGTCCAATACCATCTCTTACCAAAGATCTTAGACAGAGAGCGCATGTGCTTTGCCTATGAAGCTGGAACGTTACCGATGTTGGAACGTTCACTTCAACACATACAGCAATGCTAGCTAGGGGTGTGATATATCACAAAACTCACGGTTCGGATCACATTATGGTTTTTGAGGCACAGATCTGATAATTTTTCGGATCAGCAGAATAAGGGGTTGGAAAAACTAATAAAAAAATGAAGAAATTACTTACAAACATTTATAAAAAGAACAAAGTTGCACATTAAAGAGTAACTAAACCCCAAACCAACTTTTTTTAGTTAATGATCTGTAAGAATGATGCTTTATTAGTGCTGTTCATTGATTTTAGTAAGTTTTTTGACATTTGGATATAAAGTGTTTCAATACTACAATATATGGTGTAAAAACGTCTGAGTGCTGCCCTCTTGAGGTTGAACGGTGGCTACTGCAGTTGAATTTTCCTATTGGATGTTGGGTCCAAGAAATGACTCGTGACGTAAGCAGGTTCAAGCTCACCACGCCCTTGTTACGATCTCACCACACACTTGATACGAGCTTAGTTCGTCCCCTCTATCTCCGTTGGGATCTGCCCACTTTTCTTGCATTTTTCAAATATTGCAGTGGGTGGAGTCAGCCTCTGACCAGGGGTTTAGTTACGCTTTAAGTAAGGGCTAAAATTAGCATTAGGAACAGAAATCAAATCAAATGAATCATAACACTTTATTGTATGAATTAAATATAATTATTCTTTTTTAGAGCTACAGAAGTGATTTTCTCTTTGTCTTGGAAGGTTTGATTAACATTAATGACACAGACTTAAGTAGGTTAATTAAGGTTACTGTCTCTTTAAGAGAAGCACGGACCTGGTTTCTGCCTAATCTATACATAAACCGTCTAAAGACATAAACAACTGTTTTTATTGGAAAAGAGTACTGTGGAGATCATTTTGTTTGTATGTGCCCTGTCAAGAACAGAAAGATTTTATGTGTGCCCTACTAAGTGCACTTATACGCGGCGCGCTCACACAGACGGAAATACAGACGGCGGAGCATAAAAACGTTATGTTCTTTTCAGTGCTCTATTCCTCAAATATATGTTAATGGACTACAAGTATGACACAAAATAGCGTAACTCTCTCTAAAGTTTAAACATCAAGTGTTAGTGTTCTGATCTCTGAAGGGAGCTGGGCTGGACAATTTAAACCGCATGGGCTTGCAGAATACTGCTCACTTTAGCGCCTTTTTGCGGGATAAATTGTTTAAAATCACTTGAAATGTTAACTTTTGCAAGCCTTTGAAACACGTGCAAATTATAAACTTTCACTATTTAAGCGCATGCGAGCCGAACCGTGGGTCGATCACGGTCACGGATTAACGTCGATCTGTCACACCACTAACACAAATTAAACATACTGTATATAATCATGCAAACATACCTTTATCTTGCTCTTTTTTTCTCATCCTCGGTCCTTTTCTTTGTTCTCTTTTCGGCCCCAGAGGGATATATCCTTTTTTTTGACATGTCAAATGGCTCATCATTGTTTACAGTGAGTGACGACGTTGTGCACTTGCGCGCCGCCGCCGACGCGCAGGTGGCGCAGGTGTCTATGTTGCGCCTGACTAAAACGCTAGCACTGCAGACACATAGTTGTCTGCAAATCAAAATTTTCTTGTCTTTAATTATTCATTTATAAATTCGTATTCATTCATTCATCCATTTATATTACCTGTTTAAGTTATTTAATTGTATAAAAAATAAAAATAAAAAAACGATTGGGGCGGGGGCCCCCTGGTGGCCGGCGGGGCCCTAAGCAGCCGCTTGGTTCGCTTATGCCTCGGGTCGGCCCTGTGCAAAGTGAACGTGTACAGATTATGTTCCAGCTGTCTCCACGACTTCACCCAAACCCTATTCTTTTTCCTTTTAATTTTTTGTGAACATCATTCCAAACACTATCATTGAAATTTCTTTCTGCATATCGTCCGCCATGCTTATGCTACTCATGAGATTTTGCGAAATTTCCTGTGTTCACAGTCGAGACTGGTTGAAAATCTGTTTGTGTGTGGTGTGCTATCTTTAACACATCATGGCACACCAAACACTATAGGAGCAAAACGGTTAGATCTAGGATTTTGTATCCTTATGTTTGTGGTCTCACTATCACATTTTGAAAATTTTATAAGATGTAAAAAAATATTTTGGTGTGTACCCAGCATTACCACGTTTGAAAACATAGAATACTTACAGGCTGTAAATCGGAAGAGCCAAAGTGTACTTGCAAAGTTGGAATTGCTCTACTTTTTAAACAAAGCCTTTGTGCACATCCAGAAATCTATTTAAGTAAATGCGCAGCAGACAATCAATTGTTTGAGGTGTACTGTTCTGACTGTCCATTTATTTTTTATTGTTTACTCTATTGGAATGCAGAACAAAGTACACTAGTCAACATTTGTTCAAAACCATTCATAAAGGTTTCCTAAAACCAATAACCAATACCTGTTTTGTCTTAGGGCAACTTTGATGAACTTTTTTGATCCACTTTAAATGTTGACTAGTATAGATTGCCTTTTGCAAGGAAAAACACAGCATCTCCACGACATGGTGGCAGCAACAATACTACAGTGCGAATGAAAGTTGCACTTTCTATATTTGCATATACAGTACTGTAGATTAGGGTGGTGTTATGCAAATGTTCCCTCCTGTATGACGTCCATCAGCAGGGGTGTGTTCATAAGAGCCAGTTTAGGAACGTGTGGATGAGGCTCAACTTTTAGGCTCTCTTTGGATTTTAAACTTAAATATTTGCAACTTTACAGATCATCTGTATGCACAGACATCTTTTAATGCTCTAAAGACAAACATGAATCGTGTCATATGACTCCTTTAAAGGGTGGCTAAAACATGCCTGTTTTATATTTATATAACATGTTTCCTCGCTCTAAAAATTGTTGGGTTATTTTTTACCCATAATGGGTAAATATTGGACTAACACATGCTGGGTTAAAAATTATCCAATGTTATTATCCAGCATTGGATAATTTTTAACCCAGCGGTGTGTTCTGTCCAATATTTACCCATTATGGGTAAAAAATAACCCAAGCATTAGAGTGCTGTAATGGTCTAAAATAAGTTTATTTGAGACATACCTGAGTCAGATAGCTAAATGTCATAAATAATGCATCTATCTTGTGAACTTCAAACTGCATGGCTAAACGAATGTATGCTTAAGCCAGTACTGTACTAGCTAAAAGTAAGGTCAACTTCGAACGGTTAATATTTTTGCTCTTTATTCAAATATTTTATTAAAGATGCATTAAAAATATTCAGTGCATGTGTGTGTGTTAAATATAAACTGAAGCTCAGCTTTGAGAAGAATATTACTACAGGATCAACAAACATTAATAACAGATCAAACTGTAGTCAGTGTGCTTTATTAAACTTTGTTTATTTTTTACTACAACATTTGCCACATTTGCTTTTTTCTTGCTTATTTTGTCCAATACATCATTTAAAAGTTAGTCAATTTTGTACCATAAACCTCATATTTTGATGGTATAATCTAACCTTAGAGGCATTAAGCAAATCGTGTTTAAATTTGCCCCTTTGGACATCATCACTTTTGTATATATATATTTTTTTCTTAGTTTTTTAAAAAAAATACATTGGTTTCAGTTATTTTCAGTATTCTTACAGATCTTAGATGCAGTAAAAATGCAGTCAGTACCAAGTGTTTGCCGGCAGCTCCTGCAATCAAGACAACTCTCGCTTTTCTGATTCAAAAGCAGAGAAATCCAATTACACAAAGCTTTATTTTCTCTCCTGAACTACCTGTTGCATTTCGACACGCTGCGATTACTGTCAGCGGATGTCTAAAGAAAGCGAAGTGGGGGATAGAGCAGACGATAATGTGGCTCAAAGCGGAGCTCCATCATCACACATTGAGAGGCAGCATGCGGAACAAAGGAAGGATGCGTTCGAGGTGATCGGTATGTGCATTTTCCCTCAGCCTCATCAGTTTTGACTGTCACTTTTGTTGATCTCTGTCTCAAACCCACACGTATCACACACCTCCCTCAGCTCACCACTGACAGACATCCCATCAGTTGCCACAACAAGCGCATGTTAGTGTGTGTTTGTGTTTTAGTCTAAGATTTCACAAAGCTGTCCTGCACACTGGAGCACCTGCATGTTACACAGGAAAAGAAAACAAAGACCAAACTAATGTTTCACTCAGCTTGTGGATCATTTTACCTACGTTTCAAATAAAAAATGATTTTTTTTCTTTCAGTTTTTTCAGAACTTTGAGTGTATGAAATATGCACTGCAAATAAAAACTTTTTTAAATATTTTTTTTAAATGATTTTTTTATCTCAGAATTTAGTAAACATTTTAGTGACAACATTTAAGTAACAATATTATATACAAAAAAAAATTTAATATGCTAAATATTAAATTATTGAGCATTATTTAGTAAAAATATCTATCTTTGAGTCTATCTCTCATTGGCAAATGTAAGTTTTAAAAGACATTTTTACTGAGAATCAAGACAAAATAAAGGTCAGCAAAATGCTTTATCCCATTATCCTCCATTTGCATAAGAGGTCTTGATGGGTCCACTTAGATCCAAAAAACTGAGGTCCGACCCAAGACCTGAGCAGGTTTCGGGTCTTAAAATTTCATGTGTGGCTCAGGGGTGGGTATAATATTAGTGTCCTCGGGTCTCGGGTAATTTAAAATAAATGTGTTTTTGCCGAACGGACCCAAGAAGACCCAAACTATCTCGCATGTGTGCATCGAGTCCTTTTCCAACCCCTTCTCTGTTTGCCCAGAGCGCTTGTGACATTGTGTGGTTGGTTGATAGGTCCATTTTCGTTGATCCAGACCTGTCAATCGATTTTGAATACACACTGCAAGCAGTTACCTTGGTTTTATCATTAGATAACAAATGAAAATAAATGGAGCAGCGTGTCTTTCTTTTTAAAAAAAAGATGATTTATGCACATCAGGTTCGGGTAAAAAGTGATTCGGGTCATTTTGGGGATGTGTACATTTCTTTGGACCAGAGAAGACCTTAATTTGCATAAGAGTGTTGTGTATTGTCTTATGCCACAGTCACATTAGACTTTCAGCAAGTGATTGCTCTACACAGATCCATGAGAAACTGAATTTGTTTAATAAATATTAAAATCTATCATCTATTCCCACTGTCATCCAGGCAGCTTCTTTTATTAAATGTATTTTTATAATCTTTCAAAGCAGTGTTGAACAAGACGGGGTTGTGCAACAGTGCTACTATTATTGCTATTGGTCACACGTGATATGAATTCACAGGTCAGAGTGCACTAAACTTGAACTTTGGAATTGTTCGCAGGAGCTTGCATGTCCTGTCTGTCTTACTTGCATGCGTATGAATGGAAGTCAATGGCAGCGTAAGAGCGGAAATAAAGGTCATGTGAGTTAGGGTTGATGAGTTTAGAAAATTGATAAGAAATACATTTTAATTTACAAGAGTAAACTACTAAGATAAATTATAGCGGAGTCACAAAGGCCTTAGCGAATCAACATCAATTACTTAACTGCACTGTAAAAAGTCATTCTGTAGGCCTTTAGATTTTATGAAATTGAATATGTTAACTTTTTTTAATAAAAATAATTTCATGTAATTTGGTAATTTTTGTGTTAAAATTACTTAAAAATTACTGAAATAAAATAATAATAATTTGTTACATTTATATTGCGCTTTTCTGCAGACCTCAAAGCGCTTTACATAGGAATGGGGGATTCTCCTCAACCACCACCAAAACTACTTATTGTTTTTGTGAAGGATTTAGCTATTCTTATTGTGTACCTGCGAATGTAGTGAATACTGAATAAATCCAACGTAATACAAATGAGCTGTTTTAAATTAAAAACCATTTCAGGTTGATATGCAGGTCGCGAACGCTGACCAGACGGATTTAGGAAATATTTCTGTCATGTGCCAAAATTAAAAAAATTTCAGTCGAGAATGTATGTTTTGTATAGGTTCATAAAGATATCATCTATTTAAACATTTCCTTCGAGTTTTTGGCGATGGGAGCTCCAGATAATCAGCGGGCGCTTAGCGCTCATATATACCGGACAACGGTGCCTCACCTCGGCCAGTCTTGTTGAAAATTACCGCTGGCTGTGATGTCAATGTATGTAGTGTTTAAACTGTGGATAAAATTCATTTCGTGTAAATTTAATGGGCAATCTTTGGTCTTATAAGTCTATAAGCAGTGTTTCTTTGTATAATTTGTTTGTAATTTTTTTATATTAATTAAAAACAAATTATAAATATTATTATTATTATTGACCCTTCGGTTTCAGAAACGGCCTGCGATTGGTGGTCCGGTTGTAACTCATTTTAAGTGACAGAAAAACTGACCAATCATATTATTCATCTGAATGGGTGGGTTTTCTTATTAATAACTTTATGACAAATTCCCCTCGCTCGCTCTGAGGTTCGTGTTTTAAAGATAAGTGTGACTTTACTGCGGTCTTTTTCGGTTTATTTAGTTTTGTGTTAATTATATCCACAAAGTATTCGATTAAATTGGTAATGTTAAACTATTCTCCGCTGTAAATTAATTGTGTGCTCAATTGCAAAGCCCTGTGTTGAATTTTCCCGCGGAAACATGAACCATTGCTGACTGAATTATTTGACAAAGGCTTCTTATGGAGTTTTCTGCTGCCCACCGAAACTTGAAGCATTACTGAGGGGAAATGTAACGTTATTCATTTAATTCCACAAAAGGTTAGGAAGTTTATTAAATGTATAAGTTATTTTTTTAAAATGTTTAAGCTTTCTACATGATGTAAAATTAACATTATTATTATTATTATTATTATTATTAATTTTGAGACCTATTAACTAAATTGTGTGTTCATGAAGGCCTGTACTGCAGTTTCCTGCAGACAACGTGAAACATTGCTGAGGGGAACTTTATTCACGACAAAAGGTGAGGAATATTATTAAATAAATATATTGTATATATTATATTGTGTATATTGTGTATGTGTTTGTATATACACATGTGTGTAACTTGGTTAACAAAAATATGTGACTGTATCCTATGGTGTGACAGAAACAATGTTGGTTAAAAAGATTTGCCCTAATTATAAATATAGATAATATGTCTTTTCAAAAAAAAAAAAGTATATTATTTGTACTGTAATTCCAAGGAGAATGTATTATCAGTTTTTGATATTACTGCACATTTTAAACACACCTAATAATCCACAAAATCTTCTAAAGCAATTTTGGGGGTGGGTTCTGCAATCCTCTCTGTGTTTAAGTGTTGAAGCTGCTTGTCAGGGTCTGTTATTGTTCTGCATTTAACAGATTAAGCATTTCATGCAGACTGCTGTTATGACACAGTAAATATCTCATCCATTTATTTTCAGTTCAGCTCAGATCATTTCCATGTGGGATCAAGTGTATCAGAGATCAAGTGTATCATTTTTGTTTGGCACTGCAGTGTCACTAAACGGCTGGTTTTATACTTGTAACACGAACAATCTAAACATCTGACTCATACTTTCTGAAAGCCCTGCCGGTTTATTTACTAGCGTAAAAGCTGATGAACATGACATGGAAAGTTTTCCATCAATTGTTGTCCAACTGTGGAATTATAACACAGAGCATGGTGGTCAAAAAGTTGAAGAGTTCAGATAAACCAAGATTCCCTTCTGTTTATGTTGTTGTTTTTATTCCTCTGCACTCATCCATGAACGCTCATTTTCCTCAGGCTTCATCCATTGACGCCCTACACAAACAGTTACTTTAACTGACACGAAGCCAAGCCCTCATTCACAAATACATGACACTACAGCTACTGATGTACTCTAAAGCATTGTATGGACACTGTAAGTGTCTTTAACTCTTAGTGGCAACATTTATAGCCTTTGTAAAACTAAACTTTATTTTTATTTGTGGAGCATTGCTATTCCTCAGAAAGGATTATTAGGAACACCATACTAATACTGTGTTTTACCCCCTTTCGCCTTCAGAACTGCCTTAAAGGAACAGTATGTAGGATTGTGGCCAAAACTGGTATTACAATCACAAAACTTCTGTCTAAAACTGGTACTGCAATCACACAACTGGTGGCTAATACACAACATGACAACATAAACATCAGTTGAGGGCTGCAACTCCACTTTTTAAATGACAATATCCTGACCGGACCACTGTTGTCAGTTATATAAGTATTTGAAATGAAAATGATTTCTTAATGTCTAGTGACATATCAGGGCAATTTTATGATTAATTGATATACATTTCCTACATACTGTTCCTTTAATTTTACATGGCATTGATTCAAGAAGGTGCTGAAAGCATTCTTTAGAAATTTTGGCTCATATTGATAGGATAGCATCTTGCAGTTGATGGAGATTTGTGGGATGCACATCCAGGGCATTAAGCTCCCTTTCCACCACATCCCAAAGATGCTCTATTGGGTTGAGATCTGGTGACTGTGGGGGGCCATTTTAGTACAGTGAACTCATTGTCATGTTCAAGAAACCAATTTGAAATGATTTGAGCTTTGTGACATGGTGCATTATGGAAGTAGTCATCAGAGGATGGGTACATGGTGGTCATAAAGGGCTGGACATGGTCAGAAACAATGCTTAGGTAGGCCGTGGCATTTAAACGCTGCCTATTTGGCACTAAGGGGCCTAAAGTGTGCAAAGAAAACATCCTCCACACCATTACACCACCACCACCAGCCTGTAACAAGGCATGATGGATCCATGTTCTCATTCTGTTTACGACAAATTCTGACTCTACCATCTTAATGTCTCAACAGAAATCGAGACTCATCAGACCAGGCAACATTTTTCCAGTCTTCAATTGTCCAATTTTGGTGAGCTCGTTCAAATTGTAGCGTCTTTTTTCTATTTGTAGTGGAGATGAGTGGTACCTGGTGGGGTCTTCTGCTGTTGTAGCCCATCCGCCTCAAGGTTGTGCGTGTTGTGGCTTCACAAATGCTTTGCTGCATACCTCGGTTGTAACGAGTGGTTATTTCAGTCAAAGTTGCTCTTCTATCAGTTTGAATCAGTCGGCCCATTCTCCTCTGACCTCTAGCATCAACAAGGCATTTTGGTAACACTTTATTTTACGACCCGCAAAGTACCGCGTAATTAAACCGAATTTACAGCGTACCTATTTGAAACAACAGGGTAGGTAGCCTGTAGGTATAAGGGAATAATATTTTAAGTTTGGGGTAATAAGGGGGTAAGAATATGAAGAATTATAAATTATTTATACTCTAAGTATTTTATAACAACAGGGTACCTTTTGTAATATTACGTGGTATGTATGACTTAGTCAAGTTTATGGGGAAATTATGTTTTATTTATTTTTTATTGTGAATTTTTCATATTGACTACTGAATGTTGTATCAATGTCTACGAGCCACATCGGCAAATAAATATAAAAGCACATCACTTTTATTTTAGTAGCCTATATTACTTGCTTTTAATAACAAAAGTCCAGCTGATTTAATGTGGTCATCTTTTTTTTAAGGTAAGTACAATAAAAATAGCAACTTATTCCCTATTTACCAGGAAACTCCTACATTTGCGGACATATTTGAAGTGGTGCTTTGCAATTTATTTACTGTAAACACAAGTATTTTAGCCAAATATAATTTATGAAATGGCAAACCAGAATGAAACAACAGCAGATATCAGCTCCCGCTAAAGCAAAAGACGACTACATGCGTAGGCTACTGCGCAGCTGTAGAACGCGCGGCAGTCTTCAGGAGGTTTGCTGGAACGCGATCCTGAGGTGAAATTTCTTTAAGAGGCTTTAAAAACGTTCTACACTGTGGAGTACGGCTGCGAGTGATGTTAGCAGGATCCGCATGCTGGATAAGGTGACTGGTTTTGTTAATACATGACTCACGCATTTCAAACAATGTTTTTTCAAGAAAGTTGCTAGCTAACGGTAGCAGGTTAGCTAGCACATAAGTAAGCCTAAAGTTAATAACGTAACTGGCTCAGAAAACTCTGTTTCTGTCAAGGGACAGTGAAGAAACATTTACTGAAGGCTTTCATTTATGTTTTTTATATGTAATGCAGAAAAGCATTTGTGAGACGACATCAACTCATCATCCGAGTGGACAAGAACACCAACAGAGGAAGCCAAGCCGCAAAAAAAATGAAAAATTGTCATGACTTTTAATTTAAAAAAAAAATTATGTGATAATAAACATTAAGTGTTGGCTTAATTATAGTGTTTTAAAGATGTTTTGAAATAAGTTGTTTTAAAATAAAAAATAACAATATTCTGTATGTTTATGGTATTTACCCTATAACATTTATTAACAAGAGGTGAACAAAGCACCACTTTAGTTTACAGCCCGCAAATATGAGAGTTACCTGGTACATACACAGAACAATCGGGGAATAAGCCCCACTTTAGTTTACAGCCCGCAAATATGTGAGTTACCTGGTACATACACAGAACAATCGGGGAATAAACCCCACTTCAATTTACAGCCCGCAAATATAAGAGTTACCTGGTAACTCCTGTATACATATACAGATCAAAGAGGTACAAGTTGCTATTATTTTTATTGTGTGTTATATTTTATTTGCCGACGTGGCTTGTAGACATCAACTGTAGGCTATACAAAACACTTCATCAGGTAAGTAGCAAATATGAAAAAAAAACATATTACACATAGACCATATTACCCATAGACGTAAGTCATACATACCACGTAATATTACAATAGGTACCCTGTAGTTATGAAAAACTTAGAGAATAATTTTCAATATATTCTTACCCCCTTATTACCCCAAACTTAAAATATTGTTCCCTTATAACTACAAGTACGTACTGTAGAGGTACTCTGTCGTTACAAATAGGTACGCTGTAAATTCGGTTTAATTACGCGGTACTTTGCGGGTCGTAAAATAAAGTGTTACCGGCATTTTCACCCACAGAACTGCCGCATACTGGATGTTTTTCCCTTTTTACACCATTCTTTGTAAACCCTAGAAATGGTTGTGCGTATATATATATATATAATCCCTTCAGTGTGCTTAAAAGTATTGATCTCTTTGCTTACTATGTTCCTTTAGTCAAAATCACATTGTATTTCAAAAAGTGTATAATCCAGAATACAATCTATATGTTCCTCAGCTGGTAAAACATTGTGTTAGAAGCATAAAGGTCATGGGTTTGATCCCCAGGGATCACTCATAGGCTAATCATAATAAAATGCATAACTATCTTGAAGGCACTGTAAGTCGCTTTGAATAGAAGCATCAGCCAAGTGCATGAATCTAAATGTAGTTTATATTTAAAATTACCATTCGACTAAAATGTTGCATGTGTAACAGAATAAAGTGTTTTTGTTATCCACTTTTAGCCGAAAAAAAAAATAGGGTTAGGGCTAGAAACATATCATTCCTGTCTCTTGTTGAATATATCAGTGGTGATGTTTTTGACCAGATGTGTCAAAGTCATTTAGAGCAGCACTCAAGTACCAGCTGTCCTCTTCCTATCCAGACCATTCATTAGTTTGACAAGGATGAATATTGATTGTGAAATCCTCCTGAATGATACAGTTATGGTGTCTTGTCCCAGCTGGGTCAACTATCACACCAAATCTAATCCCACCTCAGAAAGCCTTTCATTATGCCTGTATCTCTATTTCCATTTGGCCCGCATGAGCTTGCCTACAATGGCACGGAAAAAGTCATTAGGGCGAAGAAGAGAATGTGTGTTGTATTGTCTGGACACAATGCACCTATGATGGCAGAAATTAATTAGATTTTTTTATATCTATTTGTGCATCATAAGAATTCCATTTGAGTCTTGATATGTGTGTGTGTGGGGGGGGGGGGGGGGTGGAGAAATAAGACATCTGGAGAACAGGTGAACATCATTTTGAAGACAAAACCTTTCCAGAATAATTAGAGCAAAAGCATCAAAGAACTTGACCTTTATAAAATGCAGGGAATA